>NC_071329.1:60002-419889 GCF_010183535.1 Caenorhabditis remanei
TCTGCAACAGCATAACTTCGGAGTAGGATGGCACGACAAAGTGTTGTTCTCTTCGAAGTAGAGCCTCTAATTCCACAGTATCCATTGTCGACGTTCTGGTCAACGGACCTGTGTAGTTGATGGAATTGGGGCTGAATGAATAAAGATTAGTCCGAGTTATGACTTCAACAAATTCGTTAAGCGCACACAAAGGAAAACAAGTCTGTCAACGGTGAAAATTTCACAATCATCAAAAACACTCACCTCAAGTAATGCGTTCCAAATAGTTTGACAACTTGGAACGACAGTACAGCTGTCCTCCATTCCGTATAAATTCTGAGTGGCCACGATAGTACAAAAATTGAGAAAAACCAGAAAACTATTGGGTGAAGAAACCAAGGGGGAGTCGGTCTGTTGAATACCAGTATCTCTTCTACAAATCCAACATCTGTCAAATCCATTCCTTCTCTAACTTCCATGTAATCATCTTTTGTCTCATTATCATTGAAAAATCGGGATCTTTGTTGTTCAAATTCAGTAGCCGCTTGCATATTTGCAAAAACGAAACTTCGCGTTAAACGAACCCGAGTTACGTGAAATTTTTCAACGTCTAAAATTGATTTGGAGATGTCCTGGAAGAAATAAATGTTTGTATCAGTGTTATTTCTAATTCATACTCGAAATCCACATGTATCATATATGAACATGCTGCCTGCTTGATGAGAGTTCACTCGTTCATAATACACTTGAGTAGCCGATACGGCATCACCATTTCTGTACCTACAGAATTAGTGTATGTCTGTAGAATGTCTGTAAACAATATTTTAGCTTACCTGGTAACCTGTCTTGTTTTCCTTGTGTAATGGTAGCATACACTCTTCCACCACACTATAGGTGGACTTGTCCGCAATACAGCAATATAATTCAAAGCATCCTCCACTCGAATTTTTTTCATACTTATCACTTTCGTCCGACTGTGCCAGCACTCCATGAGGTAAATTATATAGAGCATAAGTCCAAATACTATAGGCACAAAGTTGTAGCCCTGAGCACACGGACCATGTTGGTATCTGACAATCAATTGTTTATCCCCTACATTTTTTGCAAGAACTCACATCAACAAGGGCTGGCTTCCAGAATATGCTTCGTGCTTGACATGGCAGTATGTTGCATAAAAGAAACACAATGCCAAAAGGAGTGAACACATCAAGCATTTCCCATACCCAGTCCTCCTTAACACTCGGCATATATTTGGACGACGTGGCTTTGCCACATGTTCTTGCACATCCGCAGTTCCCGCCATATGATATCAGTTTTGTTCAGAATTATGCAGATGCCATGACACGAGAGTCTTCTTCAAGTTAGCTCAAGGTTTCAAAATGTATTTAATGTTAGGATTTTGAAGTATAACGTTTACGCAAGTTCGATAATTACAATTACAATAGGCCAGTGATAAACTTTTTGCAGAGCGAATGATTGTGAATATGAAAAAATACTGCAAACCCTGTTTTTCTTATGGAGAACCTCAACAAAACTCAACAGCAAAATAATTTCAATAAAAAACAAAGCGTTTGTCGACGGGCAAAAAGAACAAAGTGGAAAGGAAAACCGGAAGGAAGGGGAAAATTGATGAGTTTTGGCGGGACCACGAAAGAGGACAAGACTGGTGCGATTGACAATAGGAAACAACAATTATATAACTAGTTCGATGAATTCGTAAACAAAACTCTCCTCGCCCGGCAGTATTTTGCGTCTTATGGGAAAAACTTTTTTCTTCGAAAAGAGTCAAAATTAATTTTGGGCATTCTGTTTTTAATGTATTAGGAAATTTTTTCGCACACTCTTTTGAAAATTCCGGAAATAAATAAAAAGATAGCGAGTGAAAAAATCTAGCAATCAACAGTGTTTCAATTTAAAAAATATGCAATCTAATCAAAAACAGACTCAAACAAAAATTTTTGAGCCTCACAGTGAGCTCATCGATGACACAAAAAACTAGTAAAGCGAGGGGGTGCCTATTTCCCCAAGAGATTCGATCTGAAATTGGACACGCCCTGGCCTAAAGCAAAAGAAAGGGCCATGGCTCAGAAGGATGGAGACATAGGAAAATGTGCATCTCTCCTTTTTTCGTCTATCTTTCTTTTCTACAACGACACCATAATAGAGTTTGATTTGAGTCACATCTCAAAGGAAAAGACTCCTTCTAGCCAGGAAAGATGGGGGATAGATTACAAATTTTATATTTTAAAACAGGAACTTCTTCGATTGACTGAAAAACTATTTGGGGTATTTTTGTTTTAAAAAAAATATTCAGAGTAGCACTTTTTCGAAAATTCACAGAAGTTATGAGTGGTGATCACGGTACGATCAACATCGCTAGAGTCTTGTCTTCCCCTGCTGATTTAGGATAATAATCACAAAAAAACAGGAAGAATCGTAATTCTAAAGTCCTGTTTTTCAAAAAGTTTTTTAAATGAGATTTAAATAAAATAAAATTATCCACTGTGAAACTCACAAGTAATTCAAATCGTGATCGTTTTTCATACGTTCCTGTGGTGAACTCTTATAAGATGTTTATCAGTAAAACATGTTAATCCATTACTACAAGTCTCCGTTTCAAAAAAAATTCAGATCAAATGTAGGGTTTTTTTCAATGTTTTGAAACGTTACAATAATTTGAAATATTTAAAAAGCATCTAAAATTAAAAACATCCATTTTGTACAATAGAGTGTGGGTATTCTTCAAAAGTGTCCAAAAATTCATACTTCAAGTTGCATCAATCTCTTCCCCTCCAGTAGGCTCTCTAGGGACCTTTCCCCAACGCCTTCGCACTTTGACTGCGACAACAAAACCAGCAGCATTGAAAAAAAATAAAAGAAGGATTCATTTCAAAGTGATAAACGTGTCGCGAAAGTATTTTTTCAAGGGAGAGCATCCAGAAGTCTTGGTGAAGAAGAAGAAAAGGGACGGAAAAAGGGGACAACAAAAGATAGAAAAGAAAAGAAAGGCCCTGGAGCTGAAGAAGCAGAGAGTACTTGTTAGTGGAAGAGCATAAATTAAACAGCCCATGCTAATGGGTAAAGGGAGAGAAAGAGGACTTTGTATTTTAATGGGATGCCATTTGTCGCTAAAAGTCTTTATTATGAAGGAACGATGAAATTTGATTTCTGAGTGGTTTGAAAAAAAGTAAAAATTTTGAAAACTCTACGAATAGTGAACCGTCACTAGCAAAAACAAAACATTTCACTTTTTCCGTTTCAAAAATGGAACCCTTTTTAATCCCATGTCTTTAAACCTTCCCATCTTTCTTCTTCAGATGTTATTCCGTTGTTTCGTTTGAAGCAGCTCTTACGAAAAATGGAACAAAACAAAGGTTTGGTTTCAATGAATTTTAAAAACAAAAATTTTTAATCATAGACTTTCGAAGATTCCCTTCTAAACTTTTGAACTTCTTCTGAATAAGAAATTAATTAATTGAATTTCACATCAGCGAATCATTTTTATAGTATTTTTTGTGCACACCTCTCATCAAAAATGTAATTATCTGGAATGACGACTTCGCTCAAAAAGCGCATCTCATAAAATAGCGTGTACACACTAAGAAGAGCAGAAATGAGAATGCTCCCTTGCAAATTCGAAGGCGACAAAAATTTTCAAAAAGTTGCGCTAGTGGGCGCACAACAACAACAGCAACAACAATTTTTGATGTTTTCTTTTCGAAACGGAACAGTAAAGTTTTTCAATTGCGATCGTTGTTTTTAAGAAAGACAACAAAGTTGTTTTTAAGAAGACAACAAAGACTTATCCGTTAATTTTGTACAAAATCATTTTTCAAAAATATTGATAATTTTACTTTTAACTTCATTATTTACAAAGTGCTTCAAATTATGCATTAACATAAAGACAACAATGGCAAAGTTGGAGAACGATAAGACGAATGGCAAAAGTGAAAAGATGGTTTAAGAGAATATGAATTGATCAGTGTTAAATGCAAGCATTAACAGAAAAATCAAGGACATTAAAGACAGGTTTCTTTCTGTGCAATGGTTTCATTCTGGTATTCAACAGTATCTTCATTCTTCTCGGTAGCCTCATTTTTGTTGTTGTCAATGTTTGGCTGGTTGTAGTATGCGTTTGATGTGCTGGGGGAGTTGCTGTCATTTGGTTGATTGTAATAGTCTCCGTTAGATGGAGAAAGTTCTGAAAATTATTGGACATTGTTTTCAAGGAAAATGCATAAAATCTGTATTATAATATTGCTATTATTTTCTAGGAAGATAGAAAAGCATACCGGTTTGTCCATCTTCCATCGTAACTGCAGTATAAAGAACAGAAGATTGTTGAACTTCTTTGGTTTTGGGGATAAGGTACGAATTATCTTCCGGAGTTGAGCCGTCTGCAAATTTACTTATTTTTTCTTCGAAAGATTTCGAGTCTAACTTACAATCAAAAGGTTCTGTTTTATATCTGGATGAGTTGACAGACTGCATTCGGCTGATAAGGTCCCCATTTGGCATTGTGAACTAAATTAAACTATTTTTAAATACATTTTATGAGTTACGTGCTTACAGTAGCCATAGATGTAGGTGAGCTTGGCATGCTCGCTTGGTCGAAATAAGTCTGTGGGTCGATATTACCATCAAAAATCTCACGAAGCTGTTCTGTTTGAAATTTTTCTTCAGCCGTCAAATCAGTTTCACTAATATTGTTTGAGTTCTCCAGAAATAGTTGTGGTACCTTGCAGAATTCTTTGAATCTTTGATAAAGAGTGTCGAAATCGGGTCGAGATTTCGGATCGGCCATCCAACATCGGAGTAGTTCTTGATACAAGTCAGGTGTGCTGTTGGGAGGTTGTGCGAGACGATTCCCGTCTGAAAAGTTATTACAGTGTTGAACAGGGCAAGATGAGAAACGGACAGAGTAAAATGAAAAAATTAAATTATCGCACCAGAGTATTTGACTACATACAATATGCTTTCTACTTACCTTTTAAAAAGCTATGAATACTATCGGTAGACATTCCTTGATATGGACTTTGCCCAAATGTTATAATTTCCCAGCAAGTGACTCCAAATGCCCAAACATCCGATGCATGGGTATAGCAGTGCTTTGAGAAAATTTCGATGGCCAGCCATTTGATAGCGACTTTTCCTGACTTAATTGTAATTGAATCAGCATCATGTTTTAGAATTTTCGATAATCCGAAGTCCGTAATTTCCACATGATTGAATTTTTTGACAAGTACGTTCCGTGTGGCGAGATCTCTATGAACAACTCTCTGATGATAAAGATATCTCATTCCAGATGCTATCTGGTAACAGTACAGTATTTGTTCTCGTGCGCCCAAATTTTCTTTGTGAAGTTTCAAAAAACTTTGAAGGTTGCCAAGAGGTCTGTAGATAGTGACAATCTTTAGACCATCATCATGCATACAGAATCCGATAATTTTCAATAGATTCTCGTGTTTCAATCGGAACATATTTGTAGCCTCCTCAATCATTTCATCAGTTTGAGATTGATCCGTTTGAAAAATTTTGATAGCAACTGGAATTTTCACATTTTTCGCTCTTTTAGGGTAATAAATTCCAGCAAAAACAGTGCCGAATGCTCCAGAACCCAGTTTCTTGTCGAGCTTGATTTGAAGTTCTGAAGATGGAATCAAGCAGATTCTGGACATGTTGGGGCGAACGCTGGCATCAATTGGAGTTAATTCAGGCATATCCACCATTTCAGCAATTTTAAGCTTCTTTCCGATTTTTTGACAACGCCAATATATCAACTGAAACTGATAATTATGAAGAATTGAAAATTAATTTTATTTAATTTTATCCGCAAGGTAATCAAAAAAGCTTTTGGCAAAATCCCCTTTGGAAATGGGTCTCGAACACGATTATAGAAAATACACCGTGTTCAGTTGCTAGAATTTTTTCAGAATCTCACCATAATAAACAAAAACATTATTGCAAATCCAATCAAAACGGTTCCAATAATAATCATTCTCGTTTTCTTTTGTCTTCCCGCTATATCGTAAGACAAGCATTCGCCGTTCGCTTCATTGGTGAATGGTAGGTTTTCAGGGCACTCGCTAACGCATTCCTAAATAACATTCTTTTTTTCAGTTGCAATCTGTTCCAACTTACGACCACATCGTTATTGAACACGTTGTACGATTTACATTTTTTACATCCTGTTGCAAACTCATTCACACATGGCAAATTCTGATCACACTCTTCATGACACTTTTTGCAGATACCGTAGCCAGATTCATTCGCGTCCGGTATTAAAAATGTGTTGATTGGGCATTTGTCGACACAAATCTCCTCAACATCATTCGGATGGTACTCAAATTGCTTACAAACGCAACCATTTCCATTTTTATTGCGGCCGTAAGTAGAGCAAGTTGTACAAAACGGGTGACACTCTTCGCAATGCTGAAAAAGTGAAGTGAAAAAAAGTAAGAACAGTGGCGTTGAATACACTGGTATTTTTTCAATCATATTGAGGGAAGATACTTTTTTATAACGTTAGAGAACATTTTAATATTGAGGAACCTACAAATGTTAACGTAGAGTGAAAAATAAATCTAACTATTCTTTTCACAACTTTCTACCAGTTTTCATGTCCCAAGAAATTTTCGGAAAAGGCTTACTACACTAGTTATGAAAAAAGTTTACGCCAATATATCAGATTAAGATACTTTGAAGGAAAACATACAGAATCAGTAACCCCATCGATATCCATTGGATGAATGTGAAAGTGTTCAAGATTGTTTTCCATACAAACACTATTTGTTCCGGTTGCTTTCAGACATTGAACTGTTCCATTCAGATATTTCACGGCATATTTGCACTTGTTGCACCCTCCAAGTCCAAGATTTGAATCAGATCCGGTGCATCTGAAGTTTCTTAGTTCAGTCAATTTTGGCTCTGTTCGAGAAACAGAAGTTCAGAAAGAAAGGCCCGGTTTGGAAAGACGGACTGCTATTTCAATTGAGGGCCCAATTTTTTGGTTCAGTTAAAATGACCATGCAAATGCATATTTTAAATGATTTACTCACCCATTTTCATAACATGTTGGGTGACATCTTTCGCAAACATTTTTAGTAGTAGAATAATGAGTATTTGTAGGGCAATCAGATACACACTCCATACGATTTCCAAAATCCGAATTGTAAAGAGTATAATGTCGGCAAGAAAGGCAATCGAACTCTCCTAATCCATTACATGTTTCACATTCAGGAGAGCATTTCTGACATTTCATTGAAGTTTGATTTCGAAGAAAACTGGAACAAGAAAGAAGTGAAATTTTCTTAAAACTTCCGGGTTTACCCAATAGTGTCACATTTCGACACACAGGTTCCCATATTGTTCCATGTTCGACACTCCCGGCAATCTTCCGGCCGTTTTCCCCAGCATCCTCGAGAATTGCAGTTTGGATCACAAATTTCCTCTTCTTGAACTACAAAAATTTGAGATCATGTAAAATTGACTTCGGATCTTTTAATTTAGAACATTTAGACCATAATGTTAGTGGCCAAATTAGCAAGGAAATCTTGAGCTGTTATATCAGTTCATATGATGTCTTTCTCAACACGCTAGTTTCGAATACGTAATCCGTTTTACCGGAACGCTGCAATGAAACAAGATTAAGACATTTCCAGTGCTATAATTACACCTGTCAAAAGCTCCAAATTAAATTTTTTCGACCAGACTTCGACAACATAATTTTCTCAACTTTTTTTTTACAAAATATACAAAAAACTTGAACTACGGGATCTCGAGATACGTCGTGAGCATTGCCTAGTGAGCTACTATTGAGGATGGCATTATAACTTTAAAAATTACTTGAACTTACTACACAATTTACGGTCTCTATTTTCTTCAACCTTCAAATTTGGCTTTCCTTGATCTCCTTTTGACTGTATTATCGATTCCCAATCAACAGTTCCCACGTAGCATAATCTATGATTTTTTTTGATAAGCACTGATCCAGTTCTGATTAATTTAAGGGAGTTAAGATTCAATTCCGCCAAATTGTCACATAGATAAATAGACAAAGCCCATTTCATATGGTGATGTTTTCGTCCTTCGATGATTTGCAAATTTTTGAGAAATTTCAAATCAAAAAAGTCTTGCTCAACAATCGTAATGAACTCGCTAACAATTTTCACTGTTTCCAACACTTTCAGCTCCTCGTATTTGAACCTGAACGATAATATTAAAAATAAGTTTTTCAATTTGAAAATTGATTTTTAATGTTGTATAAATTAAAATTATACTACATCTTCCGAAATCGCTGAGAAAGGAAACTATGTCTGAATCTGGCTCACTGTTAAAATTGAAGGCTAAATATTCTTATCCTGAAAGTTCAATTCCTATAATTATGCAAGGACGATCTAGCACATAACCAAAGTAAAGTCACAAACCCGAAAAGAGAAAAAAGAAGAGAGAGGGAGGAGGATTCCGAAAAACAATAATATTTATATACGGTTGAGTTGTTGCAATTGCTTTCCATAATCCAGTCCCCTCTTTTTGTTTCATTTGTCTTTTTCCGTTTTTGCTCTTTCGGGATGTCAGTAAAATAAACGGGCACATTCCACAAGTGTCTTTAAGTCCACTTCAAAGACATCTTCGCAAAATAGTTTTTTCTAGCGAATTTATTTATTTGTTATAGATTGTTCTTACTTCTTTTCAATGATTAGATGTCCATCAATTTGTTCACATCCTTCGAGGGTTTTCAATGTTTCGTTTGTGAGAGGACCATCGACAGTGCAGACTGTAAACATGACAAAATGAAATAGGTCAATTCGAAATAGTTTTATATTTCACACTTGTTTCATGCCACTTCTTATTTACTTTGATCTCAATTCACTCACTTTTAGGACATCCAGAACTTGGACATTTTTCACATTCCCGCACATCTTTTGTTGCATCGTAATGATGACCTTCTGAGCAATGGCGAACACATACATCGTTTTCAATCAACAGCTCCGCTAAAAATGAGTTCACAATTTTTCGTACAAAATAAAAATAAAAACTATGGCTCTGATCTAGAACAAGCAATTCGTTTATTGCTCTGCAACTTAGCAAACTTAGCGATTCATTTTTTGATAATAAATAAAGGGACTTCTTACTATGAAGAATTATGTTTAACGGACTCTAAGAAACATATGATAAACCTACCGGAAGATCAGTTAGTAATTTTGAAATAGAGACAAAAAATCAATCTTACGTGGACATTCTTTCACACAGTGATTTCCATTTTGATACCTTCCATCGGGATTTGGAACCAATCTTCCTGTTTTGTGATTGAATATTTTTCTTGCTGGACACGTATCAATACACATCTCATCCATTTCGTATTTACTGCATGCAATGCAACTATCAGGTCCATGATTTGTGCATCCACCGAGACAAGAGGAGTCACAACATTCGTAAGATTGGGTGTTGTTGGAGTAGAAACATTGGGAGCATGGTTTTGGGCAGACAGAGCGGTAAACTGAAAATAATTCTTCTTCTTAGTGAAGTTAAACATTGAGAATTTCAGTTTTTAGAAATCTCTAATATTTTCAGTCAAACTAACTTTTCTGACAATCATTATCTCCTTTTCCCCAGCATTTATCTTTACAGCTTTCATGGCATGACGCAATAAGCTCTCCATTCTTCCAACAAGCTTTGTGAGAATTTGTCGTCTCAACTTTCTGTCTTGAACTGTCGTAAAGAATCTCATTCCAATCAACTTTGGTAGCCAGGAAACACATTCTTGGGTTGTTTTGGATAGTAACCGATCCATTTCGAATCACTGAAACAAATGTTATTTTCAGACCTGCCGAGCTCAAGATCACAGCATTTAATTTTTTCAACTTCGAAACCAATCCGCGAAATTCCCAATATTTCGTTTGACACCCTCTGGCGAAAATTCGAGAATTGAAAATATCGGAGAGACGCAGAGTATTTTTTGCACCGACAAATATTTTCACCGTATTCACCAATTATCTGCTAGACACTACCTCTCAATTCCTTCATCACCAATTCGTTCACTTTCTCGTTTTGATGAATATACAATGAATTGTCATGAAACACTTCGTCGCCATAAATAACACGTAGCTTTGGAAATGAAATCTTCTGAATATTGGCTCGATATATGATAAGACTTCCGCGGATCTAAAATATAATGCGTCATTTTTTTTGATAAACTTTAGAAGTTTCTCTCACTTCCTCAAGATGATCAAAAAAATTGACTGTTTTCAAATAGTCAACATCGGCATCCACGGTTTGATTAGTAGAGTTTCTCCACTTTTGGATTTCGTTTGCCTCAATCCACGTTATTTCTAAATTTCCGTAAACACGGCGACATCCTCGATACATCTGAGAATTTGTTTTATTATAGCTCTGGGCTATTTGCATTAGGAAAAAATATAATTTTTCATGAGTGAGGAAGAAAGCAACTTCAAACTATTAATAATTTTTTTTTAATAGGCTGGGATAAATTCGATTAGTACCAGAATAAAATTTTAAAGTTCTTTATTCTTTATGATATTTTATGAAAATTCTTTATGATATTTTATCTACTTTTTTAAAGTAATATCAATTAAGAAATACTCACATTTTCCAGATCTTCTAAAATATTGCCTGATCCATATCGAGAGAGTAAATTGTTGGTGCCGGAACAAACTGAAACAAAAAGGTTACAATGAAGTTTGTGTAAGTTTTTTTTTCTTTTTTTAATTGTGGGGTTAATAGGGTTGACCAGGAAACACTGGGAAAGTGTGATACCAAAAGTTTCCATACTTATGTAGATCTCAATTTTCATCAATATTACCGGTCTAAAATGCTATTGAGTTGTTCGAACCTCTAATATTTTCTGACCCTATGTCAATATGCCTTTTCTAAATCATAAAAAAGAGGAAGGAATATTCGGGTACATTATGACTTTCAAACTAACCGCATTCATTTTCAATTTCACATCTTCTCCATAATTGCGCATGACACTTTTCATAAAAAACAATAATCAATAATATTAAAACAGTCGGAAGGTATTGCATCAGCACACGATAAAATGCCTCCCAGAAAATTTTGGAGCGAATTGTAGAGATAGCGAATGAGTGAGTGAAAAAACGCTCTATTTTCTCTCTTTTCTCTTCCTCTTTTTTCGATACCTAACTAGTGAAATTCTTCATTGCATTTCTTTTTCTAAATTTCTCTAGAATTTCGGATTTCTTTTTTCATTTGTACAAGTGCTCTGAAATAGAATAATTTGTAAAATGTGGGAGTGGGAGAGAGTATGATAATTGGTTTGTACATCACAAGGACATCACGAAAACAACGGAAAAGGTCGGAGTAGAAAAATGTGTTACTCACCATCAGGGTCTGTCAGATTGTCTAAAAACTTCCATTTTGAAATACATTTCTTTATTTTTACTTAAGGTTATTTACAATTTGAACAAAAGTGGAAGGTTTTTGATCATTGTCAAAAAAAAGCCATTCCTATACTCTAAAGCTCAATAGGTAGGCAAAATATTAATAAGCTGGAAATATTCCATAAAAAACACTTTTTTCAACTTCAAATTTTAATTGACTCACATTCTCTAACCACTATTTTCCTCTGTCTCCTCCGCATAGTGGTCATCCCTGGTGTCGATGATGAAGTGACGTCTTTCGTGTTGATTTCGAGTATCAAGAAAAGGAACAGAAAAAGAAATCGCATCTGCAATAACGATTTTACATCGCCCTTTGTGATATACTCGTCGGGAATAATACAAATTACTAGACGCAGCAGAGAGAAACAAGTTGAAAAAGTGATGTATTCGATGAAGGTAGAGGGGATTTAAAAAGATTGAAAACTTCAAACATACAGAGACAAAAAATGTTTTAATGGTGGCGCCACATCGGTCTCCGACCTGTGTCCGGTGAGCGCCCCCCTGTGGAGGTACCTTTTCTCAATATGGAATGGTTTTGTCCAATTGTGTGGAGATAAATTGGAGGACACGTTCTTATTTCAGTACTTCCGATTGGGTGAGCTAGTGGTAGAATAGACGGTATGTTATAAATTCTTAGAGGTTTTTCCAATAATACGATTGTCTGAAAGTTCTCAAATAAAGAAAAGGAGC
Organism: Caenorhabditis remanei; assembly: GCF_010183535.1. NCBI lineage: Eukaryota > Metazoa > Nematoda > Chromadorea > Rhabditida > Rhabditidae > Caenorhabditis > Caenorhabditis remanei. The sequence goes on from NC_071329.1 coordinate 72,092, forward strand.
ATATTTGACAAAAAAATGTCTGATATTTTCAACATGAAAACCGTGGACAGCTTTCAAATCAAGAAAATATTCTCCTGAGAGGCCTAGTTGCGAGCAATGCACAAAGCATTTTGGCGAAATCATTCATAACTATTACAAAAATCCAATGATTCATGAGTCACTAAACTCTCAACTGTTTGCTCAAAGAAAGGGGGGCTCGAATAGAAAAGAAAAAGGACTTTTCTCATGCTCTATTATTTTTAATTGAAAAAAAAGCAACATATATATATGTATAAATAAACAACATAACAAGAACATGGGAAACTTCTATGATGACAGTTGGTATGTCTCGAAATTTTGTGCGAGAGTAATTTAGAAAACACTATACTGTTGTTTTGAATTTTTTCGCAAGTTATTTTTCATGACTCCCTGAACAAGTGATTGTTTTCCTATTTTGAATTTTTTGATCATGTGTAGAAGAATTTATAACAATTTGCTAAACCGTTATAGAGGTAGAAAAAATGGAGGAGCTGGACTGCACGCATGTGTGTTTGAGGGGGTGTCTTAAAGGGGCTGCTGATAAGAAAATAAGAGCATGAAGACGGTCTTGTTGCTTATTGTCTGCGTCTTACGATCTATCAGAAGCTCTCTGCTCAATAGAAAAATGTCATGTGAATCATAACATTGAGATGTATGAGAAATGGGGGATGGTGGACAATGAAATACAAGCGGTGACTTGAATAGGTTCATGGGGAACGTGAGAAATTTTTGACTAACAAAGGCAGATAGGTTTTAGATACAGAGCAGAGCGAAACACTTATTTTCTGTTTAGTGCTTTGATTCAGAAAGTTTTCCGAATTTTAGACCGACATAAAATACTGTTAACAAAAAAACAAATATTCGAAAAACGGATCATCACATTGGTAAAAAAAAAATCCCATTACTTATCCTAATAGAGGAGATTTAATAAATCAATCTTGCAACAACAGTCAAGAGGAAACGTCTTTGAAGAACGCCGGCTGGCAGCTAGCCGGGGGACACGGGCGGTCTCAGAAACAATTAATTACCATATGGACAGGAGGGCACCTAAACGAAGAAAAATGGATGAATGAAAAGAAGAATAAGCGAGCAACATGTGGAGAAAACAATTCCTTGAAAAAAATGATAGGATTTTGATGATGCGGAGGGAGGGAGAATTTGTTATTGAAAGTATAGAATGGGAGGGGGGAGGGAAGAAGAGTCCAGGTGTCGAGTCAAGGGTTGCTTAGGAAGATTTATGATGTGGAGAGGTGAGGGTGAGAGGATTTATAACAGTAGGGTCAAGGAACTATTAGGAAAGAATTAGGGTGTACATACTACTTGGAATCTAATGGAGTTATTCAAAACTGGAGATTGTTAGAAAGTTTTTATGAAAACCACTTAAACATTCTTGAATAATTTTGTAGTTCATAAAAGTGTTCTAGTTTATGAGAAAAAAGTGTTTAGAACAAAAATGAACATTGTGGAACTGACTAGTACAAATGAGTAATACATTTCTTGAGGGCGTTTTTTAAAGAGACTCATGAGACACGTACAAACAGGGTATTACATCAAAAAAGAAATGGTGGGAGCACATTGATTTATGCGGTGCAATAGAAGGAATTGTTCGCAAATATTAGCTCAACTAATAGATTTTTCTCAACTTTTTCATCCGCTTTGGCAAGAAATATGGTTGTGCAATAGGTGGTGAACTTGATCAGTAAAAATGGAACATTTTCATGAAAGGTAAAAACGGGAATTCAAGAGATAAGTGGAGGGAAGCTAGCTTTTTGATATGTTTATTTCCTAATTTTAAAAGTACACCTTCTATAGCAAAATTTTTAAATTGTTTTGATTTCTCGAAATCTAATGAGCCAAATTTGTAATCGTTCCAATAGAAATGTTTAGAAACCTTCGGAGCATGTTTTGAGCTATCATTCGCTTGATTATGTTGAGAAATAAAACGGTTGATAGACATTTACGAAATCAAAAATAAGAAATTGCCATTTCGACCTGAAATATTATCTGAAAACAATAGTTTTGCATCGATTGGTGGATAATGCAGTCAGAATTATTATAAGACTGAAATTTTCTTATTCCCGAGCTAAAAATTGAATAAATAAAATTGTAAACCTGCAAATTCCTCAAAAATTTCGTTTTGTGAGAGTAGATCGAAAACATTTTTGTAGTTCTTTTTCGGATTTGTTGCATTTATAACAGTTTTGTTGATTTTACCACGTTATTTCCCATTTTCAACATGTTTTTATTACAAAACTCTGTAGAATTGAATCAGGCAGAACTAGTCTGCGCGTAGCTACATAAAACCCTAAAAATTATATAAAGTTTTTCTTCAACACCCGTTTCAATCTTTTATCTGGAATTGTCAAACATCGTATTTTCTGTTCCATTTTTTCAAGTCAATCCTAAATTCTTGTCGTTTTGGCAGATCTAAAAGTAGTTAGTTGTTCTTTTTCTGGTTTCTTGATAGTTTCTTGATAAAATTTTAAGCTTTGAGAGCATGTCATGGTATAACACATTGTTCCATAGTTTTTTTTTGTTGAGGATATAGGATGAAAGTAGAATTTTATTTTTGTAGTTGAACATTTTTTTGTATGTGACTTTTCTAGAGTTATGGCCAATCAATGTAGACAACTCAAAAACATTTTACGCATTTTCCAGCCATGTCACAGAGTGTCTGTTCAAAAACTTGCAAACTACAAAAATGAAGTTCTAGTTTTGATTAATATACTTTACAAAAGTTGAAACTATTAAACTTTTTGATACCATTTTTTCGACCTTTGTGATCTTGCTCCTGTCTCTTTCGAAAATTTCAGCTGATTGGTGTGATAGTAATAATGATAACTTGAAGATGCTACTATAATTATTCCTTCTCGCAGCGAATAAAACCATAACAAATTGTTTTACACATCTGATGGGTCAGTTGTATTGAAAAAAACCCAAATTTCAAAAACCACAAATTGCAATTGTTTATAAATTCTCCTGACACCCTTAAATGTGTCTTTTTCTAAGTAAAAGGGCACGTTTCTTTCTTGTACTAACTCCAACCCCTTCCGCCAATTTCTTATTTTCCAATAATTCTATATAACCAAAAGTAACCTAATTTCCGGGACGATTGGAGGTGCCCCCTAAGTTCATCGACGCGTTAAAATAGGAGTATTTGAACTTCTCTTCATACATATATATTCTTATTTTCCATTCCTATTTGTGTTGCTGTCTCTCATATTTATTTTCTAAAAAACAGAAAAAAACGAGAAGGGTGACAACTCGCTATCCCATCCCCACTTATTTTTGTCACGCTTTGAAAGAGATGAAATAAGAAATTTGGTGGGAGTATGCATCCCCGGGGAAAGTTTCTGGCCGGACATTTGTCCGCTTTCTATATCACTCCGGCAACAACTGCGGCACTCATTTCTAGAAATCATAACGATTGGGCACATCTACAGTTGCTCAAAAGGACACCAAGTTCAGATGCCGGAAACATGAATCAGGTGAGTAATAGTTTTTTTAATTGTTATAGTTCTTACTATAGTTAATTGACGAACTTTGGATACAATTAAGTGTTAGTGTACTTTTTCAAAATTAAATCAAAACTTTATCAATTTCAGCTGTCTTCAGTTGAAAATTACCAACTTTGAGAGGATGTCTCGGCATCCCTAATTGGCTCACAAAAAATACTTAATATGGACTATACAGTTAAAAAGTAGAACTTCACTTTTGTAGTTGATCATTTTTTGTACGAACACTCTCTAGCAAGTTACCGACGATTATATTTCATTCGCGAATGAATATACTTCAGTGCAAAGTTCTGCCATTTTTGACCGGTTTACTTTAATTAACAGTAATTTGCTAAAGAGTTCTACCAGAAATCTTTAGGACATTTTTTTTGGTTTTTTGTAAACAATTTAAAAAACTGGAGTCATATGATTAACTGGAAGCTTATCATGACCACCCGCAATAACTTTGAATGAATCAACTACTTTCTGCAAACAAACAAATTTTTCCATCTTTCTGCAACAATTATGATTTGCGATGTGGTCTTTTGAAAAGCTTCTTACCTCTCTTTTTTCTCTCCACCCAATTTTTCGAATTTCTTTTTCTTCTATTCTCAAATTCTTTTCACACGTTTTCCGGTGCCGACGATTAAAGAAGATTTAGTTGCCTCCCCTTTTCCTAACCCTCTTTCTTAGTTTTCGTCACCAGAACGTGTGGATCCAATTGAAATTGTCGTTTGGAAATATTTCAACGTCCCACTTTTAAAACTTTCAGTTTTTAATTTTTGATTTCAAACCGTAATAGCAAATCTTAAATTTTTCAAAAATTCCGCTCATAGTCAGTTTTCAAAGTCAAAACCCTTCAACTCCGAAGCCAAACAAAAATGTTCCCATACATTTTTAAATTTCTATAACTCAATTTATGACCACCCCTACTACTATGAAATAGATTAATCTTCTCTTCTTCTCTAGAAAAAGAAACATTTTCCTGCTTCTCCCCTTGTTAGCTTTTAGTCTGATTGTTTCCCTTTTGTTCTAGGTACACTTCGGAACAGCTTCGGCACGGCGCCGTAACGCTATGATTCTAGAAAACAACAGTGGCGACGGAGACGACGACGATGCACCAAAAGAAGGTTTTGTTTTTCTTCTGTTTTTTATTGTTCCAATTGTTTCTTTTGTGGGGCAAACAATGTTTACTCTCTGCTAAAATACCTATTTGTCTGCTGCCTGGTTCTAAACAAAAAACGAGAATGTTCAGATTTCCTTGAAAGCTGAGTAAAATATTGCAAATCTTTCTATTTTTTACCTAAACTTCAAAATGGTAAACTTACAATGGTAGTTCTCACTATCAAGAATATTTTCAGCGTGGTGCTCGATCCCGTGTTTTCATGGCAACTCCATTTCACCCACATCATAAAGAAAGATTGTTTTCAGTTTCAAAAGGTTTCCAAAACTTGAAAAACTTGAACTAGTTTTTAGACCTTTCTTTACTGCGTAGAAAAACAGAAACTAAACTTCTACGTAAATTGAATAAATTTGAAGGATCCAAACATCCCTTATTTCTGCCCCGCCCGAAGTTGTGTTCTGCGTTTTTTGGATTGATGTAGGCACAGTAGAGCGAGCAGTAAAGTCCGCAACAAACGGATTTGAATTTTTTCCATAGTTTTTAATGAAAAATACGACAAATTAACGTAAAAACCACGCCACCTTTCGCCGCGCATTGCTTTAAATAATTAACCCACAGGAGTTTTGAACCAACTCAAATCAAGACACTTCTCATCAAACTTTGAGTTATCCTTACTTTCAGGATTCCTTGCAAACCTCCGTCTTGCATTATTCCACCTTGTTCTGATCTTTGCCACTGTTGCCTATATTATCGCCGGTGCATATCTGTTCACCAAAATCGAGCATCAAGCGGAATTGGATCGTTACCAGTCATATCATACAATCTATCGAGGCTTCGTTGAGAACCTCTTTTATCAATCCTCGAATCGGTCGTCAACTGATGTTGAGAATCTGATTGACACCTTTACATTAATAAATTTTCGAGCGTTCAAGGAAGGATTGAAACCAACTGGTATGTTTTTTTTCTATTAGGCATTTAAAATTGGTCTGACTCTTTGAAACTACATACAGTACCGTGCGGTAACAGAACTAAGGTAGAGCTTCATTTTTGTAGTTGACAACTTTTTTGTACTGACACTTCCTAGAAAGTTACGTATCGACAAAGTAATTTCTCCCTCAAAATGCCCAATTTTAGTACAAATAGAGTGATTTTTGAGCTGTCCTCGTAAAATATTGCAATTAGTCATCACACTTAAATTTAAAAATTGAATGTTATAGTGACTGAAATACTTCTAGATTTCCTCGTCCCTCAAGAAACTAGTCGCTGGTCGATGATATCCGCAATATTCTTCACAACGACAGTACTTACCTCCATCGGGTACGGAAACCTGATTCCAATCTCAACAGGTGGCAAAATTTTTTGTGTTGGATATGCGATTTTTGGGTTAGTTTCATTCCAAATTGTTTTTTTTTTTTTTGCAAAATTGTTTCTTACAGTATCCCGTTAACGTTGGTGACCATTGCTGACTTAGCCAAGTTTGTAGCAGATATGTTAATAATGGATCCAACAGAAGATCCAAAAACAGGACGTCAGCTGCTGGTGTTAGTGTTTCTTCTGGGCTACATGACTATCTCAGCCTGTGTGTATACGATTTTGGAGCCAATGTGGTCGTTTTTGGATTCGTTTTATTTTTGTTTGGTTTCGTTGGTGAGTTTCTAACTGATATTTTATAAATAGTAAATATGAGTTTGAAATTGAGAGGGTGTTCTAAATCTGCCACAATTTTCAGCTAACGGTCGGATTTGGAGATCTCTATCCGACTGGTACTGTTGAATACATGCTGTGCTCCATAGTATTCATCTTCATCGGACTCATTCTGACCACACTTGGTATGATTTCTTTCGGAATTAAAATAAAAATCTGTTTTTCAGCGGTCGATGTGAGTGGATCGGTTGGAATTGCCAAGATGCATTCTATAGGAAGAGGATTTGATGCTATGAAAATGTTGAACGCGTTACGGTGAGTGGAGATCTTCACCAGTTAAAGTATGTAATGTCCTCCAGTTGTAAGGAAGTAAGTAATTTTTCCAATTACAAGACTATTCTCTAACTGTGGAGTCTAGTCTTCTCCGAATAGTTGGATTACCGGAATGGTGGATCATTTCTGTATTGTGTTCAAAACATAGCGAATCATTCTTTTTATCGCCAAATCCTCATCAATAGCACATAATTCTTCTCACTTACCATCTTCCCTTTTCATGTCGTTTGGCCTCTCACTCAATTTGACCCGTTAACACAATCCACACATACGGACACATGTACACGAAAACATACTCGTTTCCCCCAATCGGGCCAAGTTCCTTGATGATGACGATGAAAATGGAAAAGGGGGCAAGATTTGCGCACGGGTATTTCGTTTTTATTTCGAGATCCGACTTTTCGATTACATCAAAAATATATGGAGGCATTGTCGATCCCGAAGTAATTTACACCAGAAAAGACACAGAGACTGGAATCTGAATTCAATTTTCGTCAAGGATTCACGTCAGACTTGGAAAAAACAAGAGATCTGCAATCGTTGGTTATTTTACCAAACAAGACAGTAGAAAAGGGTCTAATTGGTGTTAATAGAGCTGAGTTATTGCATAAACTACATTGTTTACAAAAGAAGATTGTACCAATTTAGAAAAAATATTCAGCGGAGTTTAGCCTCGACTGTTATCAACAAGGTCCACACTCAGCTTCAGTCAAACTATCAACAAGAGGATTTTTCAATCATACAATTACAGTACTAATACTTAAAAAAGGAACAACCTTGAGTTTTTTTCAACTTAGCAAGTTACTATCATTATTTTTATCTGTTCGTGTGTTTTCATCCCTTCTCTTTCACTGTATCTCATCTTATTCTATCTATCTCTCTCTCATCCCAACCTTTTCCTTCCTTCCGTTTTGTGTCTCCAGTAGTTTCCAACTATTTCTCAAGATTATATTGTCTTCTGAAGGTCTCTTCCTTTTCACTCTGCGACCGTCGTCTTCGAATGTTGTCCATCGGCGGGCCACGTCCTCGAAAAATGAGGTCATTTTGGTTCGGGAGGGAAGAGCGATGAAAAATCAGAAGAACAGATAGAAAAAAAAGAGAAAAAGAAGATGATGATATGGGTGTCAAATATTGAGATTTAGACGGTAAAATAAGAAAAAAACAACACATTTCCATAACATCAAACTCAAAAAACAACAACCGCGGTAAACAGATGCAAATGAGAACCCGTTAGTAGGACAGTGAGGGGTTAATCTCTAGAATCAATAGAGCGAACCCCTCATCATCTCCTTTTTTCGCTCAAACAAATTCCCATGCGCTGGTCTCTGTCTCCTTTTCCTAACCACAGGTGTAAACAGTCTTCCTTTAATGTATCTTCTCAATTTAACCTTCACCTCCAAACCATCTCCACTTGTATTAATCTATATTTGGAGTGTTTTTCTTGAGAAACGTTGGTGACAGATAGGTGTATTGGATGTTGTAAAAGTACTTTGAAATTGCAGGGTTTCAAAAAGTAGGATCATATTATAGCTAGCTTATTTTGCGTAAGGTTGTCAACTGATGCTCTGCTGATGCTAATACTGTCTTATCTACTGATAGTATCTGTTGGTAATTCTTAAGAAAAAAAAAGAATCCGTAAAAGACATCCAAGGATAAAATGTTATTCAAAAGCACAGAAAACTGTTAGGAAGCATGAAACTTGGCTTTCTATCCATCAAGCCAGTTAGAATATATTCGAAAACGTTCAGAATTCTTGTAATCCGAATCCCATCTCATGATCATTGTCTTCTTCCTATTATTCCGATCCCATTCTACATTTTGCAGTGTTCGAAAAAGTGAGTTCGTCGCTAAAGGGGCGGTCTCATTGTCGGCGGCCGCGCGGGTGGCGGCGGGTCGTCGTCTCGACGGTCAACAGCCCCCATCTCAGCAACAACCCCGTTGGTTTGCGTATGTACCCAAGGACGCACTGACGATTCCCTACATTGATGAATCGGCAAACGTCTCATCCAGGCAAGTCTTCTTAAATTTTTAGACAATTTTTGTTTTGTTGGAAAAGGTTAGACAGGATCTAGTTCAAAACTATCAATAGACTAGTTAGAGTAAAGCAAAACTGTGTTTTATTCATGAGACTGTAAATAATTTACTTATTTATTAAAGATAATTTCTATTAATTAGCGAATTTAATTTTTTTAAAACAAAATATACATGAGTGCAAAGGTGCAAATTTTCCTACTTTTATTGCGGACGCAAACAATTCTTCTGAACTTTCGTAACCCGGAAGTGTTAAATTTGTCTCCAACATATTTCGTTGACCTACATATTGCAATAAAAGTTTCTCTGTAATTCAAAACAATAAAAATTTGAAAACGGAGAGTACTGTGCCTATTTTTTAAAATAAACTGTGATTCAACCAAACATTTTCGAGCCAAAGAGCCACGAAAAGCCTAATTAAATGTGCTTTGAAGGTATTTTCAAAAATCTTGGTTTTGCGGTCTTCTGTTATTTTGAATACAATTTTTTCCCAAATGCTGAATGATTTCTCTTGTCCGGCGCCACGTCATTTTCAAAACAATGAACAGTCATACAAACATGGTCACACACTCTCATTGCACACCACTGGCTCGAATAGAATTACGTGTAAACAAATAAAAAGCCAAAACTTTTTGTGGTTGACCTGTGGTAGAGGGGCGAGAGAGAATATAAACATTTCGTGTCTTGGATGTAAACGCTTCCGAAATTTATGAAGAATTTCTCTATTATTTCAGAACAACGACTACTACTCATACGAGTATCTGACTCCAACTATGACGAAAATACAAAGCTAGTGGTCACTTCCTTCTACGGACCACGTCGTCAAGAAGATGCCAACAATAACAGTACTTCCTCTCCATCAACCACTTGCACATCATTTCACAACATATCAACTCATTTTGTAAATATCACTCCAGATGACGTTATTAAATTTTTCGACGAGCATCCAACCCAATCATATATATTCTCGAAAGGACCGGAACCCATTCGACATGTTCTCATTCCTTTATTTGTAAGGAACGAACGATATGTTCCCCATCAAATACATCAATATTATGATATCAATCATTTGTTTTATCAAAATGTGGATGAAAACCAAATGGAAGAACATGAGTCTGAACAAAATTTGGATGACGTGGAGATTGCTAAATCTATTCTGGAATTAAGTGATGGTGAGTCTAAATATCTTTCTTGTTTTTCCAACAAAAAAAAACCAAAACTACTGAGAAAAATTTCTGAGCCCGTCAAGTATTTGATAAGCAGACTCCGCCTTTTTGATTTTTCACAACATCAAGGAATAGGCATTTAATAAAAATTAGTATTCATGTATTTGGATATAATGGCATCTATTCTTCCGTGTCGAACAATATGCCCTTAGAATTGACACAAAGACGAACCTTTTTTGATGAATAGCCGCACGGACCTGTCACCCTTTTTAGGGGCCATTTAAATGATGGGGGAAAGGTCGCATACACGCGTCTGTCCGTTTATATAAGATAGATAAGGCAAAAATGTTTTGACGGGGGTTCTGTAACTTTTGATTTAAAAAAATTGCTAAGACTGAAAAAAATTGGAAAAGAACAGATACTGTAAAACCTGTAATAACGGTGCACCTAGCGGTGTTTGTTCAGAGCGGTATATCTTGGTTCCCAAAAAAAGATATCGAAAAGTTGTCAACTAACGATGTATAGTTCGATAATTACAGCATATGCTTAAAATTTTGAAAATGTTGCATCTTTAAAGCAAGTCGAGATATTATGCTTCAAACTTTTGCTAGTGAGTGCACCACTATTACTGGTTTTACGGTATTTGTCACGGTCGTGTTTTTCTGTTTGTCCAGATGTCCATCTGGCGGGTTTTTTGAACAGTGACTATCTCACCTACTATATCTCTTCTTCTCCATCTTTCGCTTCCCCCATTGTGTTCCCCTCTCACCTTTTACAAAAATAAACAGTACGTACCAGTCGAGGTGTCCGAAACGGTTTGACGAGATGATGATGATGGGGGGGCTCAATGGCTCACCGCGTAAAAAGAAGGGCAAATAGTAAAAAGAAAGGGACAGTCGCGATTGACAAGAAATTGGGTAAGGAAGAAACAGGAAGTTTTTGCCATTTTGAAAAAGGGGGTCAGGGACTGTGAAGCTCTGCCTGTAGAGATGTTTTTCTCAAATTCTTCTCAATGTTCTAAATCTTCAGAAAACCTTCAAAAACTCCAAAGAACTGTTCAAATCGACTACCGACCGGCTCCAATTCTCGAGGAACATAATTTGGGAATCGATGGAGACAACGTTGTTTGTAGAGCACGCGGTCTTCCATGGCAAGCATCAGATCAGCATGTTGCTCAGTTTTTTGCTGGGTTAGATATTGTGCCGTAAGTTTTTCAAAGTTGTTAAATGAATTTCGAGATACTTTGAAAGTTATTCCCTTTTCTTTTTTGCTGATACTGCGAAAAGACTGATTTCTAAATATTTTCCATTTCCAGAGGAGGAATCGCCCTTTGCCTCTCATCTGAAGGTCGTCGAAACGGTGAGGTGCTCGTCCAATTCGCCACTCAGGAATCCCGAGATTTGGCTCTGAAGAGGCATCGAAATTTCCTCTTGTCACGATACATTGAGGTTTACAAGGCTGGATTAGACGAATTCATGCATGTTGCTACAGGTATGTTTTAATTTTATAAAACTTTTTAAATTGAATAAATAGATTAATCTTTGTCTAACTGTGAAACTGAAAACATGTATACTTTTTATTTTATCCCTCCTCCCTAAACATTTTTAATACAGTTTTTTTTCGAATCATACTCACGTTTCGAATGGCAAACGATCGAAACTGGAGAGTGGTTCGGTTTCTCGCTATCCTCTATACAGGTAATCTCTTTTCGTGAGGTATCCACCTGGATGATCTGTTCTACGCACTTGCTGCCTTCTTTTTTTCATTCACTTTCACACTTTACTCAAACCAAAAATGATTCAAACTTTTTCTCTTTTTTGTTTTTTGTTTGGGTGGAGGACACCTGAAAACCTGTAATAGAGGTGCACCCAGCGGCGGTGTTCGTTCAAAGTGGTATATTTTTGTTCCCAAAATAGATATTGAAAAATTCTCAACCAACAAAATATAGTTCGATATTTAAAGAACATAATTTCAGTTTAAAAAAATGTTGTATCTTTGAAGCGAGTCGAGATATTATGCTTCAAACTTTTGCTAGTGGGTGCACCTCTATTACAGATTTTACGGTATCTCATTGTACATACTAGTAGTTTTTCTTTTATTTTTTCTATAAAAATCTGTCACCGTGTGAATGGAAACTTCAGAACTCCTTTCGCTCTTATATCCCTGGTGACGTTGCACGGGAGAGCAATTCGTTTCTCCGCAGGGGTGCATCCATGGTAGCATTCATTTTTGCTAAAGTTTTGAAAGCAACCCGCTCCGTTTTTGACTTATTCAAACGATTTTGATACGAAATAGTACTTTCTAGTTCTTCTGACAAACTTCTATAACAGCAATGTCTCTTTGATTCAGAAATTTCTCAAAAATGTTTTCAGAAACAAGAGACCATTTTTCATACTATTCCTTAAAGAACCTATATCAGAAGACTTCGCCGCCAAAGCTCCTCTTTTTCGTTATCCCTCCGAACCCCCTCTTGGCCTGTTGACAAGTGTCAATTATCCGTTCTCGTATAAGCATACACAAACACAATGAACGTTTTGATTTGACACCGACCAAGGGGGAAAGGTGCTTTTGCTGCAATCACCAAACAAATGCATATTTCTCTCTTTCTCTTCCTCTCCCCTTCCCCGAAAAACCACAGTGATAGCGAAAGAAGAGAATATATGCAATAAATGAAATAAATGGTTTCGGAACCACCTGGCCGAAGGCGAAAGTTATTCTTCTAGTTATGAGCATGCGCTATTCAGTATACACACGACCTCATAACTGTATAGGAATTTTTGGGGACAAATTGTGGTTTGCTGTAGGCTTTTTTTTGTATTTAAAAAAATGTATTGTGAACCGCTGAAAAATTTTTCGAACAGTTTCGAACTCAGATCGAAAAACGGTTTTTTGTTCCTTTTGTCTTTAAAACCTAATCTTTATTCCTTGCAATCGTTTCTGTTACATACGTAACAAGATAAGATCAGTAAAACTGATTAAGCAGAATCATGTTAGTTACCGTGTGCTCAGACTCGGTTAAACTAATCGAAGGTTTCAACTATAGTTCATGTATGTATTCGTAGCTGGCTTCCTTCCTTTTCCTCCCACAATCATCATGAACCCCCCGAAGGTGGCTTGTGGAAGGACTGCTGGCCTGCTGTCTAAATAGAACCTCCTCATCACACACATACGACTGATGAACTGACTGACTGATTGATGAAAGAAGAGGAGGAGAAAAATAATATTTGGCGAAAAAGAGAAACGTCGGAGCAACAGGATTTCAATTCTCCCCCAGTGTGTGACAGTTTTGACCTCTCTGAGACTCGGCGCGGTTTCGAATTGACCCTTTGTGTTGTGGATGACAGCAAATTACGTAATTTTAAACATTTTGTTTTCGAGTTTGATGATTTTAATATTAAATTAGAAAAGATTCAAGGAAATGTGATCCAAAATCTTAAAATTGAAACAACAATGCATCATTTTGAACTGATCAGATTTCTCTTGCTCACCCTGCTTTGAGATGCTCTGTCTGATTTCCCACAACAACATTTCCGTTTTTTTCCTTTGAAATTCAAAGTTTTCCCTGTCACATGTCTCTTTATTATATTTTCTCAACCCTCCCTAACTATACAGTCGATTCGCCATATTCCATTCGTTTTTCTTTCCTTTTTCTTAAAATTCCCAGCGATTTGCATTTGACACGTCCTCACTTGCCGACCACCCTTCCTGGCACCACTCTCTCAAAATTTATTATTCTCTTTTCTCTATGATTCTCAGAGTCATATAATATGCATAAAAGAATACAGTATCCCCCGGTTGATGTTGCCCCGTTGGAATCGACAATTTTGCAGTTCTCGGCTTTTGCATCCGCCCCCTCCTTCAATAAACGGAGCCTCTCTCTCTTCCAGTTGATGTGTTTATTTCCCCGTATATGGAGGTTGTGGAGGTGGCCTGGTAGGAAAGAGAGATGTTTTATTATATTCTTTTTTGCGTCGCATCATCCTACCACAATCATAATATATCGGTTCTTTTTGTTGGGCGCCCCGTGGCTTCCTATTGTTGACGTTTGGCTTCAAAGCTCTAGTTATGTGGAATTTTTTCTGGTTTTCAGTAAACTGCTAAGCCAACGTGGCATAAGTGACTGAACTAGGGAATACGACTCTTCCACTGACGCCCTCTAGTCTAGATGATGATAATTTCCATGATTTTGTTCACGCCCTTTTGATGAGTCTACTCTCTTTTTCCATATAATCAAGGTCAAGATCTGACAGGATTGGATCCCTATATCAAACTTCAAATTTTGAATAACCTACCTAATTTCCTCCATAGTTTTAAGAAAAATAAGTTGATTGACAAAAAGGAAACAACTCACATCGTTCACATCGCTCTGTTCATTGTTTCCTTCTCTTGTTCGTTTCTATTCTCGCATATTGCATTTTCATCTCATCTTCTTTTCCGTTTTTCCCGGCCTGTCACCTAGGAAATCTTTGAATTTGTCACGTGGTGTCATGCAGCTTTTGCGAAAAGAATGGGCCTTCAGACTATCCGAGCACCATGTCAAAAGCTATAGATGCCGCAGGTTACCGCTCTGTTAAGTTACCGTATGATCGAATTTTTCAAAAGAGCTCAACGATTCAAGACGGCTAATCAGTTTCTAAAATTTAGAGCTATTTCTCCTCATTGAAGGGTGGGGTCGTTAATATGTCTACCTGTATACTCGCTGCTGCTCTAATTCTCACTGTCCTCCTCTCCTTCATTTATATATTATTGATAAGTTTCCTGGTTCTCTTCCTCCTCTCTTATCAATAAGGGAGGTTACCCTGTTTTAGATTGATTTTCCTTTTACAGAGTATTGTGTGTATGTTTGTGCTATGTACATTACTGATTACTCGCTCACTGACTCATTTTTGAAATGAAACGTGGACTAGGTCATTATTCAAACTTTGCCTTTACATTTACAAGTATTCATGATTTCTTTATAGGCTCTTCAATCGAAGCCATGGAGTTTGTGAGCGCGAATGCGGTCATTGTCAGAATGCGTGGACTTCCGTACGATTGTACCGATACTCAAATTCGGGCATTTTTCGAACCACTCAAACTGACGGATAAGATTTTGTTCATCACGAGAACCGATGGACGTCCTACTGGTGGGTTTTCAACAATTTTCTATTAATTTTTCTTTGAGGACCGGTAATGTTATCAATCAGATTCCTAATTGACACCGATTGCAGGCGACGCATTTGTCCAATTCGAAACCGAAGAAGATGCACAGAAAGGACTCTTGAAACACCGTCAAATTATTGGTCAACGGTATATCGAACTTTTCAAAAGTACCGCTGCAGAAGTGCAACAAGTCGTCAAACGTTGCAACCTTATCAACAGTTCTCCAGCCGTCACAAATGCTGTCGAGGCTCCAGAAGAGAAGAAAAAGGATTGTGTTCGTCTTCGCGGACTCCCTTATGAAGCTACAGTAAGTGACGGGACTACATCAACGAGTGTGGGAATCGGGGAATGGGTATTTATAACTATTTTCCATCAAATTTGGTTTTCTGAAGGGATATGGTGACACAGCGGGACCCACCTTTTCAAATAGTATATTTCCTGTACTTTTCCTCATTTTGTTTCTTTCTCTTTCTAATTTCTTTCTTTGGGGAAGGACAATGCTCGGTTTCTGATTGACCTGTTTTGGGCGGTAGATTTTAACTCCAAAATGTGTATAATTTAGTATACCATCACTACCCGATAAAAGCAAATAATCAAGCCGGAATCTGTTGCATAGAGAGAAGACAGGTGAGAACACATGGTAAATATAAATATAGTGAGAAATTGGGAAGAGAGTCTACATGAGTCCCCGACGAAAAAGGGATTCAGAATCCAATAAAATCGCTCAAGATTCTACTTCGGAAATCATTATTTTTCAGGTGCAACACATTGTTACATTCCTCGGAGACTTTGCCCAGATGGTAAAGTTCCAAGGTGTGCATATGGTGTACAATAACCAAGGAAATCCATCCGGCGAAGCGTTCATCCAGCTTATCAGCGAAGCTGCAGCCGCCGCCACCGCCGCCGGTGTTCACAACAATTTCATGTGTGTTGGCAAGAAGAAGCGATACATCGAGGTGTTCCAGTCGTCTGCCGAGGAGTTGAACCTTCAACACTTGGTTCATCAACAACCACAACTTCCACCACAACCGGCTCTCGGATTCTTAGGGCATCTCCCACCACCGGCTCAGGTTCCACAGACCCAGCAGATTTGGTCGAGTTATCCATCTCCGCCGATTTCACCCATTGTGCCAGGGCAGGTCACTCAGTTGATTATTTACGGGATTCATATGAGCATCGGGGTGCCAGAGCTTGTCGCTAACTTCACCACTCCGGAGCACACTGTGGATAATGTAAGTTGAAAATAAAGTTTCGAAAGCATTTTCAATTTTTTCAAAAACTGTCTGAAACGCATCTTCGGCAGAGGATCGTGGGCGGAGCATAAACTGCAAGCGGATAAAATCAGACTTGCAAAATATCGGCCCGGCCCGGCTCGGTCGGCCCGGAGCCAAAAAATGTGCACGATTTTTACACAAAATTATGTAAACTTGTATTTTATCAAAATGTAAAAACATAGCCGAAAAATCGACTTTTTTGCAAAAAAATCGAAAAAAATTCAAAATTTCAAATTATTGTACTGAGACCCGGCCCGGCCCGTTGCAAGTATGAATAAAATGCCACCTTTTTTAACGAGCGATATTAAACATCACGAGAAATTCGCATTTTAATCGATTTTTTGAATGTTTATTAGTATATTTTTCATTTTAATCGTTTAAAATACGAATTTCTCTTGAAGGTGGAGTTCTATCCGCACCGCTTGCAGTTTAAGCTCCGCCCACGATCCCCTGCCGCACTTTTTTGAAAATTTTTACGGGAACTTTACTTGACACTCATTGTTTGCAGGTTCTATTCACCCGCTGGCCAACTCATCTCTGTCCAGGAGAGGCGATTATCACACTTCGTAGCCGTGTTGCTCCGCCACCTCAAACTGCTCAAACCAGTCCGTTATCCCAAGTTTCGCAAATGTCTGCGTATTCTCATCACTATCATTCAACACACAACTTCCCACTTCAACCCATTCTTATGGAATAGAATGTTTTTGGAAATTCTCGGAGATTTTTCTTCTAATTCCCATTTCGAAACCATCTACTCCACCCATATTACAACTTTACCGCAAAACATCGTTCATAGTATTCTGTTCCTTCTTGCCCCCCTGACTCCCATTTTCCTCCATCTGAAATTTTTGTGATTTTTTCAACTCAATCGCATAATTTCCTGCGTCTTCTTTCAACCCACTCTCTCTCTTCGCATTTTCTGTGATTTTGACCAAAACTCTATCTTGACCATACTTCGACATCCCCCTTAATTTATTGGATTTTTATAAAATTATTTTTTATAATACGTCTAAAAGTTGATTTTCTGTGATTTATAAAAGTATGTCATCTAATTAAAAATAATTATTGTTAATAAATGAATTTAAAGATTCAAGAATCACATTCATTTTGCTGTACACATAAACACTTTGTTTAACAAGAATTCAAAAAATCAAAATTACTGGTAATTCATGTGGATCGGTAAGTAGATGTATCTATTAAAACAGAGATTGCAATTAAAAAGTGCACTGGGTTTTTGATAATAGTATTTAAGTGGGCGGAGTCATCGGGCGGATTTGAATGTGTGAAATAGGCGGCACATTCAACGGAAATGTTTCTACACGTCGGGTTGGGTCTAAATCTAGCGATTGACCAGAAAAATAAGTGGTGAAAGAGTTAGTAAAAAGTCTTTGGTGTAACGGAGTGAATGGCGGGGGAGAAATGTGCAAAGGAGGCCTAGAAACAGTCTAAAATTGCCAAAAGAGGGGAAACATCGACATTTTGTACACGAATTGAATTCGGATGGGGAAAGTTCGGAATCATTCCGACGGAATGTGCAGAATAATAGGCAGAAAAAGACGGAAATGAATTTGTTGGTAAAAAATGAAAAAAAGTAGTTCGTAGCCTTCAGATTCTCGTCTAGAAGAAACGCATTCTCGGTTGCTTTTGAGTGGCGTTTTGGGCAGCGAGCAGCTCAGGATTACGTTCCATCACACGGGAGATCTGAATGATACAAAATTGATTTATAATTTCAGGGAGAATTCTCTCTTACCAATAAATCCATGTAACCTTGCATATCCTTCATTCTGGAATCCTTCACTTGAAGCTCCAACTTCAAACTGTCGATCACCGCCAGCAGATCATCCGAATTCGTCGGATCGATGATTCGATTCTGTTGATTTTTCGTCGATCCACCAAATCCACTGGAAGCGGTGCTACGGATTGATCCCGATCTGCGGAACATATCGTTATGATGTTGAGACATCTGAAATTTTTTTCGTTTTTTGGGGGATTAAAATCTACTCCTAATACCACAGGAGAAGTCATCGCATGTGGGAGTGTGGCTGCTCCGGTAATCGCTCCAATACCACCACCAAAACGCGGAGCACCACCACCCGTTGACAACGGAGTATTACTCTGGCGTCGTCCATTGACAGTTTGTGACGAAAGGGGCGGAGCTTCTGGAGACATCGAGTCGGAGAATGGGTTGAGGGATCCGGAAAATGCGGATGGAGGTCGGGAAGAGTTGTTGTGGACGTTGTCGAACACATTGAAACTGGAAAACAAACAAACATTTTTGAATGATCGTTCACATTTATTATTATACAGTACTGGCCATAATGAATGCGACACTTGCAGTTTTTAGTTGAAGAAAATTGGCAACTTTGAGAGTTTGAAACCGTCTCACTGATAGTCTCACAATATTGATTGTTTATGGACTATACAGATCACAAGTAGAGCTTCATTTTTGTAGTTGACAACTGTTTTGTACGGGCACATCCTAAGAAGTTATCAATCGTCAAAGAAATTTCTCACAATTGTTGCCCTTTTCAGTGCTAAAATATGAGACTTTTGAGCTGTTTAGTTGACAGTCTGTAACTTCTTTGGATGTGCCCGTACAAAACAGTTGTCAACTACAAAAATAATGCTATACTTGTGATCTGTATAGTCCATAAACAATCAATATTGTGATACCATCAGGGAGACCGTGTCACAGTCACAAAG
Source organism: Caenorhabditis remanei (assembly GCF_010183535.1). Taxonomy (NCBI): domain Eukaryota; kingdom Metazoa; phylum Nematoda; class Chromadorea; order Rhabditida; family Rhabditidae; genus Caenorhabditis; species Caenorhabditis remanei. The sequence goes on from NC_071329.1 coordinate 91,020, forward strand.
TTGACCATTTTCAACTAAAAACTGCAAGTGTCGCATTCGCCAGTACTGAATAAATACATAAATTTCTAACCTAGAATTTCGACTAGCCAATCCTCCCTCATGTGCCGTCTCATACAATCCATGATTCGTCGTATCCAAATGATTATCCATCGGTGTCATGAACGTTCCAGTTGGCAACGTGCCTGCCTTTTCCTTATCTTTCCCAATACCCAATTTCGACCCAATTTTTCCGAAAATCTTTGATTTATTCGATTTCGTGGAAACTTTCGACGTGGCACTCCATGCGGACGCCATCGACATCGTATCCTCTGCTTTTTTGTGTCCGTTTTTGACCTGCGTGATTTTTCGCTTCATTTTTGACATCAGACCACCGCCACCACTTTTCTCTTCTTTCGCCTCATTTCCCAACTGATTCAACGACAATGAGCTGACACTCATCGATGGCTTCTCGTAATTGAAATCGAATCGAACTTGCACTTCTCCTCGATACTTCTCATCTGACGTCCTCTTTTTCAACCGTAACCAATTCGTTTGTCCATGCAGTGCTCTCGCATTCTCTAAATCCAGTTCACACCGTCCGATGACATCACCGGAGCCTATTTTCGCTTTCGCGTAAACCGAAACGACGACGGCGTTGAATTTGTCGGATAGTTTGCTGAAAATTAAATGATTTTTAACAATCCAATTAGTGACACTAACTATTCAAAGCATTCATCCCATCGACAATCTCCTTCTGTTTGCGTGTGATCTGTTTCGCAACGACTCCGCAGTGAACCTTTTCCTTGGAGGGTTACTGTAGCGAACGCTTCAATTGACGACTTGTTTTTCATATATAGGCCACGAGCGGCGGTTACTGTAATTATTGGAATTGATGAATAAAGAAACCAGAAATCATTTACCATAAGCTAGCATAGTGTTCGGCTCCATTTCTTCGTCTATCGTTCCAAGTGGCTGCTTTTTGACCGGTTTCTTGTTCGAATCTTTTCCCCCTTTTATACGAGCGGTGCCTAGAATTGAAAGGGATCAGATATTTTCGAAAAAAAGAAGAAGAGAAGATAGGGAAGAAAAAAAGTTGAGCATCAAACCCACTACAAAATCCGAAAAAATAGTCGAAAATCCATCGAAAAATCGCCATTTTCAGTTTTCCACGTATGAGTTGATAAGATAGGAATGATTAAATAAATATGAAACTGGACCATTGACCAGAAGTTGAAACAAAAATTAAAAAACTGATGGATCACGTTTAAAAACAGATTTTTTCAAGCAGAAACAACGTTTTGAAAAAAGAAGAAACAAATTTGAAAAAGGAAGAGAGAATAACAAAAAATCAGATAACAACGATGGGGAAGGAGACAAAAAACTGTAAAAATGAAAGAGAATAACATAGAAACGGTCAACAATAAAGAGAGATTGGTGAAATTTCAGTAGTTCTCAGTTCAAAAAGCTGAAACTCGGGATACTGAAACATCAAAAACATATATTTTTGGGGTAAAATTGAGAAAACAAAGTAACAATTTGATAAGGATGATGTCGGGGAATTCGTTTGATTGGTCGGTCGATCGGATCATCTGAAATACATTCTACGTTTTTGAAGGAATTCGAAAATCTATGATTCATGAGTCAGGAGATGGAAAAAGTTAGAGAAATTATACTATGCATAACAAGCTTTAATCTAGACCTATATCAACATCTCAAAATTCCTCATAATATAAAATATTCCCAACTAGAAATATAAAAAGAGTATCGATTCGACATTGATATGAGAGGGTGAGACACAAACATTTAACCTTTCGTCGCACGTCACACCTTTCATGTGTTATCACATAAAAATTCAATTTTTTTTTTCAAAATTCAACAACTTTCTCTGCGTTTCTCTCCTTTGATAATGATATTTCATGAGTAAATGTGAAATTGAACTTTTCTTACTTTCGATGTGAACACAATCGGTTTCGAACAGGAATCCTGTAACAAAGGTATGGATTCGAAACTTGGTTGCACAAAGCTACAGTAAACTAATAAGATTTTTGAAGAAAAACTAATAGCATAAAGTAACTATGAAGAAATACTAGACACAGTTTGAAGGCTTGTGGAGAACACCCAAGAAATGTTCAATGACATGGAAGAAGGCAACAGAGAAGAAAGCAATCTCTCAACCATATGAAAGTCATGGAAAAAAGGAGAGAGATTGGAATGAATGGCATATGTCGTCACACACATAAATGGACTGTTTCGCAATCTGATATGGAATTGATGAAGAAGAGAGAGAGAAGAGAGAGGGAGAGAGGAATAGACATAATGTTGTACGAAGAAAAAAAAAGAATAGTGATAGAACCGGAAGTTGGTCCATCACTGATTGACTCTCCTGCTGATGTCTGCTGGTAGGAATTGAGAACATGGAAAATGTTAAAATTACGGTTGCCTGAAAACCGAAATATTCAAATCTCTAATAACGACATACCATTCCAATAAATATCATTAACTCAATTTCAATCCTAAAAATGCCTGATAATTCGGAGTACCTTTCTAACAGAGTTGCCACCAAAACATACGTGTTCAGGATTTCTACTGGAAGAAACATTGATTTTTTACGAGCTACCAGTCCATTTCAAAGAAATTTTACACAAAAAAGTGGAGGAAAAAAATTATCCACTTTTTCTTGAATTATCACCGCCCTCCCCAAATTTTTCTTTAAAAAAACGACATGGACTCTAGGATTCCATACACCTATGCCACAAAAGGTTACGAATGGTGGTGCCCTGTCTAATTTAACAGAGTTCTCAAAACATCATATTTCTATAGATGAAAAAAAGGAATTTCGCAATCCCTTGCTTCTCCGCATATTTAATCTCATCTGTGAAGCTTTCCCCCCCCCCCCCCCCTCCACTTCTCATAGTGAAAATGAAAAGTGTGAATATACGGAGGAGTAGATAATTATCTTCTCCTCCAGATGGTTAGTGACGCAATGGATTTTATCCTTGGCTAGCAGATACAAAAGAAAAAACGCTTGCAAATGAAACTTCCACATGCAGTCACTAAGTTAACTTATATTATCAAAATCAAACTGTGAAACCTCAAATCCCAAATCCCACCTTCTCTATTCTTCCTTCCCCTCATCTTCTCCCTCGTAGTCGGTTTCCGACACGACTTCGTCATCATCCGAATCTCCAGATTCGATTCCCTTCACTCCATCCGACATACTATTTGTTCCAGACGCCATTTCCCCATTAGTCACGACATCATCACTTTCATCAGTGTATCGAATTGGAAGGATTACCACTTGATTACGAGCCTCACGATCAACCTGAAACTGGAAATTCAACTCAATTCTCTTCTAGATCAGAATCCGTGGATTTCTAGCTATAAATATGATCTACTCACCCACCACCTTCCATCTTTATGCTCTTTTCCTGCTCCAACAACAATTGACTTTCCGTTTGGAGCGAAATTGATAGAATTGATAAATCCGGGTATAGTATACGAGAAGAATGGTGTCAACGTGCGGAAGTTCTCAGCGATTTTCCATAATTTCAACTCTCCTTCGTTGGATCCAGATGCGAGTAGGTCTGTAATTGAAACAGTTCTCAAAAAACGTCCGTTTTCCGGTCGAAATCGGAGTTTTTCCACCTGAGTTTTCAATGATTTGCACAGCTTTACAAAATTGCTGGAATGCACAAAGAGCATGCGAGAGAAGTTGAATGTCAAACGATGTATGATCAGGTGCCAAATCGATTTTTAGTGAATTTTTTTCACAAAGAAAAATAAACGAAAAACGGAAATTTTTAATTCAATTTTTGAAGTTCTAAACTAACCAGAATACGGCAACACTGCCAACGCGACAATCCATCGTCCATTTCCACTCGTCTCTTGTCCGTGTGCTTGCTTTCTAACGTGAATCGGACGCTTCTTCCAGAATGACCACAGTGCGATACTTCTGAAAATGAAAAAGAATTCCTCAAATAGCAGAGAAAGGAAAAATTCAGTGTATTCTGGCATGAAGCCAATGCGGAAGAATGGAAAACAATATAAACAAGGAGGCCTTCGTTTTTTTTTGTGACGGTGCGGAAAGAATATTTGTTTTTGTGTTTATCTATTTGCTTGCTCTTCAGTTGAGCATAAGAAATCATTGAGAAAATAAATAAGGACGTCATTTATATAAGGGACACCTGGATACACAGACATAAATATTTCTGGTCACAACAAAGTCACAACGCTGGAATTTTAAAACAAAATTCTAATTTCATGAAGGAATCAAAAGTAGAGTAGCTGTCAGCTAGTATAGTGTCCACTAGCATTCTCCTACTGCCACCTACACACACAGTTATCCTCTTCTTCCTTCTCATCCGAACAGTAGGAGAAGATGATTGACAGACGAAAAGAAAAAGAAACTGGTAGGATTAGTAAGAATTGTGGAGGTAATAAGCCGCAGGGATAAGAAGAATGTGGAGAAAACGATTAGAGAAGGAAAACAGTAAAAGTTCAATGTTTTTTAGTTCTTCGTAAAACAGAAAGAATTTCTATCAATCATTTTACACACAACAATTTTCGCATTCTCTCCTTTTCTCCACTGTCATTAGAACACCGGTGACCTTGCCCCGGGAATTGAAACAAAAAAGGACATTTAAAGACATTTTTGAATATGGGCGCTATGGAATACCGTATTCTGAATTCAACCTAGAAAAAGGAAGCCAATGGGATGTGACACGGAATCATCGGCGTGTCGAAACGCGAAGAATCCTTGTTCTTTTTCTTCTTTTCACTGGAAAATGAGAGGGAAGAAGAGAAATGGAGGAGAAATGCGTGTAAAAACTGAACTAAAGAGAGGTTGTAATGGGACTGATGCGAAGAACCAGAGAAAACTGACTTGGGAACGGATGGGATGTCCGGAAAGTTGTGGAAAATCACATAACGAATGCTTGGATGATTTCCCAGCAAAAGTAGAAGGTACTTATCACGTGACAGAGTGTCCGTGATAATTAAAAGATACCGAAAAATCTCTCGGAAATCTCAGTGAGATTATCTCACTCTGAGTCGGTGATAAGAAATCAACCACATAGTGTAACGCTTCTTGATTCAACAAAGATAGATACAGCAGATAGAATGCTCCATGCGCTTTTTCAGTTTAAAAAACTGAAATCCAGCTTGAAATCTGACAATTTACTGTTCAAAGCGTGAAAATTTCTGTTTAGATAGAAAATCGAACAGAACTAAAGTTTGCCAACATCCTCTCCTGTCTCTCCTCTTACCTTTTTTCTCTCTACGTGTTAGTTCTATAGGGTTGCCACGGAGAAAATCGCGTGTTGAGCTCTGAGACCTTGCCCCGTCTCTCCTCCACGCTCTGCCCGCACAGAGCAAACGCCTGTTGCTCCAAAGAAACGCAGGAATCGAGAATAGAGGAAAAAATGAACGGATCGAGATGGGAGGGGAGCGCCCGGCTTCCCCCGTCTTATGTTCACGTTCTTTCACGGAAACGATAGGACGACCGAGCATTGAAAACGTGGAAATAAGTGAGTGCTAGGAGGAGAAGGACCGGTTGTCATGAGCCTATCGAGCATATTGTCCGGAGAGCATCGTATTACTGTTGTTTCAGTGAATAGATCTTGGAAATGACTAGACGTGGAAATGCCTAACGAAACTGGCTAAACTACGTGTTCAAATTGCATACATGTTTTAGTCTGTAGTTAGAGAGATCCGTAGGTCGATTTTTTTTGTTGAAAAACAAAATTTTGGTTGCCTAGTTGGTACACTAGCTCGAAATTTTTTCCCCCGAAAGGTACCTTAGCTGAAATTTGTTTTCCAAATTTTACAGACTTCTGCCACATGTATGTCAAATTGTAATAAAGTTCAAAGTTTCTGAACGGTATCTGGTCACTTTTGAACATCAAGAAAAAGAAAAAGGTTTGTGTGATTCTATTTTTGAACAAAGAGAACCACTATTCAACTCCAAAACTACTACTCTGTAGAACTAAAGTAGAAAAGCTAACAAACGCAACCAATGGAATTCCTTTGAGAGCGTATTACTACTATGTTTGAACTCTATTCTCTTCTTTAAAAAAAATCAATTTAAAATTCGATATGTGCGACGATTCAAACATAAAAAAGAGACGATTCAAGAGAAGAGAAGGTGTGAAGACCGTCTCAATGCAAACACACTTCAGAAGAGAAGAATGACAGAATTCAACAATTATTCACCCTCTCGCCTTTTATAAAAAAAAAGAACGAATACACAAAAGGGATAGAATAAACTACTGAACTGACTTGGCAGTCTGTTTTTTCAGGAGCGGTGTTTTTATTTGTGTCCATTGATTTTTTTAATTATTACAGTCAGACACACCGTAAAAGTGACGAATATAATGACTGTTTGTATGTTTGTCGTATGGTTTCGACCAAACACATGTTTTCTTCACCTCTATTGCTGGCTGTTTTGTTCAATTCCTGATTCCGGTGACTGTATGGTATGGATACACACAAACAGAGGCACCAGAACCAACAGGAAGAGAAAAGCCAAAGGACACATAGAGGGGGGCGCTCCCATCCAAAACAACAACAACAATAACTTCCAAAATAGGTTTTTTTGTTTAAATTTGATATAATCGAACACATTCAGCAACTAGGGGTGCTCAAAGATTCTTCAAAAAGACATATGACACCAAAATCCCACTACCAGTAGCACAATGCCCTAACATATGCATAGCAGGTAGTGTTGACAGGATAATTGGGTGTCTCCTCAAGTACTAGGAGGTGGCGGGGGACACCTCCGGTAGCCGAGTGAGGGGAGGGAAAAATGAGAACAGAACGAGGGTAAGAGAACAATCGAGGACATATTCATAAACTATGCGACACGGCAGGAGGAAAAAATGACAGAACTAGAACGGAAAATCACGGGGAAAACCGCGAAACTATTTTCGCGATTTCCAAGTTTTGTCATCGCTGAAGATATCCGATATTCTGAAAATGAGTAATTGTCTGCAGGCCTCTTCGACTTCAAAAAATTTATGTTGATGGTCGTAAATGACAAGAGACGAAATGGATGTGGACAAGATGTTCATTTAAAGAATTAATTGCAATTATCCTGATTAATTAACAGCAATTTTAGGCAATTAAAAAACTGAACTATCGAAACGTTTTCGGCGGAGAAAACAGAGAAAACAAATGACGCACTCTCTTCCATCTTTCAAAACTATGCTTATTCGTCATTTCTCCTCCAAACCGTCTTTGTTTGTTTCCGTCATCGCCTTTCTTCACTTTTTTCTTCAAAAAGAGCAGAGAGAAGAGGCATTACGTATATAGAGTCAATATTATCAGAGTTCGCAGGTATGGTGAGAGAAAGAGTACGGAAAAGGAAAAGGAGGGAGACAAGTGGAAAGTATTTCAGAATCTCCAGGAAGGTGAAGACTTCAGAGAAGCAAACGTTCAGGGGCTTACTGAGATACCAGGGCAAGGAGCTTCCGGATTCCTTATTTGATGTTACATTTGGATATTTAGTTTCTAAAGTAGGGTTTCGGAGCTTTCGAACCCATGTTTTCAACAGCCATGATCTGAATTATCGGATCCAAATTTTGGATTCCAAAACGTTTCGGTACTAGACTGAATTCTGATGGGAGGAGTCTCAACATCACGACCAATAAAGCATACTCTAGAATTGCAGTGTCCAAGGAAAGGATTCTTGGAAATTCTTGGAATTTCTGAGATTTTCTTAGAAATTCTTGCTCATCATGAATTAAGTATATGTAACCTGAAGAACTCTTCACTCAAACCTACCCATCAGCAGATCCAGTGGCAAAGTGCTCCTCATTGATCATAGCAACACAATCCAAACTGACACAGTTGGAGAGTCCAGTAAACATCTGAATAAATATTCTCAGAATATCCCAAATGTCTTCAAATCCATTACCAATTGACTCTCATCCTCAACCTTCCACAAACGAGCGGTACGATCACGTCCACCGACAGTCGCCACTCTCTGCTTCGACAACACTCCAATCTGTTGAACACCGTCCTGATGTCCGTACATAGTGTCCACCAGACCCAACTGATCGATATCCCACATTTTTACTGAACGATCCTGACTGGACGAGAACAAGTTGTTGGTTCTCAGTTGGAATGCCAATGAAAAAATCGGTCCGCGATGACCGGAGAGATCCTTGATGTGATCCAATGAGTCAAAGTTCCAAATCTTGACAATCTGGTCATAGCCTCCAGAAGCGATGAATTTTTGATCCGGGGACACAGCGACTGCGTAGATGACTCCATAATGAGCATGAGTTGGCTCTTCCGGTGCTCCAGCTCTCTTTTTGGTTCTTTTGATGACTCCGACCACTTTTCGAGTTTTCACATTGTCTGAAAATGGGGAGTTTTAGTCAAGTTTAAGTGTTTTTTTCAATCTTACACTTAACAATACTCGACTCTTTTCCACTACTTATCACATAGTTGGCATCTGGAGAGAAAGCGACGCAAAGTGGTGTTAATCTGAAGAAAAAACGCATAATTTGGTAGTTTTCTCTTTTTTCTGAAAATTACCTATGTGCCTTATAACTAATCTCTAAATCATCCTCCAACTCAACGACGTCAGCGACTCGTTTCATCAGTGTTCCCGTCTTCGCCAACGCATCATCCCTCAGTTTTTCAGAAACCTCCTCTTCTGTGGCTACCGAACTCTGAATTTTCTCCAGAAGATTCTTCGCTTCTCGATAGTTTCTTTCGTGTACATCTTCATATTCCACATCACTTCCAGCTTCTGATCCGGAGGCACTTCTAGCAAAGGGATCCTCCTCGTCGGAATGAATCTCGGTCGCAGCCATCAATTTCTGTCTTCTCGTCATCTTCGCCGCTAATTCATCGCTTTTTCCGTCGGATTTTCCACCAATCTGCTTGCGTTTTCGTCCTCCTTGCACTTTTTTCTTACCAGTGGTTTTCACGAAAAATGATGGCATTTTGGCTGAAAAATATTATATTATTAGAGTGAAATGGTGTTGAAACTTGATGGGAAAAGATAGTAAATGACGCTGAAAACGTCGGAAAAAACAGATCAGAAATAAAGGAGAAAATAATATTAGTTCTTTCAGACAGCAACAAATAGCAATTAAATATGTAATAAAAATTGAATTTCAGATCATTTTGATGATGAAGATGGCGATATATGGATCCTCAGGCGTTGGACTCATGGATTTTCTGAAAATAATTATAATTTATTTCGGTCAAATTACACAGTTTAAGTACCTTCATGGTCACCTGTGCCACTTCTATCAAATCTAAATCACCAATCAACAAATTCAGCAGACTCCTCCCACTTCTGCTATTCTTCTCCGCCCATTCTTTAAGAATTCTGAAGCAAAACTCTTTCTCTTCTGAATTTGTCATCGACTTTTGAACTTTCGCATCGTCCACTCCTAGAAGTTTCGCTAGTTTTCGAGAGAATTTCGATAGATCTTGAGCCAATTTATGCAGATTCTCATCGGAAAGTGGAGAATCGGTGTAGGGATTTGGGGATGAAACGACGCTGAAAAAACGGTGAATTCTGAGATTTTCATCAGTTTCAGGTGCAAAAAACGATGATTTTGCTTAAAAATCACTTTTTGGCCATAAAAAACCGCGATTTTTAGCATTTAAACATCGAAATAGTGTTATTTTTATCAGTTTCAGGTGGAAAATAGATAATTTCGCATGAAAATCCACACTTACTCTGTCTTTTTAACCGTTTTCGTATCCAACTTCCTCTTCAACGACTCCTCCACTTTCCTTCTCGCCTCCGCTTCTTTCTCTTTCCGTGACTCCGCCTCTTTTCTCTCTCTTTCTGCAATTCCATCTTTAAACTCGTCGATCGTCTTCGCCGCATTATATATATTCCTCTCTAAATAATCTCTCATATTCGAGTTCGGTTCGGATTTTATGTCGGTTCTCGACACGTATCCAGGAGATTTGTGCATTAGAAGACGGGCGGCACGCCATTGGAATGAAATGTCGTTGATTGATCTGAAAATAAATGCTACTAATCTCAGAATTTCAGATGTTTTAACTCACTTATATTGCTCCTCAACCTGTTGTTCTGGGTCCATTTCATCGAGTGGATCACGAATAAAATTGGCAAGTGTTGGAATGAATTTCCTTTTATCCGATTTACACGCCTGCAACACATCTGGTTCGTTCGTCCACAGTTTCGTCAGCTCAGGGGTTCCCAAGTCGAGTGATTGCGGGTTGAATGGAATACGTTGTCGTCTGGAACTGATTTTTCATGTTTGAATTTAAATGTTTGAAATTAAATTTTAGAACCGCTCTTTTTTAAAGAATACTCCCCGTCTTCCCTAGTAATCAGGGTGCTCCACCGGAGATAAAACCGAAGAAAACCCGGTTTTTTTTTCACCGGTTAAATTCTATCGTGTTTTCAAAAACAAAAACCAGAATAAGACCGAAAAAACCGGTGAAAATTGATTGTATTCGATTGTATTTTGAGAAAAACCAATTAGAGTTTGAACTTTCAGAAAAAAAACCGGTAACAATCGGTAACAATCGGAAAAAATCGAAGAAAAATCGGTTTTTGTTTTTTTAAAAACCGGAAAAAACCGATTTATTTATTATCAATAACCGATTTAAATCGGTTTTGAAGTATCGGTGAAGCATCCTGCTAGAAATCTTACTTCTTGTACATCTGCATCGCTCCTTTATCCGCTTTTTCCGATAAATCTGGACAATTCGAGTTTTTCCACGTGTTCCACTCCTGTTCTCTCTGAATGATCTTTTTCAAACCGGCAACAAATACGGCACCACGTGGCATTGTGTCAGATAGCAAGCGGTAGCATTTATCCTCGTGATCTGTCACATACTTTGCTTGTTCTTCATTTAGCACCATTTTTCTGGAAAAAATTGGTTTTTGAGTGTTTTCGGTATAAATAAATAAATGTAAATTACTTCGCTGGTGGCTTGAATCTGGACTCTGCATTCAAATACTGGAAAATTATGATTGTTTGAATAAGAAAATAACGTCGGAATGATGAATCGTTTAGTTGAAGAGCCAGGAGCTTTGGCGATGTCAAATATTTGGTGAAAAACACATCATTCGACACTTTTTTCTGTTTATTCTCCGTGTATTCCGACTCCTCTTCTTGATTCAATTTCTCCAACTTATTGGCAGTCATCAGTGATAAAACAGCCGATAAATCCTTCTTAAACATTGCGAACTTGTCCTTCTCGTACAATAAATTTGGATTTGACATGAACTTTTGAAGCGACCAGAATTGGCGATACATTTCCGAAGTCACGTTGATTTCTCTGAAGAAAATTTCACGTTTTCACAGGTAAAATAACAGATTTTCAGCTATACTTTGCCTGATCCTCCTCTATTTCTCCTGTCTCCATTTCTTCTCCGTCAACCGGTGTAGGACGTCGTGACGAAGCGGCGGTGAGTAGTGATTCTGCAGTGGTTTCGGTCTGAGGACTAAATGGATTAGAAAATGAGCGTTATCTGGTACAAACCTCTTCATAATTGGTGATATTGAGTGTGTTGAAGTGTCCCATGAAATTGACTCCAGACTTTTCAGTTAGTGGGAGAAATCTGAAACGAAATCCGAGATTTTCAGAGTATTTTCAGATAAAAATAACCTTGACAAAAAGAACATGATTCTTCCACAAAACGACGTTTCAGCCGTCCGACTCAACCGCCGTAAAAGATCATTACAAAGACGGAGAATAGTGTTTTGGTAAGTTTCAATGAATCCCGGCTGTTTGAACTCATTCATATTCTCCTCAACGAGTCCGAACAACTGTTTGCACTCCTCAATTGAGCTCATTTCCAAGAGATCTTGAAGTGTCAGGATCGGTGTGGATTTGGAGCAATAACCTGGAAAGTTCTTCAAGTTTTAAAGAGATTGTCATTAGAAAATACTCACCCAGTTTCATACAACTCATAACAAAATGATAGTGTTGCCTGGCGAAATCTTCTTTCTGTTCTGATGGTAATTCGATTATTTTGTATCCTCTCTTCTTCAGTAGTCCATCGATTTTTATCAACACGAATTCGTCGTCTTTTCTGTAATAATTTTTGTTGAATTTTGAACAAAATCCATTTATTTGGTAGTTTTTAAGTTTTTTCCAGTTTTTTCGAAATAAAATCGCGGTTTTGATCCATTTTCTTATGGAGAATTTTTCATTTTCAATTTTTAATGCTTGGTTCATTTTTTATCGATTTAAGAGGGTTTATCACAGTAAAAATCATATTTATTAGTTATTTTTTCGATTTTTCATATTTTCTTGCTGAATATTTATTTTTAAGTTTTTTTTAAAACTCACACAAGTTTCTTTTCTGCTTTGAAAAGCTCCCTCAAGTCGTCAAAGTTTCGAGTCGCTATCGCCTCATCCATTTTTCACCTGAGAAGAAACAAATATTCTTCAAATTCATATATTTTCGATAAAAAGCTCATCAGACAAATTATTTCAAGTATTTTCATGCTGAATAAAACTAAATAAATCGAAAAACTAGGTGAAAACTGAGAAAAAAGGGGAAAAAATTCGAAAAATAATTACAGTACGACACTCCGATATTCCGCATCGCGCGTTGTTTAACGGTATCGCCGGAGATTATTTCCCATCATATTCCCTCATTTTAAGCCGTTTTTCGTTGAATTTCATATATTTTCTTCAATATTTTGATGAAAAATGGCTTTAAAATTTTCCGAAACGATAATTTACAGCAAAACTTAATGCTTTTCGGCCAGAAAAGCATGGCAGTAGATGGAAACCGCGGTTTCTTCGTCATTATCTGTTTTGGCTCATTTTTAGCCTGAAATACTAGATTTTGAATATTCAACAAAGAAAACAACGAGTCACGCTACGCAACCGACACAAAATTTGAACTAGCTTTTGAACTAAACAGTAATAACCGATAGAAAATGATGACATTCGCTTTTCGCGGGAAAACTGTGGTCAAATGAAGGAAAACGGGTAGATCAATAAAACAAAAAACATACAAGAATCACAATGAATATCAAATCTTTATCGTTACTTTTTTTCTCTAATACGAATATTCTCCACTTTTCACATTTCTTCTTATAATTACAAATTTTCTTCCAGGTAACGAATCATGGCTTCTCAAGCGGTGAAATTCGCCTACAATGGCACAATTGCATCGACTCTCCGTAAATTCGCATGGACCAACTTGTGGGGAGGAAGAGAATACGGACTTCAATTCCACGACACCTACTTCGAGCCAGCACCAGAAGTTACTGAAGCTCTTCGTCGTCTCAATCTCCAGGAGCCACATGTCTTCGATCAGAGAAAGGTTCGGGAAGAATTTTGAATATAGTTTTTAAAGTTCTGTGTTTCAGATCCGTCTGTCACGTGCTCACACACTCGCTCTTCATGGAGAGAAGCTTCCAAAGGCTGAGTGGACTCAATGGAGTCAGGTAAGCGTCTTAATAAGAAAATTTTCCGATTTCTCTTACGTTTAACGTTTTTCTCTTCTAAATTTGTTGGAATTCGCGCTCGCGCGACTGTTTGAAGTTGAAAATAATTGTTTTCTTGATTTTCAAGCTAAAAATCGATTTTCGGCGCAAATTATAACTCTCTGTCATTTTTACTTACTTTAAGAAAGGTTTTCATTCACAAACGATACATTTCTCATTCAAAATTCGAAACACTTTCCCCAATTATTGATAATTTCCAGGAATCGTGGTACCTGAAGCCATATTTGGATGAAATCGAGGCTGAGAAGAAGGCTCGTGCTGAATCATCTGGACTCATTCCACCATACGAGATGAAGCAACATTAGATCGCCACTTCATCGATCCGCATACAACTATCGTTAATGATTATCCCCACACCATTTTTTATTGTAATTTCCCCTCCCTTTTCAGATAAGTCTACGTCCACTTTCCATCAATTATCCCCTTCTTTTTCTAGATTTTGTGAAAAAATTGAGTTTTTTTGTTGGGTAGTGTGGTCGAGCGATACAGTTGAGTAAATTTAAATTTAGTATCACGTGGTTTCATGACTCCCAGACATTTTCAGATACCAAGAGGTTTTTTTTTCTGCGGGAGAAAAAAAGACCAACAAAACAAAACACCTGAATCATACTCATATCACCTTGGCAATTTCGTCTCAAGAAACGCAGGAATTTCTGGAAAAAGGAGCAAAAATTGGCGTCGGTCGTGCTCACTTCTCATTCATCATCTTGTCTCTTCCTCTCCCCCTTTCTCCACCCCCTTCTCCAAAAAAGCGACATTTTCTTCTCCTTTTTAAGGTAATTGGATTAATGTTATGCAAATGTGAGCCTCTTCTTCTTCAATCGACAAAAGGCTCTCGTTTGGAGAGACAACAGCAAAACACTTTTATTTATTTCTGGGAGTTGTTTCTAGTAATCCTTTGATGATTTATTAGTGGAAAACATCCGACACATTTCGAGAATTTTGAAATATTAATAGAATAGGCTAGGTCAAAGTTTTATCACTTTCGCGTGTGCTAAAAATCTGTCTAAACGCTATAATTCCCGTTCTCCTGAATCAAAACAAGGGTTTTTGCTCAATTCCTCATCTCCTAGCTTTTTCGAACATCTATATCGAAAAAATAGAGAAAAAACCCGAAAATTTGTTGGAAAACGTGAGGAATTGAACAATAATCTTGTCCGAGAGGAGTACACACCCGGCGGAAAAACTTCCACTAGTCCTCCTGTAGCTGATTCAATGCCATTTTCCTAAGTATCCCACACTTCCTTCCCCTTTGGTCTCTTTCTCTGTTTTTCAGACATAAAATTTTCAAAACCTTCCCCCCTCCCCCAGTCTACCATAATCACCATTTCCCTTATCCGTCATTCACATTTCAATTTTTTAAGTATTATGACTAACTTCCTGTCATTTTTACTCTGTATGAAATTCGTTCCATCTTCATCAGAGAACTTGTCATGTATTATGTCTAGAATAGAGGCTTAGTCAGGAATTCGTTATTCTGAAAATGAACGGATATGCCTTTTTCTATGGAATGTGGCTAAAATCGTAATTTGAGTTTTAGTAGAGTAACGCAGACTTTCAAAATATCTGCCCGGCCCTGCCCGGAGTAAAAAATTGTGGGCAATTTTTTCACAAAATTTTTCGAAATTTTAAAGAAATTTGTATCAAAAATAGTCAAAAATCCTATTTATTGAGCTTTTGTCGATAGTTAAAATATGTCGAAAATTCAAACTTTTGCACTGATACTCGGGCCGGTGATGCCCAGAAAAAAATCTCTAATGTTTTCTGGTAATGTTCGCAAAATATGATTTTTTGTTGTTTTTTTTTTCCTCACTCTGTTTCTCTCCAGCTGAAAAAGGATACTTCTTAAATTACATACATATGTGTATAAGCACATTCTCTCTCCCATTCCAACGAGACCCTACCTTTGCTTGATTATTAATGTTGTTTTATTATTTTATATTTTTATTTAAAGTAGATTTTTATTTTAGAATTATTTTCAGTTTATAAGACGGAAGGAAATACGATTTCAAAAAGGACAACTATGTGCTGGAGCTATTTTTGATGCATTTTGGGTCAAAATGTTCCGATTTAAAAGACAGCGACCGGAAAGGTGAGTGAGACAACAAAAGGGGGACACCTTTCATATAAATTTGACAGAATTGAAAATGTCTGGAATATTCTAGGAAGCTCTTAAAAACAAAGAGTCTAGCAATAATAAGTTTTGAAAACTAAAAACGTATGCGCTGGAGAATTAAAAGTATCAGGGAAAGTAATCTTGGTAATACCAGAATTTGAGACCTCCAAAATTTTAAACTTCCTAGAAATATAATGGACTGAAACAAGCTTTCAAAGTAAAAATATATCAAATTTGAGCCTGAACTAAATACATTTGAGATATTGTTACCGCGAAGTTAAAAGGACTGCAAGGAAACTATTGAGAAGAATGCACGTCTATAATATTGTACTTTCGTTTCGCGAGAGTGGATCAATAATTATGGAGATTGGGAGACAGTTACTGTAGTTTTTTTAGATTTCCCGCGAAAGTTGGTTTATTAGCACATATTAGTATGATATTACTATCGCACCCTGATTATCTTTGCTATCTTTTTTTTGTTTCTGTAACCACTTGAGCACGCATTTCTTGAAATGACGTATTTTTCTTCACCTTCATCCATCTATGGTCGTCAACTGCTCAAATATCTCAGAGAAGTAGATCATCTCATAAATTTTTGAGGAGGATCGTATTAGACAGACAAAAAACAAGTGATCTTTGAAAGTCTTCCTGTTTTGCCTGAAATTTGAATCCTGTGGACTTTGATAGTTTTAAATTTTAAAAGAACACATTTAAAAGTAGCTTAGTGATCTTTAGGAAAGTTTCAAGGTCCTTCCGTTCAAATTACTATTAGTCACTCGCATGAATAATGGTTGATGAAAACGCATTACAATTTGAAAATGATGGAATTATTTGGATTTTCAAAACTATGCTCAAATTTGATCACTCTCAAAAATGAATCTCAAGAGATGTGTGATTTTGACCTTTCAATTCCAACAAAATGTTGAAATTTTATTGCTGGAACGCAATTGTGTCTATCTGCTACTCTTCTCTCCTCCCACACATGTGACAATAGATCATCGCCGAAATCTCTCACGGAGATTTATAAGAAAAGAAGGAAAAAGAGACATTCCCTTCTCCCGTGTGTGTGCAAAAATGATAACATGGCGGAAAAAGAAAGGAGAGGGAGAGAAAGTGAATAGCAGCTGCCAGGATCACAGGTCCGAAGTGAAAGTGGAGGAAATAGTGTTGATTGAAAATAGACGCAGACAATGAATCCATCGGAAAAGGTCGGCGACGAGAGAGGAGACCCAACGGTTTTTGAAACGTGTTAGAAGAGTGAGCTGGATTCACTTTTGAGTCGAGAGATTTGGAGTTTGGGTTGATCTACTTCTCTTTCGTCTCAGTTCTTCCTTTCAACATTATTATAAGCTTTTTTTTTAAAGTGGTGTATTTTTTCAGTTTTAACTTGAAACTTTCAAGTTATCAAGACAAATTATTGCATCATTGCACAGTGAGTCCTCTGATCAATTGGCCACCCCAATTAGAATCTACTTAATAGCCTTTATTTTTGATTCATTGAACGTAGTTCTGATGATTCTAATTTATAACAGTTTTGTTCCTAATCTTTTAACTTTTTTTATACATTTCTCTATCTTCGTTTACGTGCTCTCCTCTTTATAACCAAATAAAACTCTTCATTCAATTTTCTAGTGTGGTCATTAGGACCCGATGCGATTCGGCGGTCGACGACATCGTTATGAAAGCAGTGACGACGCTGATTCGATCGATTCGATGTCGGTACAGCAGAAAAATAAGGAAAAAGAGGAATGGAAGTGGGCACAGTCGTTGGCAAGGTTAGATCTCAGGGGAAAACTTTTTTCAAGTACAAAGTACCTAGGATCCTTAAGAGAAAGTTAGTCCCATGAAATCATAGATACTTTTAGAAACCAGTTTTTCCGGAGGCCCACAATCCCACAAAGGACCCGGAAAATGGTAGATAGGCATAGGTGAGAAGCATGATTACTCGTTTCTAACTTTTCAAATTACTAGATTTTAATTTAATGGGTTATGCTTGACTACTGACTAACTTGGTCTCGCAAGGAATCTAAAATGCTATAACAGTAGTTCGGCCTGAAAAACTTCAAATTGTTCCCAAAAATCCTCTGAGTCACACTAAAGAAAACTTCCCCGTGATTTTTCCTTGATCTTCGAACACTAAACCTTAAAAAACACTTCTTTCGTTTAAAATGTATTAAATTTTCTGGAAATCTCTTTCTCTCTTTGGGGGTGGAGTGGGAACAACACTTTTTTTTTCTGTCCCACCAATTTTCATTTCATTCAACTCCAATCTCACTGAGTATTTCGTTTATCTCAATTGCTCTTGTGAGTCACTTAAGGAAATAAGTAACAATGAGATATTTGATGGTTGAATTGGACAGCCGGAAAAGTTATCGGTAAGTTTGAAATGGGCTGATTGCAATGTATACTGCTCTATCGTACTCTCCTACAATCTGAAAATCTATTTCCAGCGGAATATAGTTTTTCTGTTATTTTGCTAAACACCAAATCCAGCAGGTCCTTAAGTGTCTACAAATCTGTTTTTCTTCGTCTAATTCTCGTCCCACCTGGCTGAGCAAAACAACTTATTCAGATCATGTTACGTCAAAAAAGTTTGCAACTTTTTTCTCTCTCATTTTCTCACTTTTTTCATTTCGCATTCCACAAGCAAATGACGTCATATCTCTTCTGGCATCCCTCGCGTGCCGAAACGTTTTTGCAGAAGTAGAAATATGAAGTTTACTGAGATCGTACATTTTTGAACTTACGATTCTTACTATTATTCTGTTTCTAATTTCCGTTTGAACCTAAAACTCCAAAACTTGAAGGGATAGCGAATTCTCCGGTAAAAAGTTTACAAAACGGTTAAAACGTGTTCGGCCAGGGATCCTTACAAATAGTTTCAAAATTATTAGCTTTTAGATTTGGTCTTCGAGAAAGCTCAGATTTTGAAATAAAATCACGTGGTTTCGAAAAAGTTTCATAATAAAATTGCACTTTTACCCTCCTCCTTTATGACCCCTCTGCTCTCTGAACCATGCAAGTAGTGCTCAAATGGGTGTCAAAAACCTTGTTCTTCTTCTCCCGACTAACTGAACTGCTGACTACGTCATCTACTCAAAAAGAGCACATCCAAAAAAGGTGTGCTCTCCATTTTGTGGTTTTTAGGGAGCCTGAGACAAATCGACAGTCATTTATTATATTTCTCTTGTTTTTTGGTTTCTTGATCATTTTTATGAGATTGTGTTCTAATTTCGTTGGTCAAAATTTTGATTGTTGCAATCGCAACATAAGCTTTCTAAATACGAACAAACTCACGTTTTTCAATATTTTGGAGATCAGGGGAGACAGATAATCAGACATGCAGACATCTGGAAACACCAGTCAGACATCTGTACTTCATCTCCCCCCCCCCCCCCCACTATTATCTAAAGTGCATTTCTTATAAAAACAAAGTTCATCTTCCGCACTCATTTATATCATCCACTTCTCCCTCCTATATATTACATGGTTAGTCCTTTTCATCCTAGTCTACCCTCATTTCCATGAGCTCCTCCATCCTTTTTCTCTTTTTTCGAAAGATCCCTTCTTCATTCCATGGCCATTCCCTCCTTCTGTCCAGCAGTTTCATTTTCTTTTTCTATCACTCCATCTGCGTCTCTCTATTCCTATATGCTCTCTCTATTGGCTCCGCCCAATTTTCATCTGACTCGTCAAAAGAGAGCAAAGGGACTCACACACACCTCATTATTAAAATTTTCGCGTCGCTTGAAAGAGAGATATTTCTATCATCTGGAGGGCGAGGGCGAGAGCTATTGTTATTATTATTTACAACTTGATATATTTGTAAATATAAATATACTAATAATCTCTGATGTTTTCCTTTTTCCGATGAACTCACTAATGATTGAACCATGATCGACAGTCTGATCAGGTAGGACTTTGTAAAAATTTGTGACAATTGGATATTCAAACAATGAGATTTACAAAAATCAGTTACTGATAATTAAATTTGTTAAAAACTCTCTTTTATTAATCATAAACCATCCAATTTTTAACAGCGAATGTTGCAATAAAGAAAGTGATACCATGTGTTTGCGGACTTTAAATTTTTTGCCTGACGCGAACATCGCTAAAAATCTGTCCAAATAAAAAATTCAAGTTATTCTACTTTTTTCACCAATTCCTAGATCGAAAACACATCTATCATCTCAAGAAAACAGCGAAAAAAGGCATCACGCTATAGAATTTTAATTTTCCAATTTTTTTCTCTTGAAGCATGTATTCGGGGAAAAGAATTAATTAAATTCCCCTTTATTCTAGAATAAAAGATGTAGGATGAGAATTAATGGGAAAATTAACTTCGTGCCTCTAATTAATAAGAAAAATTGATTTGATAACAGTTTTTTTCTAAAGAAACCCCTTGAGGGACTGTCTACCAAAAACGGATGATGTGAATAATTGACTGACGTTTGCCATGATAGTTATCCGATGATCTGGATGAATAACTACGTCATGATGATGAGCCTATTTTTTATCCGGTTTTCGTTTATTTTTCCAGAAAAAAAATATTTAGAGAATCCCCACGTGTTTCCGATTGAATTTGATATTTCTGGATTGAAAAAAAAAGTGAAAAAGCTGAAAAATCAAACTAGAAAAGTTTTCATTGATAAACTAAAGTAAGTAGTATTGTTATTTTGATTACTGTAGCTCTTTTATATCAGTGCAGTTTTTTAAAGTTACAACCATACATACTACTCAAAGCTATTAATAAGCTGATTACGAACCCAAAATCGCTGCGAAATTGAATGTGAAACAATAACAAATATTTTTGCAGACGCTTGGAACAAGTGCTGAACGTGCATCCAGAGAAATACCAAAATGGGTGTAGCAGTCAAAGACCAAGTCGTCAATCGTCACCAGATCAACTGTTGGCGCCCACCAGGAGTAGAAGTGCCGATTTCGGGTTAGTTTTTGGTAAACCAACTTTGATACCGTAATCCACCTACTCTCTCTAAATGATGATCCCCAGGTCTTTGATTTCCCAAAAGTGTGCCTGAACACGCTTTCAGTTCGTTTCTAGAGCTCATAAATTATATATTATCCAGAAAGTTTAGCGATGAGATGAGTGAAACTGAATGATCAATTAGGCGAGGCATGATATACTTGTTTTGGTGAAAGATATCTTGTTTTGATGAAGTCGATTTGAAAATATCTAACATAAATCGCATCTGAAAATTCTTTTGACTTACTCGTGAGAAAGTGGGATGTTGATCAAGAATTGATGAAACTGGATATTGTTACAAGAATTCGAAGGATAATAATGAAATATAAAAAGTGAAGAACGACTAGACAGTAAGAACTTATAAAAGAAATATGTAACACGAAAAGTGTAGTGTAGTATAAAAATGAGCATTCAGCATGGACTCGGATCCTATTTTTGAGTGTTATCGAATATTTGTATGGAAGAAAATTTAAATAAAGAGTCAGTGGTGATTTGCATTTAAAAAAGTTTCCAAATCTTTCAGATAGTAGTGTAGTACCCATAATATCTTTGTACCTTAAAATATATTGCCCATGAGTGCAGTCTGTATCCATGTATACTTTTGCGTGCTTGGCCATGAAGTAGAATCCCCAAAGTAAGTTTTTCGGATTTTCAGCCAGAATTTTTTTCGAATTTTTTCTTGTTTTTTCTTTTACTTAAACTTTGATATTCTGGATGAACAGACATATTTTCGGATGCTTCTCTCCTTTCAAAAAACAAAGTGCCACGAGTAATTCCCCCAAAAAGAAGAAGACATACTTCTTCCTCTCTTCCATATTGTTCATTCCTCAAAATAGAAGAAAACCCAATTAAACAAGAGCTCTCATTTTTTGCTGTTTCTCTTTTTTGCGTTTTTGGTGTCTCCACACACTTATTCTTCCAAACCCCGAAAAATACTGCAGAACATTCAGAATTTTCTAGATTTTCTCCTAGATTCATTCCATCAGATTCATTTTTTTACATATGAACGCACTTTGATGTGTGGTGACGGAAACGGAAGTGTCTGGTTTGGGATTTTTTGGAGTTTTCGGTGGAAAGAGGTTCTTTTCGAGTGTGTACATATTCCAATTTTCATTCTGATTCTATTATTCGATTTCTGAGAATTTGCCATGTGGCGCTTCAATCGAATACGGAGGTAACACTTAATTTTTAATTTTTTTTATTTTTAATTCTGAAATCCCTGCTATCAGTACTTCATTTTCACCTGATAGTTTGCAAACGATTAAACCTATTCCCTTGTGTTCAATTTCTGAATTTCAAAAAAATAAAGTCTGGAAGCGCTTGTTATGCATCTAGGTTATTCCTTTTTTTCTTATTTTTTCGAAAATTATTGCATTGAAAAGATGCGACTCAATTGAATTTGTTTTTTATGATTCTTCTCATTCCATTCCTTTTCTCGTCCTCGTAAAAAAGGAGGATTATATGAGAATGTAGTAAGAATACATATATTGTGTTGTATGGATTATCAAGTAGCACAAGAAAACATTTTTCGTTGTTTTTCGTTTTCTTGTTCAGGAATCGATAGAAAATGAGTTTGTTGGACAGTGTTTTTTTAAAATAGACTTGAGTTAAGGTAGAATAAAACATAAATATCTACATTTGCTTGTTTCCAAGCACCCTCCGATTTCTAATAGTGGATTTTTTATTCATATATTCGAAGCAGAGGAAAACGTCATATAGGTTTCTATGGGGAAAAAATTGGGAAATGTTGGAAAGAAAAGCTTATTTCTATTCTTCCCACTCATTCTCCTTTTCTGCACTCGGAAAACTTAAAATAAATAGAAATAATAAACAAATCTAGTGTATCTTTTTATTTAGTGTTCTTGAAACAAGTCGTCTTGCTTTTTTCTCTCTTCTATAATAAACTTTACTTAGAAAAAAACCTTTCTTGACGATTTTTCTCCAAACACTTCTGCCATCTTAAAGTTCCTCATATTTCAAAAAATAGGTGTCAGTCTTCTTTTTCTTGCTAAAATTTGAGCATTTCCTGTTCTTTTTCCTTTTTTTTCAAAAAATATATCCAATTACCAAAGGATAGAACAAAGAAGAGGTCAAATTTTTGTTAGTTGGAAGGATTTTTGAATTTTCCTTATTGTTGAGAGTTTTACTGAAAGAAAGCATCCCAATGCAGGCCTAACCAGGCTTTGGAATTGTCTCAACTTATGATTTTATAGCATCTACATGGTAGTTCGGCACAGTTCTTACAACTACGCTTCTCCGAAATGCCCTTGACAAATGTCTCTTTCTCTGAGAGTCTCTCAATTTCGCACACAATTTTATCCGGCTTCGGTATAGCGCGGTTGTAAAAAGCGTGCCGTATTAATATAACTTTCCAAACAAACTTTCTTCTTAAGAGAAACAACTGAAAGAGAGAAATGAGAGTATCTAAAAATCATAAAGTGTAACTGAGAGAAGGACCGAAGCTCACCATTATATTTATGTCTAGAATTTTGAATACGATCAGAGTTAGTGAGTACGCGTTCCCCTCACGTTACCTTCTCTCCCAGAAGTAATTCATCAATTCGTCAGGTTTCTCTCATAAATGACACGCTACTATTCAAAATATCCCTTCTTTCCTTGCAGCTCCAGAAAGATAGATTGGTCATTTCACAAGAGTGAGAGAAAAAGAGATTATGCAAACGGGGGGTCCGTTTAATTTTATTACGACATGAAAATGAGAAGGGGAGGGGGAGACCTGACGGAGCCATGAGAGAGAAGTGTGTGTCACCTGTTCGTTTCATGACTTCTTCTTCTTTATCTTTATACTCGTTCCTTCTCCTTCTCTTAACTTTTCTCATCCTCCACACACACTCGTTTTCACTAGTTTGACATCAATTTCTCAGGTCAATCTTCTTTTTTTTTCTTTAGTGAGATAAGAGCAGTTTGAACTAGAGATTGATTGAGTGGTTTTTGTGTGAAACAATATGAAAACTAAGTGAAGATTTGACTATTTAAAGCATTTATTGTAATTCATGTCAGTGAACTCTCAAAAGCACTTTATTGCAACTTTTATCGGTCTTTCAAAATGTCAAAAATGTATACATCTTTTCAATAATTATTCCTGATTCAAAGAATTCGGCCCCATAGCCCCAAAAACTCAAAAATGTCTTGTTACCAAAAAAAACAAGTGCGAAAGTGTAGTATAAAACCAGGAATTTTATCTCTTCTGGCCCTTCCTCCAGATGTCGTTGACTCCTTCTCCCCTCCCGTCGGACTCACCCAACACCACATATCTTTGAGAATAAAAAAAACGAGAGGAGAGGAAAAAAGATTCAAACTTTTTGTTTTATGATTTCACAGTGAAATGAGACGAGAAGGTTTTTGGCACACAACTACTACTTTTTGACTAGAGAAAATAATTTTTGTTGTTTAGAGAAAAAGAAGGTCCATTGAGCCGTCCCTTCTCGTTCTCTCATGTTTCTTTTTTTTGTTTTGTTTTCTTAAACGTCGGGGTAGAAACAGGTAGAATGAAGGTTTTTTTGGTTTTTATTCGGTAGTTTCATTACAATGTAAGTTCAGATTAGGCATGTTTATAACTTTGCTGATTTAAATTACAAGAGTTGATAGTTTTTCAGCTGAAGATGTCCAAAACAATCTGAATAAAAATTTAGTTTTCTGTTTAAAAATTTTTTGAAAACTTTCAGCAGAGCCGCTGAAATGGCAAGTGGACACAGTGAAGAAGGAAAAGGAATGCTTCTACGAAATGGAGATGACAAAGTTCGACACCCAAGTCCACAACGTGGCACTCCTGACAGCTCCAGCACGTGAGTGATCCACCAACAATTTAAAAATAATCCAGCTCAAACATTTTCAGACAAGGCCACCAGTACGCGGATCAAATCGTTACTATTAATGTTTCTGGCATGAGGTTTCAAACATATGAGAGTACATTGGCAAGGTAAGTCTTACTGTTACCGGCCGGTTTATCGAAATTCTCTCATTTCAGATACCCCAATTCTTTGCTTGGAGACCCTTCGAAAAGACAAAATTATTTTGTTCCCGATACCAACGAATTCTTCTTCGATCGACATCGAACGACGTGAGTTGTAGAATCTAAAAACGCAGACATTGGTAACATTGATGGTTTAGAAAAAACTGAAATAATACTCAATACTGATAAATTTGTAGAAATGACACGTCAGCCTTCGAATATAGAAATTATCTGTAAGCCAACTTCAGATTTAACAATTTTTTTGAATTTCGCGCCAAACATTGGTGGTGTTTTTCTTGCTTATTTGTTTGGCTTTCTCTATACATTCTGTGTATCCCAAGAACCTCTTTTTGTCGTTTACTGGAGAAACACCATCTAACCATTTTTGGATGATATATAAAGAAATTGTCCGTATACATTTCCTAGTCCAAATTATTTTTTTGATGAAATTTTTGAAACAATTTTTTTTAACAGATTCGAGTCAATATTGTACATCTATCAAAGTGGTGGAAGAGTGAAACGTCCCGAAATTGTTCCTATTGATGTGTTTTTGAGAGAGATGAGGTTCTATCAGGTAGGAAAAAAAATATGGTCAGAAAAATTCATAAATAGAACATTGATCCTTAAATTTTTTTTAAGGATGAGCATACAACGTGAGCAATTTAGTTAATAATATTGAACCCTCTTCCATTTCAACCACGCGTACTTTTTCTACTGTAATTGTCCGTTCCAGATGGGCGACGAACTTCTTGAAGAGTTCTGGATTGCAGAAGGTTACGAAAAACCGAATGAAGTTATGATGCCAACAAATAAGACGCAGAGAAAGATATGGGAATTGATGGAATATCCAGATAGTTCTTTATCAGCAAGGATTATTGCATTCATTTCAATTGCAGTTATTGCATTGTGAGTCCTCCGTGAACTTTTAAAACTAAGAAACGGAATGACAACCATATTTTTTCCAGATCTATTATATCATTCTGCTGGGAAACGGTTCCATCTGATAACGACGAGAAACTTGTAAACATCACCACAGGCGAGATGATCGAAGAAATGGATGAAAAGCACTACTCGCCATTTTTCTGGATCGAATTGATGTGTATTCTTTGGTTCACGATTGGTTAGTTTTTTTAGATCTCTTAAGTTGAAAAATGAAATATTGTAGAGCTGATTCTACGATTCATCTCATGTCCATGCAAAGTGGTATTCGCGACGTCTATTTTGAACATCATCGATTTTGTGGCTATCGCACCATTCTTTGTCAACTTTTTCTTGTGAGTTCTTTTGAAATGAATATAGAATTAAATCCTTTGCCTTGTTAGATAGTAAAAATTTCCATCTACATGGATGGAAATGAATTAAACATCCCAAAACATAGAATCTTCGGCTTTTCAGCGCCGACACGAGCAAATCCAACTCTTCAATGTCGTTTGCCGTATTACGAGTGCTTAGATTGGTTCGAGTCTTCCGAGTTTTCAAACTCAGTCGGTACGTTTCCTGTATGTACCACTTATGCCTTTAATTTATTAATTTAGACATTCCGTTGGTCTCCAAATCCTTGGGAAAACATTCCGATCTTCTGTACAAGAGTTTTGTCTTCTTATCTTTTTCATGGCTATCGCTTTGGTACTTTTTGCATCTGGAATGTATTTCGCGGAACAGGGAGAACCGAATTCAAAGTTTACTTCTATTCCTGCAAGCTTCTGGTTTGTGTTGGTGAGTTGCGGCAAAGTGCGAACATACAAAAAATACCAATTAAAAATCTACAGTAATTTAGAGATGATGAAAATTGTTATTCAAATATCGATATAACGGTTAGCATAAATACAAATTTTCATTATCCCTATTTCCAGGTTACCATGACAACTGTTGGGTAAGTCTCTACAATATTTCGATAAGTGTTGTTTTTTGGTCTTTTTGAAATGTGCCGTTCCGTCTTGTGGTTTTAGTGTTGTCGTGAAAACTCTCGCTCCATCAGTATTCAATAATTATTTTATAGATACGGAGATCTCGTCCCACTCAGCCCGTTCGGGAAAGTGGTTGGCGGTATGTGCGCAATGATTGGTGTTCTCACTTTGGCACTTCCAGTTCCAATCATTGTAAGAGAAACAATTGTTGATTTTCTCAATTTTATTGCAATTTGCAATTTCAGGTTGCCAACTTTAAACACTTCTACCGCCAAGAAAATCGGCTAGCCTCCATGAAAAATACTTCAAAGGGTGAACCAGAAGACGATGACATCGCGTGACGGTGTGAAGGCCTAACGACAAGTTGTGCATCTGAAGTTCTAAGTCAGTGTTGTTCCGAAACCTCATCCTCACGGGGCGGGTCAATGGCCGTACCTCAATCAAGTACTTCTGCACTGAGTAGTCGAAGGCCGTCTACCATGTTCCCAATTTAATAGTTACCTGATTTTAATGTTTCCTTCTTTTTTTGACTTTTACGGGTTTCCTCTGTCATCGATTCTCGTCTATCTCTTCCTTTTTGTTTTTGAATATTCCGGTGATCTGTTTCCAATTTTTCTTTGTATCCCCATAAATATTTTCTGTTTTTTAAACCTAAGGTCGCGTTCACGACCTATGTTGTGGAAACTGTTATTCCCCTTTCAGGTTAATCCCATTTCAGTTCACTTCCTTTCAAGATGTCACGGTACAACATCTCTCGGCAGAAATCGGCACGACACTGTCTGCGACCTCTCGGTTTGCCGAGCTCTCGTCACTGTCTCGTCGAGACCTATCGATTGCGTATTGAGCAAGGGCCATTCGTTCTCTTTTACGTATATAATAAATTTTTTAAATGTATTCTATAATTCCAACATGTTTTAAATTTGTAAATCGTGGAGTGCTCAACAAACGTTCAGGTAAGAAACTTTAGAACTTCCAGGTACTCACAGTTAGACTAAAAATGTTTCGGCCAAAAAACCCCCAAGATCTTACTAGGGAATATTCTAAACGGACCGTTGAGTTCAGAAACAAGCACAAACACAATCAAAAAACAATCGAATTTTAATGTGAAATCAGTTTTCAAAAATTGGTGAATAGTCTCCAGAATCCAGATATTCTGGTCTGAAAATCCAAATTTAATACGTGATTTTTTTGATTTTCCACCTAAATGTAACTGTGTATCGCCACAAATATGATGGCATCTGAAGATGTCGGTCTTTGAAGCACACTATGAAAGTTCGACCCCGCCTGCGCCCAGCTTCCTTTTTGTTTTATTTTATTATTAATTTTACTTTTTTCATCTTTCTGAGCCGTTTTTCAATTGAATCAAACCAGAACTGCCCCGTGACCACTCCATGTAAGAAACAATACTTGGATTCCTGACAATAAATTATCAATGACCTGAGAAATTCATACATTATCTGGAAATGTATTATTTGTTTTGTTTTTTAATACTTCTTCCTAATGATCATGCAAAACATTGTTGTCTACTGTCACTTCACGAGATATGTCAGTTTCAGATGAACCATCGCATTTGATATTTTGCCATTTTTTCCTTGTTTTGCGGCGTCACAAAAAACAAGTGAGAAAAAAGGCAATTGAGATAAGTGGATAAAAAGAGGTCGCAACGAGTATTATGCAATTTTAAATACCTAAACTTTTTTCAAAAAAAAATCTAGCATGTAGCTTGTGATTTTTGATTTGGAATTTTCAAAAATGACGAACCTATTTTTCGAACACCGGATATGTTGACATTTTCAATAGGACCTTTACCATAGACACCTTTCTTATTTTCTGGGTTTTCCATAGCTCAATGTGTTTTTCTCAACAAGACACATGCCTTTAAAATAAACTTCCCCCACTCCTTGTCCATATCAAAATCTGCTCATTCTTTGCTTCTTCATATAAAAACTGTCACATTCTATTCGTATCCTTCACCCCCTCCCCCTCCCATCTCATCAATCCACCCTCTTATCTAAACTCTCATGATTAACATCTACATTTCTTCTCTTTGCTCTTCTCACCGCCAGAACTTAAAAGAGTTGTAGAGTAGTGGATCAAAAACCTCTTACTCTATTTTTTAGGGGGGCTCCATTCTGAAATATTTCTCCCTTAGGATGAGTCACGTCTTCTTCTGAACCTCATAGTTTTTTTCATGCTTCTTCTACAGCTTCTTCTTTTCTATCTGAATCGGACGTCTTCTTACACCGTCAATCAAATTGTCGTCTTCTTCTTTTCTCTATTTTTGCCAGAGGAAAAGGAAAAGAAGAAGAAGAAGAAAAAAAAGTATTTGATTCTTATCTTGATGCCTATAATTAAGTGAAATTGAGCAGCATCTTTCTTCTTATTTTTCTAATTGTTTTCTGGATTTAACAAAGGAGAAAACTATTTCCCAGTAATCCAGCTAATTTTGCCTATTCTGCAATTGACTAGACACCTGGCTCATCGAAGTGATTAAGAATAAAAAACTTCAAGTTTATAGGAAATTTCCATACGTACCGAGTCTACACATGTCCCTTCATAACTTGCATTAATAATCCTTTCAAGATCGCTCTCATTTTGAGAGACAACTTTCTTTGTTATGTATCCACTCCCACTCCACCACATTTAGACATTGTCCATTTTGAATGATGCTCCTGAACCCACCCAAGTTTTCTTCAGTTATTTTTGGCCCGTCCTCCAAATAAAACTAAAATTAGTATTCCAAACCAAGATTTCTACGTTTTTGGTTTGGAAAAAGTGGTCAGTACGTTTTTTCGAAAACTTTCGTGATTTCGCTTAGTGACTATAATACTCCATGCTCTAGAACTCCGTCCTTGAGAAGTTGAAACTTGTTCTATGATATCATATTCTTTTTTTTTCACACCAAAACACAAAGGAAGAGTCCTCTCCGAACAATGGGAATATACTCTCCCTATCCTCTTGGATCCCTATTTTACTAGTTAGTTTCGGTCAAAAAAGCAAGAAAAAAAAGAAGAATAAATAATGGTGCCAGGAACTGCATATTCTTCTCTCCTTTCCCGTCGTCCATTCTCATTTCCATGTTTTTATGGAATATCAAATGACAAAACTAGCAAATCTCTTATTATTCTTGAATAATAATAAAGATGCATACCGATTTTTTGAGAGAAGAACTGAGCTGACCATTTCTCAACTTTATTATTGTTGTTTGTTTTCTCGAGAATTTCAGAAGCTCAAATTTCTCTCAAGATCTTTCAACAAGGAGTAAAAAAAATGATGTTGTATGCAAATTCTTTGTTTATTGTATCCAGTTGTAACATATTGCCAAAAACCTCTAAGCAATTATGAAAAGAACAGATTTTCACAAACTGCAATTTTTTTCAGAAGTAAGTTTTCTTGTTTTTCATAGTTCGAGCTAAAACCTACACTATACAACTATACAACTCCAAAAATCAGTAATGCAATGTCTTCACAATTTCAAAAAATTCAGAGCTACAAAACAACCAGAATGTATTCTTTCTAATAAATATGTTTGTGATCCAAAACCTAGTTCTACCTTCTGGCAATATCCCCATCATTGAATTATGCAGGTCACGGAAAAATTGAATTTGTAGTCAAGTATTTAGATTCTTGGCTCTGCAGATTGTTGGCACTGATGTCTGTCATTTTTCCAAATGTCATTTTCCGATTTTCGATTCGGACGGAATTTCGTCAAGCAATGACACTTTTGTCTGGTTCATTCATCTTTTTTCTTCAGAAGTTTATTTTCGGGATATTTTTTTTTAGTTTTTTGACTTTCCCGATGAATGCTTGCTTTTCAAAATAATTGAGTCAAGTTAATCTATTAGATCATATCTAGTAAACCAAAAAAGAATTTGAACAAAAAACAAATACTGAGAACCAGAAAATTCAAACAAAGGAAAAAGCAATCTCCTATTCATGGAGTCATTGAGTTCACCTCTGTGGCTTTTTCAAAATGATCTTCTGGTCAAAACTTGATTTTTTGTGGGTTCCGGGTTGTTCGGACATAAAAACGGATGCAGTTAATTATTTGTCTGTGTTTACAGGATCATAATTAACCAAAGTTTTGCTGATCTTTTTTTAACTGCAACTATTATCGAAATAAAAAAGTTCCGACATTTTTTACCGACGCGTGTTTGCGGACTCAATGCAAAATTTCATAATTTAGCACTATGTCCGCAAACACGCGTCGGTAAAAAATGTCGGAACTTTTTCGTCGCGACAATAAGTGACTTCACTTTTTCCTTTTTAGTACAAAAAGACTACATTAAGTTTTTCTACAAAACAAGTGCGACATCATTTTTATAAGCTGGTGCAGATCCAATTCAAATTTTCTTTGAAAATACAACTACATTGTCGCCCAATTAAATTCAGACCCACGTATCCAATTTTCACGTCATAACGGACCAGTACGATTTTTATTGGGAAGCTCTATTGCTTTTTTGGGGTTAACGAGTTGAAAATTCGCACACGTCATCTAAGTGTTTTTGGGGAAAAAAAGTTCGAAATGTTATACAAGTCTAGTATGTACACAAGTTGTGTATTAAAAAAATGAAAAATAGGAGCCAAGAGGCCAAATATTTCAGACATTCCATCGAAAAACATGAACTTGCGATTTCATGGCAACTGATTTTCGAAACCAAGGTATGAAGACCTGAAAAATTATTCACGAATGGAATACTGTACTTTTAGTCGTTACATACGTCATTTTGAAAGCTCTTTTTTCAATATCTCTGTTTCTAATCCGTTCACTCATTTCTCTAAAGCTCCGCCTCGTTTACATAGCTTCCCTTCTTCTGCTTCCCGAAAATGGGCGGAGCTTGAACCAAAGGCTCCTCGTTTCCCGAAGAGAGATATACTCCTCATTTGATGTGAGATCTGGAGCACCATTCACCCCCTGGGGGTATATCACCCACGCGAACTTTTTATTTCTTTCTGTATTTTTTCTTTCTTGTTGATATTTGCTTAGTTAAAGTAAAGGATAGTCTTTGACCAGGAATGCAACAATTCTTTGAGTTTTGAGGGCTTGTTAACAGAAATAAATAGTTTTTTGCCTTAAGTCATGCTTTTAAAACTTTAAAACTATATGAGCCTACCCAGTCACTCGAAATTGTTACTACCGTATTTTCATTGTTCTATCATTCCGACACCTATGATTGATCGCCACTCTAATTTCCAGCACTTCAAACTCAGCGGTTCTATTTCTCCGGTTGTGTGTAGAAACACCTGAAATGAATACTTTGGCACTTTTGGCTGTTGGTGTTGCCGTCGTGTTTGCCGCCCCGAAATCGGCTATTCCCGGGGTTCCAGCATCTGTCAACGACGCTGACTACGTGGCAGCTGTCTATGGATATGAGGTAAGATAATACGACAAGTTTCAGTTTTTCGATTTCACAACGTGCCTTACTTCCCCCGAGTTTTTGCACCTTGTACTAACACTTGTAAAACTAACATTTGTGCCCTTCCCATCACTTTCTTCTCGAATTCCTATTTATTCCTGACGTAAAATTAGAAAAAAAGACGAAATACGCATTTCGTGCGAATCAAGAAGGCGGCAAAAATAGTGACATGCGCGTATTTACGAAAAGAAACCAGCATTTAAGAAAAACGAATTAGCACTGAAATGGATTAAGGTCGTTGAGGGTGGAAAGAAGGAGCATAGATCTTTTAGTGAGATAAATAGAAAATATAAACTTTGCTTGTTTATCCGCCTGTAAGACCGGACGTCCGATTCAATAGGAGTGACATCACGTTCACAAAGAGAGGTCGAATTCAATTTAGCTGTAATTTCATATACGGGACTTTTTCAACAGTTTAGTAAGTGTCCTTTTTTCCAAAAAAAACTAAATCATTCAGATTGAATTTCTTCACCCTGCATAGAAAGATTCTGGATCAAACTATTAGCGTTTTATTTTACAATTCTTCTTCTTACACTATTGTGAATGAATACTTATAGTTAGATTTTTACGTCACCAACATATTCCCCTGAGGTAATTGTGTTATGGTCGAAAACAATGAATGAGCAGATTAATGAAAATGAATAGAGCACAAATTTCATTTGTTCCCAATCTTCGTATTTTCCATACTCTAGGCACCATCACCTCTGTTCAAAAATGCTCCACTCCTCCAATCGAAGCGACACATTTCTCCGTCTTACGATGTTGAAATCGATGCTGGAAATATGAGAAATTTGTTGGATGTTGGAAAGAGAAGCGCTCCAATGGCCGCCGATTACGGAAACCAATTCCAGGTAAATCATGAAAAAATCATCTTGGTGGTAAAAATTTTCTCACACATCGTGTCATTCTCAGTTTTAGGTAAAATTAGAAAAGAAAACCTGAGCAAACCTCCGCTTACATAATTACTCTCCAGCAATTATCCAATTATCCAATTAGTCATGCTCACCCACTTGTTCCACGTCATCTCATCTGTTATCCGCCCTAACACTTCCGTTGCAGGAAGAAAAAAGCACATCCCATTACGTTTCCATTTCCCTTTTGTGAGTATGTAAAAGGGAGAAAGACTAGAATAGAAACAAGAGAGAAGAAGGGAAATGAAAGAAGTGAAAGGAGCAAAATGAAACGAAATCAGAGAAGAGGACACGAAAAGATTAAGGGACACATGTGGATGAATGTGAGAATCGTTTGACTTTACATGCTAAGTACATGCCTTACTATTAGAATTACTAAACTTGTAGCTTTTTTTCCAAGACTTATATAAAAACTATAGATACTATTCTATATCTTCCAGATGTACAACCGCTTGATTGATGCCGGAAAGAAGAAGAGATCCTCAATGATCTCTCCATCCTATCAATTCGAAGATGCTCTCGGACTATCTGACGCTTTGGAGCGAGCTGGACGTCGTTAGACCCACTCGAATAATTGTTTCTATCCAAATGCACATAGCCCCAACGAGTATTCCGAATTCTGCAATCTTCTAGCCACTAACTTTCCTTTCTCCATCTTACACACCTGTCCATTCTGTATGATCAGATCACAACAACTTCCGTCGACTTTTGACAAAAGAAACATCCAAAAAATAAATTAATGCGAAATCCAATTTGTCCCATCCTGTGTGCAATGCCATCCTTCCCTTTCTTTATTTCAATCCTCCAATTCCAATTTTCCACGAGAATAAAGTGTTTTGTTAGACCACTACCATTAACGTACAGAAAATAACTATTGCCTGGAAAGAAAAAGACTAAACCGGAAATTTGATACATCCACCCACACTTCCTAGTATTAATTTCAGTGAATGACAATAAACCGGAAGGTTTTTTAGTGAAGGAGGGCTGCAAAGGGATTGCATAGTAATAAGTAATTGAATGTTGTATTTTAAGGGAAACAGTGACGTGATGCGTCTGAATTTTAGATTCGATAGATTTTCAAAATAATTGCGCAGAAAATAGGCACATGTCTTCTAAGTTCATCATTAAACAATTTTTGTAAACCCCGTAAAAACTGCTGGTTGCGGTACAAGCAGTCTAGTACATTTTGGTTGGAGAATTTCCCAAAATCCTTATATCATTCTTAAAACCCAAAGGGTAAATTAGTAACGTTGTGTTTACTGGCCACACAGTGGGAGAAAGAATTAATCAATCAACCTAAAAACAAGAACAAAACAAACAAACACATACGTCGTGTCTATTACGGGAATTTCGTTCCAAACGGAAATTAGGTTCATGGGTAAAAAAAAATTCAGAATTTAGATGGATATGTGATCAGGGATCTGTTTGAACCAGATACCTCAAGTTGAGATATTTTTTTGTATGTTAAACTGTAAAGCGTTTTTAGTGGATGACCATGTCAAAAACGTGGGACATTCATCCAATGAGATATTCCTTCTTCCATTTTGTCTCACCGTCATTTGAAATTCTTTGCAAAGGGACAGCTCTCATTTGATATTAATAAAAATAAAAATATTTATTTTGTTTGGTTCTTCTTTTTTTCTGAATGACGTTACTTCTTGATAGAAGACATCTGGGAAACTTCCCATGAACTATAGAAATTATCGAGCAATCTGAGTTCTCATCTAGCTTTGGTCGTTCTGTTCACCTTCTTCCTTCACGGTGTATGTTATCCCAAGACAGCGTCACTTTTCTATAAATAACTTCAAAGAGAGAAGATAAACACTTTCACAAGGAAAATTGAGGAGAAAATTCGGGTGGTCGAGTTTAAATTGGCTAGAAGGGAAATCGAAAGGAGCAGTCTCGAATAGGAAAAGAGGGAGCAATAAAAGTTGAACGAACTTCAGGGAAAGCAAACTTTCGGAAATGATACATAGGGGTTTTTCCAGAGTTGGAAAACTTACGGGCCGGTCCGGCCGGCCCGGATTCAAAAAATGTCCACAATATTTTCACAAATTTTTTGAAATTTTCATTAAAAAATTGTCTAAATTCTCCAAAATTCTCGTACACTTCAGTTTTTATCGATGTTCCAAAACATAGTCGAAAATTCGACTTTTTTGCAAAAATATTCAAAATTGTTTCAAAACTTTTCAAATTTCTACAGGAGCCGGCCCGGAATTTCCCAACCCTAGGTTTTTCTAACTTGTTTCCTCCAGTTAGTTCCCAATTGACTAGTTGCGAAATGTTAAGTTATTTAGGCAGAAACATTTTAAATTCAAAATTATTGTTTTTATTATTACTATTTAAATTATTTGTGCTCTTCAAGTATTCATCCTTTAAGGTCTTTTTTCTTCTCTTCCTCGTCCGCCGTCTTCATCTTTTTTTCGTCACCATCCTCCGTTTTCTTTTTCTCCGGAACCTGTAAGAACAAGAATCATAGGGGTCCGAATTTCTCGACTCACCTCGTCATCTCCCCAATCGCTTTTGCAGTCATTGAAAGTTTGATAATCTTTGTTGACCTTCTCGACCTTCAACCCAGCTGCAATCGCTTTCTCCTTGTCGGTCATTTGGAACTGCTTTGGTGTCAAACCATCCAGTTTTGCATTATTCTGTTTTTCATTCTTTTCTTCTTTCTTTTCCTCAACCAAGTCCCTGGACAACTCTGTTTTTTTCGACTCGTCCATTTTATCTTTTTTGTCTTTTTCGGACTCCTTCTTCGATTCTTTCTTTGATTCTTTCTTCGACTCTTTTTTTGATTCTTTTTTCGACTCTACCTTTTTCTGAACGCTCTTTCCCTTCTCTTTCTCTTTTTCCGATTTTTTAATAGATTTATCTCTTTTCTTTTTCTCGCCGTCTTCTTCTTTCTTATCCTCCTCCGTTTTTCTCGACAATCCCTTAATTTTCGAATTGTCTACTGGTTTCGCATGTCTCGATGGATTGTCGATTGCACAAGTGGCCATGGCCGTAGTCGTCGCTCCACCGCCGCCCATTGTAGTTGTACCGAAGCCACTGGGAACATCTCGTTCGCGAGTTTTGGCACGCGTTATTTTCTTTCTCCCACAGAGGATGACCAGAACTGAAGAAAATTTTAATCGTTTTAATTTTTTAATTTAATTTATCATCGTTAAAATTCGATAGTGATAACTAGCTCAAAGGCATACCTGCACACGAAAATAGAGAAATGTTGATGTGAAACCACATTGACAGATTGAATCCTGGAAATTCGGAAACAAAACTATAACACAAGTGACCAAATGAACAGACTCACCAACTTCGTCATATCGAGACATTTTCAATGTGGAAATGATTTTCCTTTTAAAAATTAACCCGGGTTCAGAAAGATAAACTAATCCAAGGTCAGAGGGTCTGGTCAGGCTGAGGCGTGCCATGTTAGGCTGGACAGCCTTTTGAAAATTATTCAAATTATTCTTAATTATTTAATAAGATGCTTCTTTGTTAATTTGTTTTCTCTAACAACAATGCTACTAGAACATTCCTTAGTAGTTTTTATGTTATGCACAGCCAAAAATAAAAACAATTCAGAAATTGGGGTAGTGGGACAGAAAAAACGCGCTTCAAAATCACGTCAAAAATTGCGGAGAATCGAAAATTCATTTCCACGATTTGTTCGCCATGGCAAAAGAAGAAAAAGCGGAAGACATAGAGAAAATTCAAACAAAAATGATGTCCGAGTACTTTAGATCAAAAGCTAGAGAACACAAAAAATTGAAAAAAGTGATGGATAAAGCCGAGAAGAATAAGAAGAGTGTAGTGGAAACGGTAAGACGCAGAATAGCCACTGAAGTTGTGATAATACACATGGTTTCAGCGTCAACCGTTCCAGCCACTAACGTCCCCGACCGCTGATCCGTGTGATGTTCTTCACTCAATTGAAACAAAGTTAATGGACAATCAAAATGATAGCGAATTGATTGGAATTATGGATTTCCTGATTCCAGTGGTTATTGGGGTAAGATAGGAACATGAAATTGAAATCTAAGAACATTTTCCTTTTCAGATGTTCACATCGTCTCCCCACTGGTTAGTACGTGACAAAGCAATTGATTGCCTTCGCTCAATAAATCGAAAAATGGGAAGATCTTTGATTGATAAACACTTGAATACAGTCTCGAAGAAGCAAAAAGTTGTACTTGAAAACTTATTGTGAATAAAAGTCGATATTTCTGACTACTGTTGTTTTTTTTGTACTTTAACTTTTTTTGTTTATTTGGTCAATGTACTGTCCAGATGTCTTTCCTTCATCTTTGTGTGTTCCTAATAATCCCCCTTCTTTTTTCCCGCATACCACTTTTCCCGCGGACCCATCTACATTACTGAACGGACATCAGATTTGCGCATATCTTCCCTTTCCCTCTTCCTTCCTAAAAAGATAGGAATCAGAAATGACCTTTCGGCTCATCAAATCCCTTCTCTGATTATCTCTACCCCTCTCACTCCTCCCGCACTATTTCTCTCAATGACCTTTTATGACCGAAAAACGGGGGAAAGGGGGAGGGGACCAATCCAGTGTTACTGATTAGTACTGTTATTATTGGTTTCTTCTTTACTATATACTCATTTTATTTGGTTTCTAAGACATTGATATATTTCTTCTAATGATACTTTTTCTACTTATTATTTGTGGAATATCACTAAATTTTTCGCAGTGTGATATTATTGGTATGATTTTTTTAACTTTTTGAAATATGGTATTATTGTGTTATTCCGTTTCAAAGCAAATTAGTAAACGTTATTCAAAGTATTTTTCAAAAATTAATAAAAAGTGATCAACGAAAAAATAACCTTTAGAATCAATATTCAATTAGTAACACTGTAATAATACACGTCCAAAACTCAGACCAAATAGCTCTCGTTTCAGGAGAACCACGAATTCGATGTGCTCCTACTGGAATCACTGTTACTATAGAAACGGACAGTCCATTCAAAGGCGCTCTGTTCTTGAGAGGCTCCGCAGACAAACGGTCATGTAAAGCGGATTTTTCAGCTCAGCCAAGTCAGAATATAAGTTTTGAGTTTGGTTTCGATGATTGCCCAAGTAGGAGGAAGAGACAGGTGCGTGAAAAAGTAGTGTACAGTACGGTCAAAAGATTGTAAACTTTGGCCGTTTTCAGTTGAAATTATCCATCTTTGAGATTGTGGCATGGTAAAACTAATTGTTCCATCAAATATATTTTTAATAAATCGTTCAGATCAAAAATAGATCTCACAACTTTTTTGTACGGACACTCCCTAAAGATTTATGGTCATTTTAAGACGACAGCTTAAAAATCGCACTACTCTACACCAAAATTTGAGGGAGAAATTATTGTCTATTCGTAACTATCTAGAGAGTGTTCGTACAAAAAAGTTGTCAACTACAAAAATCAAGCTCTACTTTTAATCTGTATAATTCACTGAATATCTACTTAATGAAACAATAAGTATTACCATGACACACTCTCAAAGGTGAGCAATTTTAACTGAAAGCGGCCAAAGTTCACAACCGGTACTGTAAATAAAATTTAATTTGAAAACTGCCAAAATTCAGATTGTGGCTCCGCGTGGTATGACAATGTCCTCTGTGCTGGTCGTCTCATATCATGGATCCATTATTACCCATCGGGATATCGCATATCAAATCGATTGTTTCTATCGAGAAGAGAACAGTAAAGTGGAGACAATGCTTGCTGTTAACGCACCACAGCCAAGAATTCTGAGCGATGAACCGAAACTACCGACTTGTGATTATCGAGTGGAGGTGACTGGTGGGAAAGCGTCGGCTGGAGGTTTGTGATTATATAAATTTTAAATTAAAAATTATCGTTTCTATTTCCAGGTGTTGTCACATCATCACTATCCGAATCTTCGCAAGTGGCGAACGTCGGTGATTCGGTAATGCATATTTGGACATGTTCTGGAGATGCACCAAGTGATGTGTATTGTATTCAAGTGGGTTATATAGATAATACTATTTGTGATACATATGCATGCTAATAGAATTTTTTAAACTATTTTTTGTACAGTAAAACCTGTAATAGAGGCGCGCTAGCAAGCAAGAATTTGGAGCATCCTATCTCGGGTGTCTTTAAAGATATAAAAGTTTTTGAACTGAAGAAATATTTTATGAATATTAAGCTATATTTTGTCAGTTAGCAGTTTTTTAAAATATTTCCTCTGGGAACCGAGATAAACCGCTGCAACAGGCACCTCTTGGTGCGCCTCTATTACATGTTTCACGGTAAATCCGTTCCAGCAGTAACTGCGTATAGGTAGCATGTTCAAAATGGTTCTATTTCAGGTATACAGCTGTACGGCCGAAGATGGTGGAGCGGA
Organism: Caenorhabditis remanei; assembly: GCF_010183535.1. Taxonomy (NCBI): domain Eukaryota; kingdom Metazoa; phylum Nematoda; class Chromadorea; order Rhabditida; family Rhabditidae; genus Caenorhabditis; species Caenorhabditis remanei. Next base: position 130,148 of record NC_071329.1, read on the forward strand.
CACCGTGAAAGTGGTTGATGAAAACGGATGTACTACAGATGGAGAACTTTTGTCTCCTATCAAATATAAAGAAGGTTCGATGAGAGCAGCTGCCAGTTCACATGCTTTCAAATTTGTGGACAATCATATTGTATATTTCAAGTGTAATATAAGGATCACTGTGAAAAATCCCGCTGGCGAGTGTCCGGTGAGTGATATAAACTCTTTTTATGCGCTGCATTGTATATTTTCAGATCAACAACTGCTCTCCTGGTGGCTCAAACGGTTCGGTATCCCGTAAAACACGTTCATCCAACATGTTCGATCACCCTTTCATTCTGTTCAACCGGAAGTCGAAAATCATCAACCAACAGCCGGAAATTTTTGCAGAATACAATATTTTAGTGACTTCTGGAGAAATACTTGTTGAAGAGGAACACGCTAAAAATCATATTCTATCCACATACAGGCCAGATAAGGAGTTTTTATTTTCTCATAAAAAGGGTAGATACCTTCCAATAGTTAATCGCGGAAAGAAAAATTGGTCAATTGTAATTCCCTTCATAAATGTAGTTCTTACAATACTTTTGCTATAGTTCTGATACATGTATTGCAATTTTTGGACCCATCTTTAATTTTTTTAAATCCCCATCATCCGTTTCATCGGGTATTCCATCAGCTTTTTTTGTATTTCTTCCTTTGGTTTTTTTCAGTCTATTTTAAACATTATTTGCTTTAATTTTACTCCATAAATTAGTTTTTTAAACAAAAAGTTAATTATTCTACTTTCCAGCATTTCATTTCAGGTCTCTAAACCTCGTCCCTATTATATTATTTGTTACTTTATCATTTTTCATTGCATTTTCTACTTTGATCACTTCTTCTTCTTCTTATATTTCTGTTTCTTTCATTTTGTTTTTCATCGAGAATTCATAACGTTTATCATCCCGTCTCTTCTCCGTGTCGAAACTAAAAAACTGCAAAAAAAGTGTCCCAGTTTCAGGTTTGTTGCGTTTTGTCCTTTTCTTTTCTTGTGAACCGCGCCGCGTTCTGTACAGAAATACCGCGGATATCAAGAAGAAAATGGAATACTCGTTCTGTTTGGAAGAGTGAAAGCCGAAAGATGAAAACAATAGAAAGTGATAGGTAGAAAACCGGAATGTAGGGGGATGTGTACCTATGGCACGTATTTGTATTTAGAAGATCATATAGAGATTCTGCTATTTTAGGTAATGATTCATTTACCTTTTCAATTTTAGGGTATTGATAATTGTTATTTTTGTTTTTGTATGCATAAACCGTTGTTTGTAAACATAAATTGCGATTATTCAAAGTTTTCGATTTATTCTTAGGCCCACGGATACAAATGATTCTAAATTTGACTTTTTTACTACAAGCAGTACCACAAGGCACAACATCTCTTAAAACGACTACAAAAAATTGGAGTTGTACGCTTTTGACTAATGTTCATTCGTACACATAAAAAAGGGCCGAAGATTCAGATCAGAATAAAAAACTGGCCGGAAACGTACATAGAAAACGGAAATTAAACGATGCCGTCTTTGTCTGGCAGGTATAATCAGATTTTTCTGATGAGACTAGCCATGCTTCATAACACAAAACGTTCAAAATTTGAGAACACAAGTTGAGAATATAAAAATGATTGTAAAAGATAAAACAATAAAAACTGTTGTAAAGAATTTTTTAAAACTATTTTACATTCAAATTCTATAGTTTGAAGACGATAGCAGATTTCTACTAGGGAAGGATCTCGAGTAGAAATAGAGTTACGGGTCGAGACCTATATGGCTGGGAAGGAAATCAGGTGGGATTTCCTGAACTATATTTAGATTTTGCTGAACGCACCCAGGAATAAAGAAAATTGAGCTCAAAGTTAGATCCCCTAACCTGTTAGGTTATTTTGTTGCGTTCTTCTTCCACAGCTCGCTGTCACTTTGTCTTTTTTCCCCACGTCGAACCCCTTTTCAATTTCATTTCATTTTCACCCCAACCAACACACACATGTTCTTTTTTTCGTCGTCCTTTTCCTCCTCATACTCCCCTTCTGTTGCTCTTTTTTGCAGTGTGGTCCCCTCGATTTCTCTACGTCTCTTCTTCTCATGTAACATTTTTCTCTTTGAGAGAAACACTTTTTGAAACAACGTCCTCCTTCTACACGAATGAAACTGGTTATTCCTTCTGTTCTTTTTTTTCTCATCTGAAGTGAAAGAAGAGAGGAGAAAGCACTTTTTTATGGGCGGAGAGGAAGGGTTCCGAATGCTTTTTTATTTTCGTGAACTCGAGTGGAGATAGTATGAAAAATAGGATGGGTGGCTAGAGAAAACGGAAGGATGTCACTTCACAAAGTACACACACGCAACACGGACCCGAAACTTTTTGTGTCCCAGTTTCTGTGTGTGATGACGAGAAAATTGGCAACTTGGCGGCTGGTGCCGGCGGCGTCTTTGGGTCCAACGAGCAAGAAGGAGCAATAAAATAGGCCGGAGGATAATGGGTTTTAGACGGAGTCCTTGGAGCAAGAGTTCAGGTTTTGACATTGTAAATTTTGGACAATGTTTTTAGAACGATTATAAATACACACGAGATGTTACAGTAGTGTTCTGGAACTAATGCCAGCCTGATATTCTGAAACATGAGGAGTTTTCAGTTTTTTTTCTAAAAAATCTACAGAAAGACTGGGTTCGGAAAACATTTATTTCAATAGTTTATATTATCGGTTTACGACCATGCAAGTGGTCTCACAGCGGAAAAATATTTTAATACGACTTACAGTGTTTTTCATACCTGTAAAGCTCAAAATTACGGCATTTGATCTTTACGAGATCATTTCGCGGGGTTTAGAACAAATTAGTTGCACATCTAACACGCTCTGGGAAGTGTTCGCAAATCGATTGTCTCTACGTTTATTTGACCTACCGCATTTTTCATTCCCTTCTTTCTGTTAACATGCAAAGGAACACTGTTATGATTTCTACGCTTCCCTATTACATTTTTAGTTCTTTTATTTCAATTTCCAGTCAACAAATAGGATTCAGTCACTAGCCTAGAATTGTATGAGATTATATCACTATACGAACTATCTGAAATTTGAAATTGTATTCCAGTTCTCTGTATTCATCTATTCCCAGACAGAAATTTCTCTGACCTGAAAATCGTGGAAATATTTGTATTTTTTGAATATGGATATTGTAGATTAAGTGTAAGAGGTTCTGAATGACGTAACAGATACATCAAGAAGAAAATGAGAGTGATAGGTTAACAGATATTTTCTCGAACAACAGTATTATGGTCGCCTTTTTACAAATGTATGCAAATTGTGTCATTTCAGAACACCTGACTATTGGCATTCATTATGTAACTTGAGAAATGAAACTTGTATCGTTCAGATTGTTTCGAAGTTTGACTGCTTTGAGTGTAATGTCTGAAAATATGAAATTCTTGAAAATTCCGTAGGTTTGAAAGAATTTGATAAAAATGGGATCTGAAATTATTTTTAACAAACTTGTCATTTGATTTTTTTTGTTTACTTAGACCACTCGAATTTTCTAGATCTTCCATATTGTTCAGACCACCCAAATATTTCGATCATCCAGATTTTTTTCGGTCGTCTGGGTCGTCAAAATTGGGCCATCCCCTTCCATAATATTCAGAATTATTTCAGAGGATTCAGATTCTTTTTACGTTGTTATACCCCTAAATTACACTTGACATATTGCAACATTCTCTCTCTCCTCCATCTTTCCCAAATTCCTTGTCATCTTTCGTGTCACATATAATCCATCTCCTCAACTTTTTTCCTAAATTCCTCCTGATCTTTATGCTACTTGGCTCCTGGCTCCTGGCTCCCAGTCCCCGGCTCCCAGTCTATCATCAATTTCTCTCCCAATCCTTATCTTTGCTCAAAAATTGGAAAGAAAAAGAAACATAGCAAGCAACAAAATAGAACGGGAATAAATTGGAAATGGCGCGAGAAGAAAGAGAAAAACGTGTAGATCAAATTACTTTTCCACACTTTTCTTCTTCTGCCCAGCTTTCTTTTCTCTTCGTTTTTTTTCTAGGCTGACGTACGGCACATACACAGAAGTGTCTTCTGAAGCAGAGAGAAGAGCAAAAAGTTGAGGAAATAGGATTAGCGATAAGACCGAGCAAAGAATGGGAAGTCAAGTGGAAAAATGGAATTTTTGCTTGGAACGGCAGCAAGATAGAAGGACACGGAACTTTTTGAAAGGACCAAAGCACGATCTGTCTAATGTAATGAGCAACCAGGTTAATGTTGAAAAACATGGGGAAATTTTGAGAGTATCGATGAAAAAGTTTTCGTTAGATTTCGCAGGTTTTAAGGAAAAGTGCAAACTCCGATTCAGTATTTTGGTATTTTTGTGTCCCCTGCATATATTGTTCTGTTAACAATGATAATCCCCCATAATGTCAATTTTCCCAGGAAGTGTAGATCGAGCATAGAGACTCGGTTTTGTAGTTGGGCTTTTAGCAGGTATTAAGTACAACTAGATTAGACACATCCCAAATTTTTTGTTTTGTGCTCGTCTCTCGTCTCTGAGAAAAACCGTTTTCACCCCTGGTTTTGGAAGACATTCTCGGGCTTTTACAGAGTTTAACAACAGGGATGAAACTTTGAGACTGTTTTTCTCAGAGACAAGTGACGAGCACAAAATAAAAATTTGAGATATGCCTATTCAAGCTGTCCTTAATGCCTGGTCGCAATTTTGAACAATTCAAACTTACGACCACCTCATTGTTTTATAGGCCACCCTGTTTTCTAGGCCACCCATCTTTCTAGGCCACATGGTTTACTAGACCACCTGTATTTCTAGGCCACCCTGTTTTATAGACCACCTACGTCGTTTTTTTTGTAAAACCAGGCTTCCCGAGGTGCTCCTCTGAAAACTATCCCTCCACTTCTCTCTACTTCGTTCTCCCCCAAAACACTCACTCACACACTCAGTAAGGCTGAAAGCAAACAGTGTTCCCTCCTTTTCCCAACTCACTCTCGAGTAATGTTGCGAAAAATGTCTGGCGTGAGAGAGATTGCCTGCGCCTCCTCATTTCCTGTGCACATTATCCATCTCTGTCATATTTAATTTGGCGCCGTGTGCCTCTCTCTCGCGCGCGCGCCTCAAAAACGCACTTCCATTCTTCTAACAAAAGAAAAAAGAGGAACACACACATCGCAAAGCACGGAGGTCGCAAAATAGTATTTGGGACACTGAGATTTAGAGAGGAAAACGAAGAAAAAACGGAATAGCTTGCACTTTTGCGCTTCGCTGCCTAGAATGGTGTCAGTTGAGGACAATAGGAGAGGAAATGGATAGGTTAGGAGTGTTATTACAAGAATAGACCTTTTCGTGAATTACCGGGCAGATAGGAACCTCCCTTTAAATCCGGAAAACCCAAGGAACCCTTGAGCTAAAACTTTGTCTGATTTTTATCAAAAAACAGTTTGATTCTCGGGAAGATTAGGTAATTCTTCAGGTTGATTTGAAATTCTCACTTTTTGAATTTCAAATCCCTCACACATGATTTCCAGAGTCGTGTCTTTCTCAGTTTTTCAAATCTTTTCTCCCCTTCTTCTTTTATTGTTGCGAAAAGCCATTCATTTTGTGTGGCGCAGCGAGGAGAGGAGGCAACAGCACTTTTTTGCAACACCATTTCATTCAGCCCTCCTATCCTGAATATCCGTCAAGGGACTATGGATTGAAATAGTACGGTGGATCCACAAGACGCAGACAGAATTTCGAGGAGAGCGCGACCAAAAAAAAAGAACAACAGCCGTTTTTTATTGGGCCGCCCCAATTTTCTAATGGGTGGCCAAGGAAGAGGTCGGTAGAAGATAAAAGAACACTTTTTGAATTCGATGCGGCGGCGGCGGAGGCCCTCTCCTAGATTTATGTGATTTAGGTTCTCGAGGGAGGACTTAAAATTATAAGGACTACGATACAGGGTCATGCATCAAAAAGTGAATGATGTCCTACTTTTTTCCAGAATTTCAGATTTTGCACAACTTTTGCAGTTTTGCCAATGTTTTATTGCTCAATGATTTCTTCCACTACTTCAGACCAATTATCGCAACATAATTAAGGAGTCGATGATTTCAGCCAATAATCTACATCTACAAAACTCTTCTCTATGTAAAACGATAGCCAATGATCAATCCGTGAGCACCACCGTCCCTCCACCTCCTCTCATTTCAAATAGCTCCACTTACGCAACAAAATCTATTCGCTCGACAGCAAAAAAACCTAACGGAATCGAAAGAGAGACCTCCACTATTTAAAAGATGTGCGGTCTTCATACTGTCGGATGTCTCTCAAAAACCAACTATATTTCCTATTAGGAAGATAAACACGAGTGGAATGAATGTTCGTTCACTCTCTCTCTATACTTCAGCCATTTTTTCATCGTTCATTTTCGTCGGCGGATTTTTTGAGGCTGCTGCGGAGGTATGTGGTGAGGTGCTAGACAGTCTAGACAGGAAGGTGATCTCTTGAAAGTACACAGAATCATTGTATACACAAATTAGTTGCGAATTTTTCAAGCGGAGAATGGGTAATTTATGTATATCAAGTCAACATTTTCAGAATCAGTTCAAAAAACTGTTTTAAAAAACTGTAAGACATGCTCAACAAGATTCCGCTGCAGGGAAACTTCCAGACTTTCAAATACTTATATTCATGAATCATATCTAAATAACTAAAAAAGTACAGTATCCTTTTGCTTCTCCCCTTTTTTCTTACTATTTAATTCTATTAGTCACTTTTTCCCCAACTATCCAGATTCATCTAACAATTGCTAAAAGCCTCAATTTCGTGTAAAATTGCTAGGTTTCAAGTCACACACACAGACACAAAGTGTGATATATCTCGAGAGTAAGAGAAAGGGAAAACTAAGATTGACAAGAAAATTGTAGAGTTGAAACGTTCAAACGAAAAGAGAAGAGATTGAAAAAATTGGATGGAGACCAAAGAGAGGGTTTCGATTCAGTGGCATAACTGTTATGAATACAAGTTAACTGTAATTTTAATATCAGAGATCAATGGGAGAAATAGGGAGAAATAAACAAACCGTAACAAGGTAAATATTTTGGGTTGTAGATCGATGTGTCTATCAACTATCGATTTAAAATAAATTCACTGGTTTTGTAAGTTTAACGTTTCAGATTATTCCAGCTTCTAATACATTAAAACAATTTATTGTTAAAAGTAGGTTCTCCTGCAAAAACTTCTGATATATAACTTTCGTACCTTCATACATGTAAGTGACTACTTGAGAAGAGGTTGGATACATACATATGTATGTATTTGAATTATTTATAACACACACACACATCTTTGAAAGGACATCTGCTTCTGAAGGAAGCAATTTCTCAAAGAGCAATGGAATACGCGTTCTAGAATTTTGGACCGCCTAGATTTTATGGGCCGCCATGGTTTTCAGGCCACCATGGTTTTCAGGCCACCCACATTTATCTACCACCCTGCTTTTCTGGACCACCTAGTTTTTTGGACCACCCATGTGAGATTGTGAGTTGTTTTAGAATTGAATATAACAAAAAAAAACTGCCGAAAAAATACGAAGCGTTCTGAAAACTAACCCAATCAAATGCTATATTTTTTCCTTCGTACTTTCAGGTGGCTTATTGTCGAAATAAAAAAAGTGATACCCGGTGTTTGCGGACTTAGTGGAAAAATTATTAAAATTAGCACTAAGTCCGCAAACACCGGGTATCACTTTTTTTATTTCAACAATACCTCTTTTTAAAAAATAGTGTATAAACTGAGGAGGCTATAAACAAAACAAAAATTGAACAGAAAAAAAACCGCGGCGCGAAAACTGATAGGCCTCTTGCCTCTTCCCCAGCCGTAAAAGGCGAGAGCGAGGGCGCCGCTCCCAGTGTCGTCTTTGTCTCGTCTCCCTCTATTACCTCTCTCTGTCGCGTCTCGTATTATCTGTTTCAGTTCTCAAAACACTTTTCTTCGTGTGTGGTCTACTCGTCGCTTCCAATCGCAGCCGGTGGCATCAGTCGCCGGTCGCAACCCCAATAGTGGGCGGAGCTTCGTCGCCGCGACTTTGCCGTGCCGGGACCCGCCCCTTTGGTTGTGGGGTCGACTCCCTCTATTCACTCTCTTTTCTCTCTTTTTTGATATTCGAATGCAACTGAAAGTGCTCTAAGAGCAAGCAGAGGTATAGGAGTACTATATTGTATCGTTTGGGTAGGTTTCATCAAATGTTGATAGTCCCAAAATGTGGTTTTTTGAGAATATGAATACTTATAAGTTATAACAGACATTTCATTATTACTCAGTAACTACTATATTATTATTATTATTAAAATTTCGCTTTTTTTTCTCACATAAAAACTCTGTATCAAAAGAAACCTTTAGTCATATGTACACATATTTCATTCCTGCTGCACGATAATCTTACCATAAATTTTCTGAGTATTTTCCGTTCTTGCCGTTTTTTTTCCTTCTGAAACTATTCTTTTTCCGATTTCACAATTGATCTTTAGTCTGTCTTGGCTTGCCCCCCAATATTTACACCCTTTTTGAATGTTCTATGTTTCCAAAACTTTTAGATCCCTAATAATCTCTGCAAAATATCATGTTCTAAATCTGCAACTTTAAAAAAGTTATATTTTGCATATTTTTAACCAATCTTTTTAATTATCATCAATTGAAACAGTTTTATCATTGCAATTTTGCACATTAAAATGAGCTCTGCTTTTTGAACTGTCCGTTCAGCCTTTCTTTTCGTGTTGTACACCAGATTTTTGCTCACTCCATAATGTACAGTTATCCTAACATTATGCAGTTGATACCAACAATTTTCAATTATGACTACTGTATATTTTTTGCTCAGAAAAGAAATATTAGCCAGCAAAGATCATATTCATAACTTTCTACTTATTCTCGATTTTTTATAAATTTCCCAGTCTTATAAGGTCAAGAAAGCTGTAATAGTTTTCTCATGCCATTTCCACTCGAAAAACTTCCGGAAAACCGGATTTTTGTGTTCTAGACTAGGTTTCAGCGAGTTGAAATATAAAAGTAAAAACCCAATTTATTAATCATTGCTCATCTTACAGAGGAGCTCTGATGCTCACCGAGGATTCCGTACCGGAGATATGCAAGGCAACAGGAGTTGATGTACTGGCCGAGCAGGAGAAGAACTATTATTGTCAGAGATGTTTGAATCATGGGGAGTATAAGCCGAGGAAAGGGCACAAGCCTGATTGTAGGTGAGTGTTACTTTGAGACTTTTGCTGGATAATTTCAAGCGTATATTCCTGCAATGATTCTGTGATGGTTCCTTATAGTACAGTACCCATGACATTGTCACTTTTTCATTTCGAAATTCCGAATAAACATAAAACAATCCCCCCGACAAAGACGCAAAAAATACACCTGTAAAATGTGTGTCTGTTCTCTTTTTCTGATGTTCATCGTCGATTAAAGCAGCATTCAAAAGGAAAAGAAAAAACAGCTGACCTTGCTTCATCGTTTTAAAACGACCACCCATGAAAGAAGAGGTATTCGCAAATTGTTATTATATGGAGGTCGAAAACGAATTATTATACGTCTATGGAATAGAAAAGAAATCGGTTTTATACCCGAGATGACCTTTTGACTTTTCAAGAAAAAAAATGGCAGAGATTTGGGAGGTATACTGTAGAGGATCCTGTGACTTTGAAAATTGGGAACATCTCAGATCCCTAATTTTAGAATCTCTTTTCCATTCCATGCCTATCCAACTATACAACTTGTCTGTCAAGAATGACCTGTACAGTCATAAAACTCTTCATTTTTCTATACAGTCTTCCCTATCTTTTGTTAAAAATGAACAAAAAGTCCCATAAAACTTCTCTGATATTTTTGTTGAATGGGTGGGCGGTATGATGATAGTACTGTATGATATGGCACCGGTTGGTACTGAAAAATAAACACGAATTTTTGACAGGTATCTGCAATGTCCATGCGCAGAATGTACGATGGTCGAGCGAAGGAGGCAGTTGAATAATATGTTGAGCAAGAAAAAGGTTGGTTTCTTTCTCAAATTGTTTTGAATTCTCTTGAGTTATCAATTTCCCAACCATTCATGCTCATTCCGCTTACGGAGAGCTTCTACATGAGTACTCTACTTGAAATCTGAAATTTATTAGCCAGATTCAACGAATAGTAACGGCAGTGTATTTCTATATTGTCCTATTTCTTGTTGCATCCCAAAAACCTACAGTACCACACATAAAGTATCATAACTCGAACTATATGACGATACCCGAACCTTCTCAGGTTATTGTACTTTTCCGAAAGCTCTCGACAGTCTAGACACAAATTAATCAACTAATACGTGAGATTCTCCCGAAAAAAATCGAAAAAATCGCCAATGATCAATTCGTAAAGATATTTCCCCGAAGAAAAACCTTTTATTTTGCAATCCCCCCACAAGTTCAACTGCACTTACCTTGATTCTCTATATCTTCTCTACCGTCGTTTTCTCGTTCTTCTCTTATCAATTTGTCAAATCGCAACTTCTCTCCTTGATTTGACCTTCTTTAGACCTTTTTTTCGTCTGTTACTAACAGGCAGACTGACACGGTGGTCGTCTTTTTTGAAATAAGAGAAAAAACTGTGAGAGATATTATCTTTTTTCTTAGAAAAGGATGCGAGAACTTGAAATTACACTAAAAACGTTCAGTGAAGAAGATTCGGGGGAATTCGTATGTTAGTTCCGATTAGTCAGTTCAGCCACCAAGATATACCTAGATGGCCTAGGTGGTCTCAGTGCTCTAACAACATTTTTCAAAATTATAGAACGTATTTTTAGGTACACTGTGCCCCAAATACACAAACCCGCGATGGGAAACGAGTGCGCGATCCGCATTGTGCCAGATGTTCAGCTCATGGAGTGCTAGTCCCCCTACGTGGACACAAAAGGACAATGTGTCAATTTGTGACGTGCACCTGTACATTGGTAAGTGTTCTCGCCAGAGTTATCATTCTTCGCAGATCATACTGTATATCGAAACATTGCTTTCTATAGAATCATGGTTTTGAAATCTACAATTATCGTTTCCAAATAGTCACTATTTTCGTCCTTGAAACAATTCCTTTCTGTCAGTTTTTTATGCTTATAAATGTCCTTCGCTCGGGAGACAAATTATACGAGAGATATTACACTGGGGTTACTGTAGCGGGTAGGGGGCGGAGGTAGCCAATAGGGAGGTATAGAAAATGTGTTTGTCAAGGATGTCCAGATGCCCAAAGAAACACTGAAAACCGAAATCAGCCATATTCCAGTGTGCTCTAGTTGAAAACCGACGAATGTTGATGGCTGCCCAAATCAAACTGCGTCGATCCCAGCAAAAAACTAGGGATGGAAAGGAGCCGAAAATACGGAGGTGTCGGAAGATAAAGGATATTAATATAGAGAATTTGAACACTTTAATGATGGTGGTCACTACTACAACAGAGGATCAGAAGAGAACAGGTTAGTTAGAAATTTATTTTTACTATAAATGTAAGGATTCCATTTCTGTTATCAAAATTGTCTGAATCCTTCCTCATGGTGTTTCGTTTTCAAACTATCGTCCTAAAGTACCCAACTGGAGTCAGAAAACTCTGAGCAATAAAATAGTCAGAATATGAATTTTTTTCTTGGTTTATCTCAAATCAGAGTCGCAAACTGTTTTAAACCCTAAGGATTCAATTTCTGCGATCAGAAATAACTAAATCCTGATGACTCCTGCGCATCAAAATAGTATACAATGAAGTTTATACACCTAGGGAATTCTCTTGCCAGATTTTCGGACCACCGGTATTTCTCGAGTGCCACCCAGTCTGGACCTCCCAGTCAATTCCAAGAGGTGGTCGGAAAACCTGGGTGGCCTGAAAACCATGGTGGTCTCTGAAAATCATGGTGGTCTAAAATAAACGAAAAAATCCTTGGCACTCAGTGAAGGTTTTTTTGCACCGTGCCAACCGTTGTAAGCTCTTTTCAAGTTATATCAAAATTCCAGGCACCTCAACGAGCCCGTCTCCATCCTCCACAACCGACACAATGTCCCCATCTCAATCCGTCTCGCCACCATCATCTCCATCCCCATCGGTTCACTCAATCCATCAGAACACGCCAATCCTGGCTGCTCCGATTCCAGTCTACCCTCCTATTTCGATGCCGAATTTGCAGCAACTCCTTCAGCAACAGATTTTGCTCACCTACCTACAAAACATTGCTCCGTCACCCCCTCCGCCGCAACCAATGCCATTCTCTACTCTGGCTCCGTCGAACTTTGTGATGAGTGAGCAGTCATTGGCATTGTGCAACATGTACTTGCAAGGTTGTCTCAAAATTTGATTATTCGATTTTTAGAAAACAATTTGTACTTTTTTGTTTTTTTTTCCTCTTCTTCACTCAATCTCTTCTTATTTTTGGTTACAAACTCAACAGTTTTATGTTTTTATAATTCAATTTCTTTCCTATTTTTCTGATTTTTGCCCAGTTTCTTTTTCTTCACCAAGTGAACCAAACCTCGCATCCATTTCGTTCCCGTACCAAATTGCCGATTTCTTCCGTCTTCAAGACTATGTTTTTTAATTTTTCAAGATTTTTTTAAAATTTGAAGTTTCCTTTGTTTTCTTTTGTCTCTAATCATGTCATCGATTTCTTCGAAAATTCCTTCTTTTCCTTTCCAAATTGAGCTGAGCTCCGCCCCCTTTTCCTTATTTCTCGTTCAGGATTACTGTACCTTCTCGCTCTGCGTCTCAAAAATCAAAGGATCTAATCCTTATTATCAACCGGTCATAACCATTCTTGACACCAACCCGGTGGTATCCCCTTCTCATCCTAATAATTTTGTTTTTTTTTTCTCTAAGAAAAAAATGTCTGACTTGTATATTAAAATTTCCTTTCCCGATGCATCGAGTCTAATAATTATTATTATGTGTTTTTCGGTTTTGATTCTCAATAAAATTGACATGTCTGGATTCCCCAAAGTACGATGTTTCAATATTCTTCAAAACGGGTGTTCAGTGGAAATAGTCATAGAAAGAGAGTTCTTTTTTTTTCAAATTGCCATTCGTTGTGTGTCATCCGACATCGAACCAGAGTGAGGAGGGAAGAGAATAACGACCCTCCGAAGGCTTTAACCTCTTCAGAGAGAAGGAAAATGGGTTGGAGAGGGAGGAAAGGAAAGAGGTCATAAAATGAGTGGTGGATGGATGCCTCTACGCCACTAACACTTTTTCTGTGTTTTCTTGGAACTATGTTCAGAGAGCAAAGGGTACTGTAACACCTTACGGGGGGTGGAGACTTTGCAAGTTCCGATATTTCAGAAAATTCTAAGAAACTTTTATTATTGACGCATTTGCTAAAAAACGCTACAACTCGCGTTCTCCTGACTCAAAAATGAGCTTTGGTGGAAACATTTTTCGAGAGAACGTGTAGTCCTCTCGGACAAGATTTTATGCTCAATTCCTCGTTTCCCCGCTTTTTCTAACAACATTTTAAAGTTTTGTTCTGTTTTTTTTTCGATATAAATCTTGGAAATATATTAAGAAAACGGGGAATTGCGAAAAATCTTGTCCGAGAGGACTACACGTTCTCTCGAAAAAACTTACCGGGAATTGTGGCGTTTAGAGAAATTTTTAGTTTTATTACAGTTTAGACCTGCAAAGCTCAAAAATACGGTATTTGACCTTTTTCAACCACGAGACCATCCCGCGGAATTTCTGGAACTTGTAACGAATGAGCGTGTCGTGAAATTCGCGGGTCTTCAAAAAATCTAAATATTTTTTTTATTATGATAACGAAAAGGTGCATCGAATACCGTACTTTTGAGCGTTGCAGGTCTGATAAGAACTTCATGAGTGCGAGGAGTAAGAAACTGTTTTTTTTTTCGAGTCGCGTTGCGTGCGCGTCGCGGTTCATATTGAAATTTACGTCAAATAAACGTAAAAATCCTTGGAAAGTCGTTTTTGGCACCGTTCCAACCGTTGTGCGACGGAGCGCGTTTCCGCGATCTTCCGCCTCGCGATGGTGCGAGTCAGTTGACCCGAAACATTTCAAACTTTCCAAAGTCTTGAAATGAATTCTTGGCGCCATCCTAGACACATTATTACAAGTTTGCGTGCACTTTTCCGCGCCCGATCTTATCAGTGATCCCGAAAAACCATTCAAATTTCGAAAATGTTGCGAAAAGAGGTGTAGAAACTCCCAAATATCGCAACATTTTCTGTCAAAAAATGCATTTTTCCTCAGCTATACAGTTTCAAACCCATTGATAAGCGGAACGCCGGGTGACTGAAAGACAGTGAGGAGCAGAAGGGCAAAGATGGTGCCGGCTGGTGCTCCGTGACAGGTAGGAGGAGGACGATGGAGGGGGGGGGGGGGGGGAGTGATGTAATATATAGATAGTTGGGGTGGTAGAGAAAGTGAGTCTAGACGAGGTGGAGTGGGGGGACTGAGTAAAGGTCTTAGAACTAATTTGTTATAGTACGGACGGACGGTGCAGAAGCGTTGACTGCTCATTCCAAGTATCCAGATGTCCAGCGAACTGGCCGTTTAGCTTTGATGCTCGAGGTCCCATCTATAGCCATTCGAATCATGTGGACCTCTTCGCTGGTAGCGAAAATTAAAGCAAATATTATTTGCATTGTGAAATGAATAATATTGATATTTACCTAGTTTGGAGCTCCTGTGAGATTGATAGGTGTTGATAAGACTAAAAAATCAACTCAACAAATTCAGATTTTGGATTAGATTTGTGGGACACAAAATGTTGGGGGCGAATAACGTAACAAAACAATAAAAATACGGAGAAAAATAGAAACAATGAGGAGAAACAAGATTTAGAGACGTTCGGCTCCACGAGACGCCATGTTGCGTAGATTTCCGTACACTTTCGATGGGTTTGAGCCTGAAAAATGAGGATTTATATGGGAAACTGCTAGAGATTTTCAGAATTCTTTTCATCAGAATACCTTCCCTAAAAAACCACTATTTCCCACTTTCTCCCCGTCTTCTTCTTCTTCCCCGAGTAGAATTGCAACGATGGATTCATAGTAGAAAGAGAGAGGGAGAAAACCCATCCCGAATGCCATTCCACACCCGTCATTTTTTTTGGATCTCCGCATGTTTCTGCAATGTGTGTACAAACACACATTTCGTCGTGGTGGTGGGGCCCCCATCAAATGTGACACGGTGGTAAAGGAAACGACGGGGAGGAGAAGGACGACGATGGAGAAGAAGTACTTGCTGACGGAGAGAAGTCGTTCGGGTCGAATCAAAGTGAAACTTTGTTTTCAGACTGTGAGTCTAGCGGGGGGTTTTGGACCGGAAATCGAAAGTTTCGAGAAGAAATTTGGGATTTTTGTGCGAAAAATTACGTTTTTTCCAGCTCAAAAACCTCATTTTCAGCGTCAAAACCATGATTTTCCATTTTAATAGCGTGTCAATTGATGTTCCCAGTTCCGCTCAAATTGCCAGGAAACCCCTCTAATTGAGTGGACACATTTGATAGATGAATAATGGTGTCGAATTGGAATTCAATAGGGAAAAAGCTGGGTGTCCACAAAAAACATTTCTGTGACAACATGTAATTTACAGACACACTATGCTACTAGGATAGCACAAAAGAGATGGTTGGCACATAAAGGAAATGAGACAAGGGGGGATAGTGAAAGTGCAGGAGAATTACAAGCCGAACAATATGTTCAAATCGGAAATTAATAGTCTACGGCGGGGCTTTTCGAGTTTTGGCTTTTAGAGTTCAAAAACCAGGGTTCAGTAAGGATTTTTGGGGATCATCAATTGTGTTTTAAGAATAGAATTGGTGAGGTAGGACCTGGAATCCCTTCAAAACCTGTGTCATCAGATTCAGCGTGACCAGAGCTTTCAGAAAAGTATAAGCATGACCAGGTTTGCTTTCAATTGGATCTTACTACGAAAATATGGTTTGCGCCTTTAAATTGGACTACTGTAGTTTTCGCGGTGAGACCCAATTGAAAGCAAGCCTAGTCTTGATTAAACTTTTCTGAAAGCTCTTTTCACGCTGAATCAAATGATATAGGTTTGGTGGCCGAGTTTGGGTTTCTAGGCCACCAGATCCTTGTAGTCCAACTTACCAAGAATAAGACTGCAAACGGCGTTTCTGGCGAGCTTCAGATTCTGATAGGCGCCGAGAATGTGAATTTTCGTGTTGGCGACGACTGAAAATTCGGAAATTATGTTGCAAGAACCCTAGATGTAAACATATCCATATAATTATATTTTTACATATATATTTGTCTGTCTGCTCTTTCATGTATCTCCCTTACCAATTCTAGTCTTCGTAGTATTCTCAATGACCAACTTGGTACGTCCATCCTTTCCAGCAATACGTCCAATCGCGCGGCTCACATGATCACCTTTCAGCGAGTGTTTCACATCGGCGATCTATAATTTTGACAGGTTTTAGGCCAAATATGTAAATATTGTTCCCCAAAAAAACTGTAATTTCTCCTTATCAGTCTGAAAGGGGGTCGCTGCGTCTCTATTGTGTTCCTACACTCTCTCGTCGCCCAATTTAATCACTAAACCAACTTTTGGTCGCTTTCTCCTCTCAATTCCGAACGACGTACACATCAAATGTTGCGTCTTTCAGTTTAGAACTACAGTACACCTCCACTTCAGTCGCGGGTGGCGACCGAACTGGGCGGAGTCGCGACGTACTAGAGATACGGAGACGAAGAGAAAGAGGCGGAGAAGATTCAGTTATTAGCCCGACCTGGCGTCGTAAAGGTTGAAAACAGAAGGTGAATCGAAAGAAAAAGCATGATAATAATAATGGGGGGGCTCGCTTTTCCTCCACTCTTTCAAGGTTAATGGGCTTTTCGCTGGGTAGTAAGGAAGATGAGACATTTTAGTGGCAAGACAGAAGGTAGGATTGGCGGCGCCTTCCATGAATCCGGCAGAGGAAGAATGACATAGAACACCTGGCAAAACGAGTGGGAGCTATCGAAATTGACCTAGAATCTCAAGCTCTTACAATAGGGTTAGATTATCGGGAGATTCAGAACTTTTAAATTGTAAAGAATGGTGTTTCAAGTGCGGAAAGAGTGGACATTGGCATCTCTACAAACATCTATCACACTATCATATGAAACTCTACTTTTTCTGGCGCACCTTTACCACGTTCACGTCAAAATTGAAAGAAAATGGTGAAAGCGACCAAAAAAGCTTGAAAATTCGGTCGAAAATGATCGAAAATCGTAAAATTCTCACCAAAAACACCCCAGCCAGTTATCTGGCGCGCACTTGACGCGTTTTTCAAAAATAGTCGAAAATGACCGTTTTTGATTGTTTGTGACCCAAAATCTACAATTTTTTCTTATTTGTTGCTTAAAACATGTCTAATTTATCTTTTTCTGGCCGAAAATTCGATTTTTGAAAATTTCTGGCGCACCCTTTTTGACGCGTTTTCCAAGTGGTCGAAAATGGTGAAAAATTACTTTTAAACATACTTGTCAAGGGCCGGGCCGGGCCGGCCCGTCAGGCCCGTCTTTTTGGAGGCAATTTTTTTTTTCAATTTTTTTTCAAATTTTTTTTTCAAATTTGATTAAGGTGTACTGAGATGAACTCAGACTTTTCTCATAGAATAATATGAGTGTCTTTTTGTCAATTTTTCCGCCTGAAAAATTGAAAATTTTTCTCAAAAATTTCATATCCCTGACAAGACGGGCCTGACGGGCCGAAGATTTCCAGGGCCGGGCTTTTTACGGGCCGGGCCGGGCCGGCGGGCCGGCCCGTCATTTAACAAGTATGCTTTTAAAAAAGCTTGAAAATCGACGAAAAACTGAAAAATTTTGCACATTTCCGGCGAAAAATGACATTTTTTGACAAAAATTATATTTTTTAAATTTCTGGCGCACATTTGACGCATTTTCGCAAGTGATCAATTTTTAGGCCTTGCTGAGCATGGCGCAGTGAGATTCTTCTGAATCTTCGTGTCATTCGATTGCCTCAACTCTTTTTTTATAGTTTCCAATGAATTTTCCAAAATGTGTCCGCTCTCTGTCACCACGCATGTCAATCTGTCGGTTTGGACATTTATGACTAACAAAAAGTAGGAAATTTGACGAAACTTCTATCAATACCACTTCTCGTATCATTTCGGTTATGGGGTGATGAGAATAAGTGTCAAAGAAGTGTCAATCTGATCATAAAAGAATGAAGTGCTAAAAAGTGCTGAAATGGTTACGTAAGAAGAAAGGAAGGGGGAGCAAAGAGGAGAAGTTGTGCTCTTCACAAATCTGCAAAAAAAACCTAAAATTGACAAATGTTACCTCGAAAGTCTCCAGGAACAAATGATCGAGTCGAATGAGAGCGATGGCGTCATTGACTTCAAATCCAAGAATGAAGGCACGAACGAAGTCGGTAGCCTTCTGCAAGTCTGTCGTCTCCTCTCGATCAGCTGGATTCCTCAACTCGACTTGTCTCTTCTTCAGATTAAAACGAATTTGTAGTCCCAAATTTTTGACGATCGGTGTGAAAATGTTGACCCAGTTATCCTTGAGAGGTGTATAGCGATGTTTCGGTACTGCGACGACACGGAACTCTCCCTTCGCTCCTTTCGAACGTTTCGCCGATTTTGGTTCGCCTTCTGTCGTTTCTGCTGGAGTCGAGGAGTCATCTGGTTGAGAAACGTCTTCCATGACAACGTCGACCGCATTTCCAGCCTTTCTCTTGCGTTTTACCTAGAAAATTAGGAAATTTTCATCGTTTCGATAAAAATCGCGAAAATATCATACAAAAATGAGATTTTTGAGGTTATTTAGTGGAAAATTACTTTTTTTCACAAAAAAACACGGAAAAAAACAGAGTTTTTGCTCCAATGACACTTTTCAAGCTCTAAAATCCCCATTTTCGGCTTAAATCCGTCGAAAATCCTGTAAAATTAACATAGCGGACATCCGGACTTATAGACACTCCTCAGACCTTAAAAATAGCAACTTTTAACGTTTTTCGGCCAAATTTTTGTATTTTTTACCGAAAAACCCCCAAAAAATCGTCAAAATGTGACATCTGGATGCACAGACAACCATGAATATATATTTTTAAAGTAGATTTTTACAGATTCCTCTAAGATTCGTCAATTTTCTGACTCATTCCCTCTTCCAACTATTTTTCTCCGTCATTTCTTCTCCAATTCAATATAACATCAGACGTTAAGGCGACCGCCCGTCGACAATAAAATTGCAGCCAAGAGGTATTTAAAAATCGAACAAAAAAACTGTTCCCTTTGTCATGTCTCTCTCTCTCTCTTGTGTGTTAAAATACCGCCGCGAAAGTTTGGAATCAGAGAGGAAATGATTGAAAAAAAGGTTTTATATCGACTACGAAATTTTTACGATCGATTCTTTTCAATTCTCGATAGATTTTGAAGGGGAATGAGTCAATCAGGGTTTTCTGAATGAAGTTTGATGAAAATTTATGATTTCGAGGGAGTTTCGTTCCGTATTCCCGTACCAATTTGAATTCATCGGCTCCTTTTGGAGCGGTGTCAACGTTCTGTTCGACGAGAGATGGAAGTGTGCTCGGCACGTCTTCATCGTCGAGAAGTTCCGGCATTCCTGAAAAATTGAGATTTTCAAGCAGAAAATAACATTTTTCTATATGAAAAACTCCATTTCAGAAATTCCCTCTTACCTTCCTCCATTGGGAATTCATCATCGAATGCGGAGCTGCTGGTGGCCATGTTTCCTCTGTCTGAATCGTAAAAGTCTAGTTTTGAATGATATTTTAAAAAAAAAACAAAGGAATAGATATAAAATCGCGAAATGACGATTGATAAATAGGTGAAAAACTTAAAAAATTATATTTTATGAATGGGATATTAACAGAACAAAAAATTCAACTAGAAAACGAAGAGAACAATAACAAAATAACAAGAACAACAGATTTAAAAACGATGGAGATCTCGGAAAAAAGTTTTAAAAGTGCAAAAACTGTTTTTTTGAAAAATAAATCTAAACAGCTGATCTCATTTGTCTCCAAACGAAATCAAACAACGAAACATCCTGTTTGGCTCTATCGAGGCGATCCATATGTCTCTGAGTATACGGTAGAAGTGATTCAATGTATCCATATGCGCCGGGCATTGAAACCAAACGATCCGGTTCAATTATATGAATAATTTCATAGAATACACGTTGAGCAACTGGCGATGATCGACTGTTCGTATTCCATTTTACACAGAATTGAAGCAGAACTTCAATTTGGCGCATGTCTAGACGACGGATCGATGAGGATAGTTCTTCCGGGGAGTCTTCGGACATGAGAGCGTTGATTACCTGGAATTAGAGGGGTGAAATCAAAGTTTTTTTAAAATCTGAAGTTTTGATCTACTCGCTTCCCCTAGTTTGCCCGCGAAATAAAAATTGTATCGTTTTCCCTCGTTAATTGGGAAATTGAAAGATTCAGAAAAAAGAGACAGTTCTCAAGGCTATTTCGGTAGAGCGGAATTGTAAGAACTGCGTCGAGATAATAATTAGCTACTTTTTTTTGGACCGATCGCAAAAATCTATCTTATTTTGTGAATTTTTCTCTTTATATCCATTTTTTTCACCTTGAAAGCGCAAAACGGCTTTGCCAGTGTCAATGCGAAAATCAATGCATCAGAATATCTCTTCTGACTCAATAAGTTAGTCAACGTCTGATCCTGCTCAATCGCCTCTCTTCTCTTCTCGTCTTCAATCTTCTGCTTCTCCTCTGTCACATCTTTCCACACAACAATTCGTCCATCAGTTCCAGCCGTCACAAATTCCGACTCATCTCGATTCTTTGACAGCGACCAAATCTTATCTGTATGTCCCTCAATAGTGCTCTCACAATCCGCTGTTTTGATCGTCCATATCTTGATAATTCCAGCGCTATCAGCAGAAACTAATTGAGTATCGTTTCTTGCGAAAATCACACGGAAAACTGCACACGAATGACCGGATATCGTTTGAAGACACGATTTTTCAGCAATATTCCAGATTCTGATTGTCATATCTCCACTGCAAGAAGCCAACTTGTGCGAGTGCTTCGCGAATTTGACGTCTCCGACTCCTCGACGATGTCCTGACAGTGTTCCGCCGATTCCCAGCTGCATTTTGTGTGTGTCGATTTGCCAGAGTTTCACAAGTTTATCCATTCCACCGGTGGCAATTAGAGCGTCTGATTCGGAGATGTCAATGCAATTTACATCTTTTCCATGGGCAACCATCGTTGAGCTACATGTCAGTTTAGGGCTGAAAATCGAGAATTTATATTGAATACATCACATTAAAACAACTTACAGCTGCTCTACAAGATCTCTCTCCACATCAATTTTGACATCTTTCACCTTTCCCAAATCTCCTAATCCCCACAATTTAATGGTGCAGTCCGAAGAGACAGAGGCTAAAAACGGCGCTTTTGCACTATTCGAAATAGCCAACGCGGTGACTGTATTAGCATGTCCAGTAGCTGCCAGAAGTGGAATCAACGTGGCAGAATCTTCAGACGTCGTCACAAGTCTCCAGATGATAATCGAGTTGTCTTTGGAGCAAGAGGCGAGAAGAGTGGTGTCCCACGACGGGGAGACAACGGAGAGGACAGATTCAGTGTGGCCACGAATCAATTGACAATCGAGAGTTTTCGTGTTGTAGAGACGGATTTCCGACGTGTTCGACCCGACTGCCATGAATCCCTCGTTTTTGTCAAGGAGACAGCAGGAGTAGATCTCATCATGGAATCCAACTATCTGTCTAGTGATTTTTAGATTTTCAAAATCCAAAATAATCAGATTTTGTTCGGCGGAAACAGCCAAGAATCGATTCGATACAACGTCATAGGAGATGTCATCGATTTGAGCGCTAAAAGACAAAGTTTAGAAAATAAAACGGTGAAAAATTCTGAAAAATCTTTTTTTTAATCACCTGGAAATTCGCTTCTTTCTAATCAATTTCGCTGTGTCAATAATCCATTCCTTAACGACTCCTTCCTCTCCAACAGTGAACAAATTTCCATTATGTCCGATTGCTCCGCTCTCAATAGACTCGTAAAGCGGCAAGACTCGAAGTGTTTCTTGTGTTTCTGTCTCATGAATACTCATAGTTTGATCTCTGGATAGCGCGATGACTACACGGGAATCTGGTACTTGAAGTAGTGCGGTGATATGAGAATTATGAGAATTCCACGTGTTCACATGCTTTTTTGGAGCTCCTTTCATAATATTATAGAGGTGAAGTTGTCCCTCTAAATATCCAACCACAAGTTTCTCATTCTTTCCAAATACAACCGCAGAGACGACTGATGGACCTTTCAAAGTATGAGTACACTGTTGCTCAACTAAATTCCAGACTTTAACAACGTGATCCGCACTTCCAGTAGCCAAAAGATTGCCTTCTTCATTGAATTCCAGCACTAGAATCGGTGCGGTATGCATAGTTTTCCAAGTTCTAGCCAATTCTGGTTTGGTGGTGCTCGGGTCCAAAGGAATCGTGTACTCACGAATCACCTGGTTATTGTAAGCGACTAGAAGACGATTACGATTCTTGTCGACAGCGGTACAAGTGATTCGAAGCTCATCTTCAGAATCGCCGATTGTATAACTGAAAAATTGAACGTTTTAGGTAAAAACTTATCGATTTTCACAAACCTCGCACTATTATCCTCCAAATCAATGACTCTAACAACATTTGTGCACGTTGAAAACAACTTCTGTCCGTTTGCACTCCATCTAACAGTTCCACCGGTGTAGACTGCCTCGACACTTCTAGCCGCCGCGATTTCTTTGATAGGTTCTGTCATTTTACCTGAAAATTAGTATTTCTTGATACAAAAATACCGAATTATTATTTATATAACAAAAATAAATTTTTTTTGAACAAAAAATGCCGATAAAAATCTGAAATTAGGGTCAAAAAATCACATGATTCACTAAAAAATAAAAATTCACTGCCCCGTAAATCGACACAATGTTAAAACGAACGAGAACGTCTCTTCGCGGCGAGACCCGTAGGCGAAGAAACTCGATGCGCCTTTAACCGGCTCTCTTCCATTTTTATCGATGAATTTATTAGCGTTCTCCCGCAAAAAGTTATAGTATTTTTATTGATTTTTCATGGAAGTTGTAATAAAAATACGTGGAAATTTGAAAATTTTGACGATTCGGAACAGTTTCTGCTGAAAATTCGATTGAAAAGTGCGGCAATTTTCTGAAAAATTTTTCACTCGAAATTTTTGTCAATAAACAACAACAAGAAACCAGTTTTCATAGATCGCTGTTTTTGTTTTGATTCATTTTTTTTAATTTTGATAATTTACAATGGGAAATTGATTTTTACTGTATTGTTTCTTCTCATTTCTCTTTATGGTAAAACTTAAAAATTTTCTCGATTTTCTTCATTTTTTGAGAAATCCTTTTGTTTAAAACAATCAAATAATTTAAAATTTCAGTCAGCTTACACTTGGTAATGTCTGGACAGCAGTTCCAGCAACATTCACAGCAACAGCAGCCACAGCAACAACGTGCGCCAGTCAACAATTATAATAACAATACAAAAGCTCACAACAACAATAGCAAAAACAATTCGACGACATCTCATTCGGCGACAAACTCATCGGCCAACGTCACCTCTGGAATATCGTTTGAATACGCCGAACCGCCCGGTAATACAAATCGCACCACTCCGGATTCGGGTCTAGGTACCGACGATCAGAAGCAGCCAGTCACGCCGCAACAACAACAGTCACAGACGAATTCGACTCCTCGTGGTCCGCCTGGATTTGTAAGTGCAGAAAATTAGAAGGAAGACTGAAAAAAAACGATTTTATTTCACAATTTTAGATTTTCAACAAAAAAATGGAGAGAAGTCGTTTAAAATCAAGCTATTTTTGACAATTACAACAATTTCGTGCGAAATTGCATTAATTTGTCCAGTTTTCCACTGAAACATTGCAAAATCTTCGTTTTTTCTCGGTTGATGCAACCGCCAGCACCGTATAATTAGCTCCGATCATATGATCTTGAAAAAAGATAATATGTGCAATGTTTCACTGTAATTATGAAGATAATTCAGCGGGAAATCTAATCTTTTTATGTTTTAACGGTTTCGTCTTGATTTTTGTGAAAATATTGTGTAAAATTTATCAACATCTGCATTTTTCAGAACCAAAACCGAGGTCCACCACCACATCATCGGCTACATCACCAACAACAACAACATCCGAATAACTTTCATCATCAAAACCCGCAACAAACTCAATTCTATCCACAAGGAGCTCCTTCAGGTGGAATGGTTTATTATAATGTTCCTCAGCAACAACAACAACAACAAGGAGGCGGTGGAATGTATCCACAACAAGATGGATACGATCAACAGCAACCGTATGGTGGTCCAGGAGGTTATGATGGTGGTCAACAGCAACGAGGAGGTGCACCCGGTTATCGGGTAAGAAATGGAGCCTACTAGATTTTTGTGCAAAAATCGCTTTTTTCCGCAGTTTTCAGCAAAAAAGCTTATTTTTATCTGATTCATACTTGAAAATCGGGCCGGCGCGTAACTCGCTTAAAACGCAATGTTATGGGCTGAAAATTATACCAAAATGAAGATCTCGGCGAGTTCTATGTCCGTGACTTACTATGGTTCGGGTGACTATTTGTTAATGCGCCGCGGGCCGAGAAAAAGTGCTAAACGCGAAAATGGCTAAAAAATCCATTCTATCCCGGCCCGCGGCACATTAACGAATAGCCATTCGTCCCGTAGTAGGTCACAGACATAGAACTCGTCGAGATCTACATTTTGGTATATTTTTCAGTTTATAAAATTGCGTTTCAATTACGCGCCGGCCCAGTTTGCAAGTATGTTCACTATTAATTTTCACTATTTTCCAGTACCAACCAATGGAGGGACCTCCGGGTGGTTACGACGATCCGAATGGAAACGGCAGTTTTGTGATTCACGGCCCAAATGACGGGTTCGATGGACGGCCTCAATATAGTGAGTTGGCTGAAAAATTCTCTTAATAACACGATAATTCCAGATCCACAAGCAGGTCCAGCCCAAATGCAACAAGGACATCCGCCACCAATGGCACCACAACAAAACCAACAAATGATGAATCCAGGTGGCTACGATATCGATCAATTCCGTCCGCCAGGTTCAGGTGGCCAAGGATATCCACCACAACAACCGCAACAAGGACCACAAAGTCAAGGGTCAGCTCAGTTCTACGCGGGGCCAGTCATTCATCAAGGACCAGCTGGACAACAAGGTGGTTTCAATGGAGCACAGGGACAGTATCGTGGACCGCAAGGAGGTCATCAGGGACCACCAGGACCACCGCCTCAAATGGTACAAATGATGGGTCCACCACCGCCACAAGGACAACAACCACCAATGATGTACAATGTCTATCCACAGGTGTTTATTCCAATGCCACAACCAATCGTTGTACGACAACAGCCAGCTGTCACATCGAGCTCCGATACTTCTGGAAAAGATGGCGGTCGGAAGAACAAACGAAACAGTCAGAATGAGACGGAACCGGACACTCAGAGTCAGCTCGATGCGCCGCCACCACAACAGCAGCCGCAACAAGCAGGGCCACCACAACCGCAAGGATATGGAGAATATGTGCAGAATCCGTATCATAGACAGATGCAACCTGGATTCGGAAACTTCCAACAACCTCCACCGCATCAACAGCAAGTGGATCCGCAGATTCACCAGCAACAACAACAGCAAATGCATCAAATGCAGGTAAGTAGAAGAAGTTTTTTGAAAGGGCCATACTTGCAAACCTGGCCGGCCCGTAATTCTCTTAAAACTCGTTTTGGGCTGAAAAATATACCAAAATGTAGATCTCAGCGAGTTCTATGTCTTTTTCAGCCCATAAAATTGCGTTTTTAGCGAGCTACGAGCCGGCCCGTTTTCGGTTTGCAAGCATGGTTCAGACCATGATCTATCCCAATTCGACCCCGATAACAACCCCGTCAGATGTTTCAGCAAATGAATCAATACGGTATGGTACCACACGGAGCTCCGCCCCCACACGCCGCAATGATGAATCAGATGAATGCGATGAATCAACAGCAGCCACAACAACAACATCAACAACAATATCCGCCACAATTCGTTCAAATGGGTCCGGGAGCCGGTGTGCCACCACACATGCCGCCGCACCAACTTGCTCAACACATGCAGCAACAGAGGCGTCAGGGAAATGTGGAGCCACTAATGGGTGCGGCACCGTACCCAATGCCCCCGATGGGTGGTCCAGGTCAAGGAAGAGGTGCAGGAGTGTTCCAACAACCAATCGGATACTTCAATGCACCGATTCCACGAGGAGGTGGGGCGGGAAGAGGTGGCCGAGGTGGCGGACGTGGAGGAAACTCCAATTATCAGCATTCACGTCAGAACTCCAATCAAAGTTGGCATTCTTCCCAGAATCAAGGTCCACGTGGCAACAATTTCGAGACATCTCACTACCAGACAACTCCAGATCAGCAAGTAGAAGAGATTACCAACAGAATTGAGCATCTTCAACCGGTCAGCTCCAGAACTGGATCACCGAACAAGCAGATGCTCCAACTAGTCGATTCGAAAGTCGAAGCAGGGGATGGTGGAGCTCAAGACCAACCGAATTCCAACGAGAACAGTCGATCGAGTACTCCACGCCATCGGAAGAAAAAGGACTTGAGACAGAAGTTGGAGGCTAACGAGGAGGAGCAGAAACAGCCGGTCGAGGAGCCACAGAAAGAGCTGACACCGCCTCCGGTTGAGCCAGTTCCAGCTCCAGTTGTTGAGGCAGCTGTTGAAGCTGTTGAGCAGCAGGAGCCAACCACCGGATTTCATTGTTATCGATGTGCGTATTATGATATGTCCAAGGAAGAGATAGCGTCGCATAAGTGAGTTTTCAGCTATTTTTCTCCAATTTATTTTCTTTTTTTAGCATACGCAAAGAAAATGGTGATTTGTGGTGTGAACACATGAAGAAGATTGCATGTGTGCACTGCGATGCCATAGGTGAGAAAGGACATCATCCACTCGTTTGCCCGAAGAAAAAAGAAGAGGAACGAATCGAAAAGTCTCGAGAATCGTCTCAAAATCGTGTTGCTACACCTCAAACGAAGTCAAAAGATCCACAAGAGATCAATGACGATTCTGATTTAGTTGGAGATGCTGAAACGTCCGCAACGGAGCCGTCAACCACGCAACATCATCCAAAATCTCGTCAAAACTCGGAGAATCGTTCGGAACGTGGCTATCATCGTGGTGGTTATAACAGTAGCTATCGTGGACGGTCATCTGGAGGAAACGGAGCACGTGGTGGTGGAAGAGGTTATTCACGCGGAGGCAGAGGAAGTTATGAGGTTTGTTTGGATGATTTTTTGCTGGAAATCATGTATTTTTGGCTGTAATTCTCTGAAAAATCACCCTTTCAAAAGTTTTCAGAATAAAAAGCACTAAATCATTGTCGTCGTCATCGTACCCAAGTGTGGAGAAAGGCAAATCATCAACGGTATCACAAGGAGACGATGGTCGAATCTTTAATTTTTTTTCTTCTAATAATTATATATTTTTCCCCGAAATCTCCTGCCAACACCCCCTATAACGATCTCTCATTCCTTCCCCACGTTTCTTTTTTTCTATTCATTCCAACTCCATCCCATTCACAACACAAAACCGCCCGATCGATTTGAATAGCTTTAAAAAATCTGCTCCAATATCTCGTCCTGCTGCCCCCACGCCCTGAGTTTTTGTTGAAAATTGTTGTTTTTCTAGTTTTTTGCTCATTGTTGATTCTTTTTTGCCTTCTGAATCCTCAAGTACTGAATCCTGTAAGGATAACATCTCCCGACTCCCCCCGTTTCCCTGACCTCTACTTTTTGTGTTGGACCCATCATCCGTCATTTTGTTGTTTCGAATTCAATTCGTGATGGTCTTTCAGTAACTTTTCCCCCCTTGCAATTCCTGGAATCTCGTGGCCTAGTTTTATCCTGACCGAAAAAAAACTATGTTATGAGTTGCCTCCATATTAGCCCCGCCCCTTTTACTCCTCTTCAGCGTCTCCTATCTCTATTGTCTTGTCAAATTTTCCCCCAGCATAATGAGGTTGGTTCTCCGAAAAATGATCTTAAAACATTTATATATATCTTTACATACATATATATATATATGTATAGATGAAATTCAGAAAAGAGACATCATTTAACCACTCCACCCGCTCCTTCTTCGCCGTTTATTGGCTATTCCTCCAATTTCTTTGGCCCATTTATAGATTTTGCGTTCACGCATCAACGCCTTATGCGACTTCTGAAGGGAAGAGTGCGCTTCGGCGGATCCAGCCGAGAAGTGTTCGTGATATGGAAGTAGTGGAATCGGGACACTGCAATTTTTGAGATTTTGATTTCGTTTTTTCATTATTTTTTTTCTAAATCCCAAACACTAACCCATTATCATCTATAAATGCATGATGCTGCCTTGTCTTGATAGGTTGTCCTCTGAACGATCCGATGAAATGGGCCTGAAAATTCTCATTGTAATTGTTATCATTAGAGCGCACTTACCGATCTCATCCCAACATCTGCATCCGACGTCCGGAAATCTGGTATACTTGTTCTCACATCTTTTCCATGTACTCTGTCTAGTAGACTGAACGGTGATATCACTGGAAATTAGAACCTCCATTAGAAGGGAATGCATTTTCTAAACGCGCTCCGTCGCACAAAGGTTGACACGGTGCCAAGTTTGAATTTGGTTGTATCTTTGAGGCGAAGTCAATATAAACCGCGACGCGCACGCAACGCGATTCGGAAAAAAAAATAAATAAAGTATATTCATTGCGGACCTTACGCCTCGCACTGCAATATCGTTGTCAATGTTCTCCGCCATGCAGAAAAAAAGTATATTTTTGCGGATTTTCGCAAACTAATTAATAAATTTAATATTCCTTAAATCTCTTATTTCGAGCCTATGAAACATTGTGATATTTATTTTCCCTGGAATATAGACGTTTAGTTTTCATTTACAATAATCACCATAATTCTAACAACTTTGGCCGTTTTCAGTTGAAAATGTCCAACTTTGAGAATGTGTTACGGTATTCCTAATTGTCCCACCAAGAAAATGTTTAATAAATCGTACAGATCAAAATCAGTTCTCCATTTTTGTAGTTGACAACTTTTTTGTACGGACACTCCCAAATCCCATATTTTGCACTTTGGAGAGAAATGACTTTGTCGACGCATAACTTGCTAGGGAGTGTCCGTACGAAAAAGTTGTCAACTACAAAAATAAAACTCTACTTTTGATATGTATGATCCATTAAAAATTTACTTATTGAGACAATCAGTTATACCATGGCACACTCTCAAAGTTGGACATTTTCAACTGAAAACGGCCAAAGTTGTTAGAATTATAGTCATTACCGTACATGAAAACAACAAGTTCAATAAACTCGAAATAAGAGATGTAGGGAATATTAAATTTATAAATTAATTTACGAAAAACATGAAAAAGTAATCGTTTTTTTTTGGACCGACTCAATAAGTATAATTTGTTCTGGGGGAAAACAGCAGAGCAGATTTTTATTTTTTATTAAAGAAACCTAGGAGAATTTACTGTTCTTGAACCAACCTGATACAAATGCATACAAAAATAAAAAGATCCTCTGCACTGTTGTTGTGGAAGGTAGCATTTCTCAAAAACAAATTGATTTATGTATTTGTTTATCTGAAAATGTTTGGAATTACATATTTTAGACAAATTTTGCAAAAGATCTTTATAAATAGAATCATCGAAACAAAACGATTTAGGCGGGAACTTTCTTATGGGGTTACTGTAGAATTTCATGAGGAGATCCAGACATAAATTAGATCTAGTAGAAACAATTATAAATTAAAACTGGAAAATTTTCGAACTGGGGGGAATTCCTCTCGATCTACCCCTAATCGAATAACTTTCTCTCTCTTATTCCTATTTATATACCATTGAGTGACCCCTAGACGAGAGAGTACATGTGATGGAGAGTGTGAATAGAGAAAAATAGGAAAAGATTTATAAGAGACGATTTGATAAGAAAAAATGTGACAGAAAAACTAGAGATGATAGTTTTTTGATGGTCAATTCGTGCAGAATCGAAGGATGAGTGGTTTGATTTTTAGGGTTTAAGTTGAAAGGGGGCGGGGCTTAGAATGAAGGAGATGTCTGTCAGATTGGGGTCTTTTGCAAAAAAAAACTAATAGTAAAAAAGAGCGAAACCCCGGGGGACATTCTACAACCAGCTAGAGTCAGTCTGTGCTCAGATATCCATATGTCAGTTTTTCCGGGTGTTCAAGAATCTCGGATTCCAATTAACATAATGTTTACTACTGTCTGTCCAGCCTAAAAGTTATGATTGTGTTTCCACATGTTAGTAACTTGTGAATCCAAATTTCTTAAAGTTTCCCATAGCACGGTTTTTTGAGAATTACGTAGTACTTCACTTTCATAATTAGAAAACACAAATCTCACTGAATTTACATTTAAAACTTGTTGACGATCTAGATTACTATGAACCAATATACCTTAAACCCCCAGTACTAGAGATACAAAAGTTTGAAGTATAATATCTCGACTGGCTTTGAAGATACATAGTTTTTTTAATTGAAAAAGTATTCTATAAGTACTGAACTATATTTTGTCAATTGACAATTTTTTGATATCTCGATAGGAAACCGAAATATACCGTTTTGAACGGACGTCACTGGATGCACCTCTATGAATTACAGATTTTACGGTATCTCTCGATGACTGTATGTTGAGTTTCAAGTTAATTACCACTTTAAAATGGCAAGATAATTAGGCTCAAAAAGATTGACTGAATTGAACATATTAAGACATTCGGATGAACAGATATACGACCAACTTTTAGAACAATTCTCAATTCAGCAACCAACTTTTAAGACAATTCTAAAAAGACCCTACTTCAGATGTTTGATTTTTTGAAACAATTTCAATAGTTTTTTTTGTTATAATTATAAAAATCACTTTTTGAAAACAAACTAGAATGAAATAGTGATGTGTCCTCTATTATTCGGTTCTTCTTTTTTCTCTCTGTCTTCCACATGGTCAACGTGTTCAAAAGATGAAAATAAGAGAAGTGTAACAAAATGACACAAATGGAGATCACGCTTTTTCGCATTTCTCGTGTCGTTATCATTCTGAGGTGATCAACAGAAAAAATACGATTTTTGAAAGATATAAGAAGGGGAAAAAAGATGTGGGACTGGTTTATGGATAAGTTGAAGGAAAAAACCTATATTCTTGAAAAATTACTTTTAGATATTGGGAGTCAAACTTATAAAAGTAGCCGATGTTTAATGAACGGGGAAATACAGTACTACCCCGAAAGATTAAATGAAATTTTGTAGTTTTCACTTCGGTTTGATCTACCTTCACAATGTTTTGAAAAGGTTGCAGGTCGACAATTTTATTGCAGTAAGATATACAATTTGGCCTTTTTCAGTTGAAAATGATTAACTTTGAGAAATCGTCATGGTAAAACTAATTGTCCCACAAAACAACTTTTTTTTGGGATCAAACAGATCAAGAGTAGAACTCCATGTTTCTAGTTGGTAACTTTTTTGTACAGACGCTCATTAGCAAGTTACATATCGACAAAGAAATTTCTTCCATCGTCCCATTTCAGTGCAAAATAGTGCGATTTTTGAGCTGTCCACTTAAAATTACTATAACTCTGTAGGAAAAGTCCGTACAAAAAAGTTGTGAACTACAAAAATGGAGTTCGACGCTTGGTCTGTTTGATCCCACAAAAATTTATTTTGTGGGACAGTTGGTTTTACCATGACACACTCTCAAAGTTAGGCATTTTCCACTGAAAAAGGCAAAATATGATAATATTTTGGCCGGTACTGTACGTACTTCACAAGAAATATGTTCGAATGTCACAATATTAATAATTGGTACTGTACAGATCTGTCCATTTCAGTGTAAGTCAAGTTTTGAGGAACTAATTAAAGCTTCAAAGAGTAATCAGCTTTATCTCCGAACCCATGACAATATAAGGTATTGAACGAATAATAGGTGAAATTATCCACGGGACGCATTAAAAATGAATTAATTTTCCGAACCGTGTTACAAAGCCTCAAAACTATTAATATAGAGAAAAAGTGTTGTGTCGTAAACTAGCTTTTCTAGTAATTGTCTAACCCTGAGGTCACACGTGGCAAGAAGATCTGCATATATAAACCTAGAGAACGTATAGTTTTCGGTTATTCCTTATGTAAATAAATGGCTAATTTTTTACTCAACTCTCCTGCCACCTAAGAACGTAACAATAAGAAACGATAGTTTTAATTTGTAACTTGTCCAATTATCAAAATTATTGCAATTCCCTACTACTATCGTCTAAAAACTATAAATGTGACAAAGTGGTCCTCCTGCTTCGATTTCCCCTTCTACCTGTTTGTCCATCTCATAACCAATTGAGTAAAGTGGGTCAGTGAATGTGATGAAACTCCTTAAGTAAGTGTTTTGTCCCTCTTCAAAGCTGCCCCTTTTCCTTTTTTTATTCATTTGATCTCATTTTGAAGAACATCGGTTCATTTTTATTCTCAAAATTTCAGATGCCCGTTCACTTACACTCCTCATATTTGATCTCTCTGTTGATTCTTCTCCTAGTTTCGCTCAATATTCAACAAAGCCTCACAAAAATGATTCAAGGACCACCTGTACCAAAAAGACCGAATCTCTACAGATGGCTAGCACAGAACAGTTATATTTGTGAGTTTGGACAATTAATTGTCCGAATGGATGTAGGTGTTTGTGTATTGGGAAAGCTAACATTGTAATACTAGTGAAAATTGCGAAGATTGACAAGGGAAAAATTCGGAGACACGACTTTCAAACTATCTATAAATTTGGTCATTGGTACTTCCGATACCGGGGAGTCCATTTCTGCAGTCAAAACCGGCTGAATGTCTCTGCGAGCCGTGTTATGAGCTCTCAAACTTTTCATATGGTTAAGCTTTTTCACATGGTCGCAAAGATGTTCTCATTTTTCTAACGTACGAGCATAGGTAAACCGCTGGGAAACACAATAGGAACCGCGCGATGGGGTATATGTGGCCGATTTGGAATTCATTGTGAACAAGCTTAAGAATATGAAAATTATGAGAGCTCATAACTCGAGTCGAAGAGATATTTAGCATGTTTTGACTGCAGAAATGGACTCCCCGTAGTCGAAAGTACCTCTGACCAAATTTATAGATTTTTGAAAGCCGCGTCACCAAAGACTTCCCTTGTGAGAGTTTGTTAAGGTGTCACTTGGTTTTCAATGAGTTTATTGTTTCTAGGATAGGTAGAGTAATAGAGTGCTTTCTAGAGAGTTCCAGGTGAAAAACCCAAAAATCCGATATTTATTTCAAACAACTATCACCAACTTTCGAAATTACAGATGAAAGCAATTTCCATAATTATTCGGAAGACCTCACTCTGTCTACCTATCTGCCTGTCCTAAGTGCCTCTATTTCTGATTCCAGGCGACCCCACACTTCTCAACAAACGATCTCACCGGTTTTTGACACCTCGAGAATCTTCCACACTCCGATGTTCCTGTGGGGATCCGTTGGTCACCAAAAAAGCATGCGGGAGGAAAAATAGAAGAACAAATGAAAAGCCAAGTTGTTTTCGATGTATGTCCAGATGTCTGTTTTACTATCCGCAAATCCGTTGTCTATGTTTTCAGTACCCGAACCTTGTTTCCGAGAATACGCTGTAATTTTTGCTAATGGAGGGAATCGACTAACCAGTGAGTTTTAACCAATACATTTCATGGAAAAGTACAAAATTCTAGAACCTCTACCACATCGAACAAAACCGAAACCTCCAAAAACTAAGACTTTAATTGTGAAGAAAAAGGTTGCTAGGTGAGTCTCTACGTCTGGATTTTTAAAATTTGATATGCTTTCCAGAAAACGCACCCCGAGAATAGTGACGACCATACCGGTGACCGCATTTTTACGAGTCCGAAAAGCGAAGATACCATAATTTTTACTTGAAAAAATTGAATAAAAGTTTCCATTCTCGTCCCGGTTCTATATAAATTTTCATCGTTGTCTTCATGTCGCCTCAATAGCTCAGTTGGGAGAGCGTTAGACTGAAGATCTAAAGGTCACCAGTTCGATCCTGGTTTGGGGCAATCCCTTTTTTGCTACAATTGATTTTTAAAAGAATAAGACCCTATCAATTACCAAAAAAGAGAAATCAAGGTTCAAGGTGGTGAGAAAAGATAAGAACGATATTGGACACACGGCGATAACACGTTTCACGGAAAGAAAACAACACAAGATTTGATCGTTTTTTGTATGTTCTTTAGTAGGATTACTGTAAAAGATTCGATTTTCTAAAACCTTCCATCCCCGAACTCTTCCCGGCCATAGAAATTTTTTGCAATTTTTCTTGCAAACTCCCCTGAAGCGATTCCCGTTCTTATCAAATGTGGAATATCTTGAACCTTCATCGTTCATCAATCGTTTCGTATCATTTCTAATTCGACGCGACATAAAATGACCCTCGAAAACTGAAGCGGAAGCCACAGTCAAGACGGAAATAACTTTCTTCTTTGCAAGACTGTTATGTGAACAAAAAATGGAAAAAAAATTAACTTGGAACACTATGCACTAGAGTTGTACAAAAAAGGATACCAAAAACCAAATAAATGCATTCCGTACAACTATGGTAGGCCATTCGTTCTTTAGTGCCATCTGGCATTCCAGGACGGATATTATCGATTCGCGAACACTTGCCGGAGGGTGTTCAAGGCGCATCTAATGGTCTCGAAGCGAAAAACATGGTTTACAGTTCTTTTCCGAATAAATAAAATGCGCCTTTAACCGGTGGCTGAGGAACTTGGTCCTGATGCAAACCCTAACTACGGTAAGTTTAACATTTTATCCGATTTTTCATGGTAAAGCTTAATTAGTACTAATTATATTAATTTACTCAATACCTTTTCTGATTACAACCTCTCACACCTCACCAATAAACTGTAATATAAACAGAGAGGTCTCTGTCAAGCGTGTCTCGAGAGGAGACCTGTTTTTGCGACTGTATTCTTTTTTTTCTTATTTCTTCCGTTGGTATGGTGGTGTAGTGCAAGTTTTACACATATTGGTATTGATATATATATTGTGTTTTAGTTATCGCCTGGTAAAAAACTAACATGTGAAAAGGTGAAAAGGTGAACTTGTGTTGGAGTAGATGTCAAAATACAAACAAGATCAAAAGAACATATGGTTGGTTTACAGTAAAAAGATCTATGTTTTGTTACTGGAAATTGAATTCAGAAGTGTTTTATAAAAAAAATTTCCCTGGTAAAACGAACTTTTTCGGTTTCTCACCCGCTCTTGTACGCCCTCCCGGTCTACCTTTTTCATCGCCTCAATAGCTCAGTTGGGAGAGCGTTAGACTGAAGATCTAAAGGTCACCAGTTCGATCCTGGTTAGGG
The DNA here is from genome assembly GCF_010183535.1 of Caenorhabditis remanei. Classification (NCBI taxonomy): domain Eukaryota; kingdom Metazoa; phylum Nematoda; class Chromadorea; order Rhabditida; family Rhabditidae; genus Caenorhabditis; species Caenorhabditis remanei. The sequence goes on from NC_071329.1 coordinate 165,683, forward strand.
GCAATCCTTTTTTTTGATTTTTTATTGCATTAGGTGCGATCAAACCTTCTTATGAATGTCTGATCTATCGGGGGTTCAATTATGCAAATTATCATCTTATCTTCTCATATTCCTGTTCTCGAGTGAATTTGTGACGCGCTTCATTTTTGACCTTTCTTCGCTTTATTAGAATAGAAAATGCGATATTCTGATATACATGCATTTTCCATTTGTTCAGTTTTTTGAAGTCTAAAAATTGTGATTTTTGTCATCAATTTGCCAGATATACCAGTTTTGTCACCATACACTTCTAACATTTCCATATGTTAATCCGAAATTATTCAAAAAAAGAGAAAACTTGCCGAAAAGTTGTTGAACCTGAACTGAGCCGTCCTTCCGTTATAATCCGATCGAGGGGAAAACACCATTTTTTGACATTTGTGCCGCCTTTTTTTTTGCTGAAAAATTGGTATTGCTTCTGGCAGGTTAGTACTGAAGATTTGTGGAACTTTTACGTATGCGCATGGAACTTTTACGAATGGATCTCGAGATCCACCCGAGCAAATTCTATGTGCCTTTAACACCCCCTGGCAAGTGCCTAACCGATAATGACTCCATCTCTAGGTCCGTCCTTCATAATTTTCTATATTCTATGGACCTCAAGAGTGGTTTTGTGACGCAGATGAACATCAGAAACCAGAAAGTGTCTTCTTCGATGAAATTGTTTCACTGGTGTCTAAGGTTGCTGGCGTAGTTAGAAAATAATAAAGTGGGTTTTTTGAATAGTCATAGAATAGTGATGACTGGCTTACCCAAACAATGAGGTTTGCTGTCACTGGAGCGCAAATTTACTGTTGAAATGTTTGATCCATTTCCAGATATCAATTTTTTCTATAAACTGCTTGATATTTCCCTTGACAAAATTTCAATTTTCGGTCCATTCCATTCGCCACTCAACCCTTGTTTGCCATACATATTATTTTTATTTTCAAATTTAGTTGCAAAAATCCTCCTTCCACATGACTATTTGTCCTCCTGATGATGGCGTTGTGTGTTTAAAAGTGTGTAGAATGATCTTCTGATTATAATGATCGGTATCAGAGAATAGAAATGAATTTCCGTTTTTTTTTTGAGAAAAGGTATGACTGTGGTGTCACTCGATTTTTAAAGAAGAGATCAAAAATAGGCAAATAGGTTCAAGGTTATGAGAAGAATTTTTTTTGTGAAATTGAGATAAAGTTTCTCAGTGTAAACTATGTAGGGATCCAAAATTATTACCGTAACACCTGTAGCATCATATCTCGACCGTCTTTAAAGATATGAAAAAAAAATTTTAACTGAAGAAATATTCTATGAATATTAAGCTATATTTTGTTAGTTGACAGCTTTTTGATATTTCCTTTGGGAACTGAGATATACCCCTGCGAACAGGCACCTCAATATTCTCCATCATTCCCAGTTCACCTGCACTCAAAATAAATAAAAGTTTCTACAAATTCTGGACACCATCCCATTGATTTATACATCCCCCTATGACCGATTATTTCCGTTCGTAAATCACACTTTTCACATTTATTTCGGGTTGAATGATCCCCGGGGTGTGTACCCGTGATCTTTAGTGCATTTATTTTTTGTTCTGATCTGCGAATAGAGAATATTGACCCCCAGACAACGTATTAAGAAGCGCAGTTTAAGAACAAGAACCGGATATCACATCTTTTCACGTGAAATGAATTAATTATGACCTCGAAAACTGTTTCACGTGAATCGAATCGTCTAGATATGGTGTATTTTAAATACCGTAAAACCTGTAATAGAGGTGCACTCACTAGGGAAGGCCATGGAGTCAATTTGGAGTTATGAGACATGACCTATATAATTGGAAAACTGAGAAAACGCGGATTCCAAACAAATATTTCAATTTTTGCCCTCGAGGCCTGGCATCCGAGAAAAACAAGGTCAATGTTCTGAACGATTTCAAGTTGTTACTTTTTTTGCAAATTTTTCAATTTTCACGTCAGAAAGGTAATAATTTGGTACTTTTCAGAACTTTGACCTCGTTTTTCTTGAATACGTAGCTTCAAAGGCAAAAACTAAATATGTATTTGGAGCCAGCGTTTTCTCTGCTTTCCAATGATATATGTCACGTGCCAAAACTCCAAACTGACTCCATGACCTTCCCTAGTCAGCGGTGTAAGTTTCAAAGCGGTATATCTTGGTTCCCAAAAGATATATCGAAAAGTTGTCAACTGACAAAATATAGTTCGATATTTATAGAATATAATTTCTGTTTCAAAAAATGTTGTATCCTTAAAGCGAGTCGAGATATTATGCTTCAAACTTTTGCTAGTGAGTGCTACCTTTACGGTAGGTATAGAAGCATGACGCACATCAGAAGCTTTCCTTTGCCTGATTGTGTCTCGTCTTTCTTAATTACATAAAAAATTAAACATATTCTATTTTAGTTTTCCACGTCATTTTATCAACTTATCGTGAAGAACCCCACCCAAAACCTACCTGTAAAACACAAACCATTATTTCTTCCCCCTTCTTTATATGTTTTTTTGTAACATGAACAAACACACCAACAAACAAAAAATACATACCACCCCTAAAAAAACTACATATAATGTATAACACAACAATCATATGTTTCCTTCTCTGTCTTCTCTTCTCCAAGAGATTTAGAGAGAGAGGGGGAGAAGGAGGCTCCGCCCACATATGTATAACTTTTTTTTGAAACCATCAGCCACCCCATCAGTTCTCCGTTTTTCATTCATTCGGTATGTTGTGCAGACTGTTAGATCTTTTAAATTTTTATATACTCAGTCTACTGTAGGTCACTGTAGGTCACTGGAGATTTCCGATTGGTTATTTATGTCTGAGCCGTTATCATTGGCACATTAAAACACATTTCTCCAAACAAATCTACCATCCGGATTTCAAATCAAGATCTCTAATAGTTTTTTTTATCCCTCTCTCTCAGGTTCTCATGTGCAATATATCCGTTTTCGGACATGATGATCTGGTTCTTTTCTTAAGAGGTCGAGAGAGATATCACAGACAACGGCCACTTACACAAACATGAGCTTTTGCTCATTTTTTGATTTGTACCCCTCTCTGCATCTTTTTGGGTCGTGATTTCATGATTCTTTTTTTCTTTGGGTCGTTCCGTAAAACCACTGATAGAGGTGCCCTACAGTAGCAAGAGTTTGGTGCACAATATCTCTGCTGCCTTGAGTAACCTCTTCAAGTTTTGTTTCCAGCTCCTCCAAAAATGGGAATGTCTACGAACAAAACAGTAAACCGATGGACATCATGGCTCACCAAGAACATGTTACTACTAATGACAATGGCTGGAATCATAATGGGTGCCATAATTGGAGGAGTGCTTCGAAATCTAGAACCATCTCCAGACGTTGTCAGATATGTCGGCTTTCCGGGAGAACTCTTCATGAATATGTTGAAGGCTATGGTGTTACCCTTGATTGCTGCAAGTATCGTGTCAGGTGAGATTGTCTCAGGTCTTTGAAACATCTGTGAAGCCAAAGAAATTATTTTGAAGGACTCTCCCAACTCGACGGAAAAACCTCGGGTCGTCTTGGTTCCCGAGCAGTCATGTACTATGCGATAACCACAACGCACGCAGTTATTCTTGGAATCATTGTAGTTTCGATCATTCATCCAGGCGATCCAACTATCAAACAGAAAATGGGAATCGAGGAGGGAGCCACTGCGAATGAGTCCGCTGCTCAGAAGTTTTTGGATTTGTTTAGGTAAGTACATATCAAGAGTGCATGGAAATAAGTGAACATTTCTTAACCGTAAATCGGAACTCTATGCAACTCTGGTAGATACAGTACTGTGCAGTAAGATACACAATTTGGGCTGTTTCAATTGAAAATGCCTAACTTTGAGAGTGAGTAACGGTATCACATATTGTCGCACAAAGTAAATTATGTATAAAACATACAGAACAAACGTAAAACTTCATTTTGTAGTTGGCAACTTTTTGTACGGACTCTCCCTAGAGAGTTACATGCCGACAAAGTAATTTCTCCCTCAAATCGACCAATTTCAGTGGAAACAGAGTGATTTTTGAGCTCTCCTCATAAAATGACCATAACTCTCTACTGTAGATATCAGAGTTGAATGGAAGTGAAACTTTCTTCACCGGAAATCGGAACTCTATGCAATGCTGGTAGATAAGTCAACTTCTCATTGACTTTTTTCAGAAATGCGTTCCCGGAGAACATAATGAGAGCAACGTTTGCCCAGGTACAAACTCACTATGTCAACCACACCAGTTCTAATGGTGTACAACAGCTGGTGCCGAAAACAGGATATGTGGATGGGATGAATGTGTTGGGTAGGTTACTGTGTCCATAAAGTTTTAATTATGTTATTCCAGGAATTATCGTGTTCTGCATAGTTATGGGTCTTGTTATCTCAAAAATTGGGGATGAAGCGAAACCGCTGGCAAACTTATTCCACGCACTCGACGTTGTCATCACCAAAATGGTAATGATTATTATGTGGTTGGGACCGATTGGAATTCCTTCGTTGATTGCTCAAAAAATGTTAGAGGTGTCAGACTTATGGCAGACGGCAAGGATGTTAGGATTGTTTGTATTCACTGTCATTCTCGGATTGGCTATTCAGGTCTGGACATCTGGACTTCCGGGGAATATTCAAATTACTTCGATTTCAGGCGTTCATCACCCTCCCACTCATTTATTTCATTGGAACTCGTCACAATCCGTACAAATTCTTGAAGGGACTTGGACAAGCGATTATGACCGCTTTGGGCACATCATCAAGTGCCGCCTCTCTTCCAGTCACTTTCAGATGTTTGAACAAGTTAGGCATCGATCCGAGGGTGACTAAATTCGTGTTGCCAGTGGGCGCTATGGTTAATATGGTGAGTGTCTGGATGACTACAGTAACTCTTGCTATAGAAACTTACAGTATCGCTCAATAAGATATGAACTGCGGTAGTTTTCTGTTGAAATTGTTCAACTTTGAAAGTGCGTCGTGGTAATTCAGATAGCCACAACTAGTAGATTTTTATTGTATCCAACAGATCAAGAGTAGAGCTTCATTTCCGTAATTGACCACTTTTTCTACGGTCACTCCCTAGTAAGTTACGCATCGACAAAGTATCGGCCAATTTCAATGAAAAATAATGCGAGTTTTAAGCTGTTCTCTTAATATGACCATAGCTCTTAAGGGAGTGCTTGTACAAAAAAGTTGTCAACTACAAAAATGTAGATCTTCCTTTAATCTGTATGATTCATTAAAAACCAACTAGGTTTGACAATCAGAATTACCATGGCACACTCTCAAAGTAGAACAATTTCAACTGAAAACGATAAAAATTTACAACCTTTACGGCACTGTATAGAGGAAACACCCAACCAGTATTCGGTTTCAGGACGGAACCGCGCTCTACGAAGCGACAGCCTCAATCTTCATTGCTCAAATGAATGGTCTCGAACTATCGATTGGTCAAATCGTGACCGTATCCATAACTGCCACGTTGGCCTCAATTGGTGCCGCCTCAATTCCATCGGCTGGCTTAGTGACTATGCTAATTGTACTCACCGCTCTAGGTCTTCCAGCCAATGATATATCTCTCATTTTGGCAGTCGATTGGTTTTTGTAAGTTTTGTTTATCTTCTCAATTTGCACCCACCAGGAAATCTCGAAAACATCTTTCTTAGCACTCCCGACCACTTCCGTGTATCGGTTTTTTTTTTTTCGAAGGTCAATTATGACTATTTCCTTATAATGCATCATATCAAATCATACCTTATAGGGACCGACTTCGTACATCTGTGAACGTGATTGGCGATGCGTTGGGATGCGGATTCGTCCATTACATTTGTGCTGATCATTTGAATGCGGACGTGGCAGAGGCTGAAAAGAATCATGCGGTTGTAGAGGCTCATGTAAGGAGAGATGTTTGAACAGTGCAGAACATATTCCGGGGGAAGATAAACTCCTGGGAAAAAGGCGGAACTAATTAGTGACTGATTAGTCAATCAGCGTGCTTGGCTCCGCCTTTTCCCCGGAATTCGTTTCCTAGGTGTTTTTCTTCCCCCGGAATATATATGTAAGGGCTCGAGCGAGGAGACCCCACCGATTCCGCGGGAGAGAATCTCTGGAGAAATATGGGCGGAGTCTGTTTTGCAATTTAGTCGTACAGTTTTCCGCAATGTAAAACGCCTGAAATTACACGATTGTTCGAAATGAGAGAACTCGCATCAACTTTTGGGGGTCTCCGAAGATGACATTATTCATTTGTCCGAAAATTGCAAAAAAAAAATCGTTTTTGTCTAAAATGGCAATTCGCCAAAAAACTGCGCGGCGAACTTGCAAAAAAGACTCCGCCCTTTTTCTCCAGAGTTTCCTTTCTCCAGAGTTTCCTATCTCCGGAATTTGTGGGGTCTCGAGCGAAGGTTGCACAACGGTTGGCACAGTGCCAAAAAACACCTGGAAATGATTTTTACGTTTATTTGTCGTATCTATCAATATAAACCGCAACGCAGCTCGCCATGTTTTGCCTTTATTCAAATTGTAGACCTACTTCCTTTACCACAGTGTCATTTTTAGTCCATATAAATTATTTTCCCGCGAAACCGGAACTCTAATGCAGCGCGTTTGCACACACCACTTGACAGGCTGAGTCGCCGCTCAGCTAAATCACGCGTTTTATAACAGTGTAATGAAAATGAATTTCGACTATATACTTGAGGGGCGTGGCCTATTCTGAAATTTCAGTAAACTTTTGAATTTCAGGGAGTGAATTTCGATGAACTCGAGAAAGAGTGTGAACAGGAAAACAATAATCAACAGAAGCAGAAAACAGTGGAACACGTGTAACCTCTTAAATTATGTACATTTTTTGATTTTCTTTGTTTTTATAGCATTTCAATTATTTTATTTTTCCCCCCAGAAAAAAGAGGAAATTGTTTCCGGTGACTCTCGAATCGCTCTTTTCCCCCATAGCTTTAACAAAATTTTCCATTTATCGACTTTAATAAAGAGTTTTTAACAAAAAAGAAGAAGAACACATAAAATACAGAATTCATATTATTTCGATTGGTTTAAAGACACGTCATATGCACAAATCTACTTGTATCTCTTTTGGTTTGATATGGATATTGATGAGGAGAAGAAAATGATGGAGAAGAGAAGACAGAGAGAAAACGCATCCAAAACGGGGAACGCTTTCCCAAACTTTTCAGTGGGAAATTTTGGAATTTTCCGCTGAAACATTCGGTGCATTACCCGTTCAGAAAACCCGTTATAAAGTTGATGGAACAATCAAGAATGAGAGAGAAGTAAAATTTTCACAGAAAAAGGACCCAAAAAGTCAAAAAGGTAGTTTCCAATGGAAAATTGTGAATTCTCACTATTTTTCACAGGAAAAAAATTTACAAAAAAAGGAGAAAAGGCGAGTAAAATGACACGAAATGGTGAAGGAGCAGAGAAAAAAAAGGGAGGAAAAATGAATGATACAACAAAAATTAGTGATGAGAATTTATGTGACTACAGGTAAGAATAGAAGGGAGCAGAGTTCTGGGGGGATTCATTTCTAGTTGAATGCAAGGGGAATGGGAAAAAAACGAATGAATAATACAAATCAATAGATTCTTTTGAAGTATTCTAGTTGTTGAATAGCATATTATTAGATCTCGTCGCCAGATGAGCCTTGGAATGACATCTGGAATAAACATGGATGAATTTCTATCAAAAAGTACACAACTTCTTACCAATCTAGATCTCAACGACTTTCCGCCAATTCTCAACGGGCGTTGCCGGATCCCCGCTGGTGAATTCTTTGGTGAGACAATCGACACATTCTCCTCCGTATTCTTTGGCTCGTCGAGCAAATTGAAGTTAAGTGTCGGCACACGTGTATCACGGACACTCCGCCGGATACGTGGTGGACACGACATGGGAGGCGGCGCTTCGTCAATCATATTCGAATGATCGTTCCAATCGAGATGCTTTTCAGCTTGAAACATACGAAGATATCGTTCGGTTCGCTCTTTTTCCCTCAACGAATTGTTATTAAAACCGTCACCGGATCCAGCGTGTGGCGGCACATTCTGTGACCGATAACTCGAGAGAAGACGACGTGCGGACTTCGGTGTTCCTCTGACTGGAATCACCGGATTCCTCTTCGGACTAATCGAATCATCGACAGACTCGATTGCAGATGAGTTGGACGAGGAGCATGTCGCCTGCTCGTCATCGTCGTCGTCGAGATTCTCATCGAAATTCAGACGACGTGACACCGCGGTTAATGGGCGACGTTGCGAGTGAGGAGGATTCTCGTCATCTGAGAAGTCGAATGGAGACACTGGAGCGGTGGCTTGTTGACGGAGAGCCACTCCGGTGAGCGATTCCGAGTAGGCTTTCGACGTTTCCGGTGTGTGAATTGGTGTGTGTTGTTGGTTCTGAAAATGACACAACTTGGTCTTGAATTCGGCGGCATAACACTCACATTCACAAACTGAGCGCAAATTTCCGAACGACGGTTTTTGATCGCCTCGGAGAAGCAAGCGATCGGGTGGAAGACGACGGACAAGAATGCCATACACCAGACGAGTATCGAGCTCATAAAACTTGTGAAGTTGTCGATCTGGAAAGAAGAAAGGATTGTGGATTTCGGTGGAAGACCGGATTGGCTCGTAAATCGTTTCAAAACCCACAATTTCTGATTTCTATATCTTCTAAAAACTCACCAAATCCATCGACATTATGAACCAGCTTCTCTTCTCTCTCCGCTTCCGAATCGACTGATGTTGCCGGAGAACTCGACTCGTCGGCCGCTTCTTTGGATCCTTGTCTATCATTTGCTCGATCAAAACTCGCAAATCTGTAGAGATTCCGACGAAAAATCGTTCAGGAATCTCGCCGTTTCTGATCTGATGCCACGAGTCTCCACTGGATGGAACATCCAAATCTGTAGCTGCTTCGAGAATTGTGACTCCGAGGGAGAAGATGTCGGAGGCGAATGTGGGTTTGCCGTTGAGCACTTCTGGCGCCAGATACTTCGAGTCACCCTCTTCTGCCGATTTGACGTCGTTTGGATTCTTCAAATTGATCACCAATCCAAAATCGCCGAGTTTACAGATCTTGTGTTTCGTCAAGAAGATATTCTCCGGCTTAATATCATCATGAATCATATCATTCGTATGTAAATGATGCACCGCCTCCAACAAATCTACAAAGATGTTCCAAATGTCGTTTTCTGGAAGCGCGTGATTCACTGTACAATACTGTTGGAGACTCTGATCACACAGCTCCGTTTGAATGTACAAATGATCCGTCTCCTCCCACGCACGATAGAATTTGACAAGATTCTTGTGTGGTGGAATGATCATGTGACTTTCAGCCTCTCGATATTTGCTGATCGAGTGTTGACGCATTGGGGCGATTGAGACTTTGATCGCGTACATTTGGGAATCCTCTCGACATCGTGCTCGGAATACTTCTCCGAATGAACCGCGTCCGATGATCTCGTCGATTTGGAAGACTTGCTCGAAGAATGTTTGACTGTTGTTACGATCGTATTTCGGCGATTCCAGTGGTTTTGGACCTGGAAATGGTGAAATTTGAAGGATATTAGCATTGTAAACCGGGCCGGCGTAAACTGAAAAAATATACCAAAATGTAAATCTCAGCGAGTTTTATGTCTGTGACCAAATGACTATTCGTTAATGTACCACGGGCAGGGCTAGAATGGATTATTTGGTAATTTTCGCGGTTTTTGGCGCTTTTTCCCGGCCCGCGGCACATTAACGAAAAGCCATTCGGCTTGTGGTAAGTCATTGACATAGAACTCTCCGAGATCTACATTCTGGTATATTTTTCAGCTCATAATGTTGAGTTTGAAGCGAGTTATACGCCGGCCCGATTTGCAAGTATGGATATAAGGTTCACTATTAATTTTTTTAGTAAGAAAGAAGATTTTTGTGCTGAAATTCTTCAAAACACGGCCTGTTCAATTCTTGTCGTCGCGAAAACGGATTACCGTACTCAAAAAGTATAAAACGACCAAAACTTCTATTTTTAGCCGATAAAAATAAAAATAAACAGCGCCGCCTATGAAAAACGATAATTGTATGTTTTTTATCGGCTAAAAATAGCATTTTCCCGTCCAAAATATAGTCCGGTATCTGGTATTTCGAGCGAAAATCTTGTATCTTCTTACAAGGCAAGCCTTTCCATATCACGATTGAGAATTGGCTGAAATTTTGCAGATATACACTTTCGACCATGCTCTATTACATTAAGCTTTCAAAATCTGCAAAATTTAGCGCATTTTCGAGAAAATTGGGTCAGGAAAAGTCAAATTGCCCGCGCCACCGTTTTGCATAATCTTTTTCCTAAGCAGAATTGTTCTCCGAGAGAAAGAAAAGGTGATTTTCAGACTTTTCAAATCCAATTTTATCGAAAATGAGCAGAATTCAGCAGATTTTGAAAGAGTCATGTGCTAGAGCATGGTCGAAAGTGTATTTCTGCAAAGTTTCAGCCAATTCAAAACAAAGGTTTCCTAGTGTAGCCTGCAACCTTAGAAACTAGATTTTCATTATAAAATCAGAGTTTCTAGTCGCTTAAAATCAACAATTCCCTCCTTACCATGTGGTGTCACCAATCTGGGCGTCGTATCCTTCGCTACCGCCCATATACTCCGTGTCTGTGGGACAGTCTTTATCATTCGCGGCGCCGGTCGTCTGAAACGTGGCGTTATCGCCTGCCGTTCTCGTTTTGTGGACAACGGCGTTTCGCGCATCATTACTGGAATCGGTATACGTGGAGTGACGAGTACGTGTGGACTTGTGGGGCCAACTTCTATCGAATCTATTGATGTGTTTTCCTCGGTTTCGTCCATTTCCCGTCTGTTTTTCTCCCTGAAAACAGAGAAAATTAGTGGAAATCGTGAATAAAAAGAGGGGATCACGTCGAAATTGGAGAAAATGTGCATTTTTGATGTTTTTTAATTAAATACCGTTGGGATTTTTGTTAACGAAATCCCGCAAAGCCGTATGTATCTATATGCGAAAATCAATAAGAATTCACAACTTACTAGTGGAAAATTTTTTGAAAAACTATAGAAAATCAATAAAAATCCAGGGAAAACACTGGAAAATCGATTCAATTGGATGAGAAATAGCTATTTTCGGAAAAAAAATAAAAAATTCTAGATTATCACTTGAAAATCAATAAGAAACCTGATAAACTAAAGCTTTTACTCGTTTTTAACGATGAAACCACTTTTAAAAAAGTAAAATAACAGAAAAATACGAGGAAATCTGTGTTTATCCCGCTCAAACTCTAAAAATGTGCCACTTATTCCCATTATCTTATCAAATACCGCTATTTTCCCGCCGAAACTGGGCAAAGTAAACAAAAAATAGAATAAAAACACACAAAAAGGGGGTAAAAAAGAAAAAACATCCCGCGAATGACGAACGAATGCAATTCAAATGAAGCGCGCGAAATCGGAGGTCCGCAAACACCGAGACGCGCAATTGCGGACAGCGCGCATCGTAGTCCGGGCGGTAAATCGACTCAAATATTTATTTCAGAAATCGTCGTAAAGAAAGAAAGAAAGAGAGAAAATCGCTGTTGGAGGGTTTTCGATAATAATAGTAGGAATAATAATAATAATAATAAGAATCATGAAAAACCGTAAAACGGGAGTGGGGGACTATCTATTCAATGAAGTATTTTTTACATGATTTTTTGTGGTTGTAAAACTCTTAAAGTCTTCGAATGGATTATGTGAAGAAAGACGGTAAAGATCAGTGCCTAAAGCGAGTGGAGAATGATTTTTGGAGGGAGGCGATGGGGGGTTGCACTATGAAAAGCGGGAAAAAAAAACGAAATTCAGAGGAAAAAAGGAAAAAAAAACTACAAGAAATCGAATTTTAAACATTTTACATCAGCAATACGGTTGGAAAATTTAGACACGAAGCTCCTGTATCTGCTTGATGAGATAGGCTTTCTCATCATTGAACTGCTCGTCGTTGGTTCGATCATTGTGGAATGCCGTCAAGAATTCCACCAATTTGTCACGATTTCTATTGAGAATATCAGTGATCGGGCGTGGTTTGTTGGGATTTGCGACGAAAATCTGAAAAAAATGGGGATTTCTGTGAAAAATGAAGATTCCAGCCAAAAATAGGGATTTTCAGCTTAAAAATAGCGATTTATGTGAAAAAATGGGGATTCCAGCCAAAAATAGCGATTTATGTGGAACAAAAGGGATTTTCAGCCTAAAAGAGCGATTTTTTGTGAAAAATGGGGATTTTCAGCCTAAAAATAGCAATTTTTATGGTTAAAAGGATATTTTTAGCTAAAAAATGGTGATTTTTTGTGAAAAAATGAAATTTTCAGCCAAAAAAAGACGATTTTTGTTGAAAAAAAGAGGATTTTCAGCCTACAAATGACGATTTTTGGGGAAAAAAGAAGATTTTTAACTAAAAAATGGCGATTTTTTGTGAAAAAAAGGGATTTTCAGCCTAAAATAAAGATTTATGTGGGAGAAAGATGATTTTCAGCTTAAAATAGTAGCTTAAAATAGTAATATATGTAGAAAAAACTGGATTTTCAGCCTACAAATGACGCTTTTTGGAGAAAAAGGGGATTTTCAGCCGATGGGGGAAATTCTGAATTCAACAAACCTTGAAGACATGAAACGCCTCATACTGAATATTACGTCTCTTATCTCTCAACAACTCCATGACTGTCTTCAAATTCTCGGGACTCGTAATATATTTGTTCATCGTGCTGAAGTTGTGACGATCCAGTAGGAGCTCGCCGAGCAATTTCAACGATTGCCGTCGTGTCACATAGTTCTCCGAGTTGGTCAGTGCGGCGTAGGCGGCTGAAATTTCAATTGTCGGGAATCAATAGAGATGGCTCCGAGACATTTCGAAACCGGTGAAACATGAAGAAATGCTTTTACTGATAACCGGTAGTATTATGGTTCCGGGGGTTCAGGGTTCGATCCCCACTGGTGGTAAAACTGTTTTGTTTTTTTGTTTTCAGATTTTTGGTACCAATCTGATCCCCACTCGGTCTTCAGATTGGTACCAAAACACTGAAAACCAAAAATAAATAGTTTTGCCACCAGTGGGGATCGAACCCTGGACCCTCGGAACCATATTACTACCTGTCTCCTAAAAAATTTCTTAATGCTTCCCCAGTTTCGAAATGTCCCGGAGCCAAAGAAATAGAAAAAGAGCTCACTAAAAAATCGATCGTAATTATTATCCAAATATTCGGCACACATATTCTTATGCTTCGTCATTAAATCCTTGAAAGTCGAGAACGCGTCAGTGGCGATATCGAAGACGTCGGATTGAACGAAGACAAAGAAACGTTGGAAATATTCAGAATAGAGAACGATTCGAGCGAGATGCTCGTGACGAACAGCTTCACGCAACATTGAGCCACATGTCAGAGCAATGTCCGGTTGTTCGTATCTGGAAAGAATGGGGGAATTTCTATTTAGGAGACAAGATTTTCTTCAAAATGGATTTTTCGTTAAAACTATCATTTTCTACGTTCAAAAATTGTAATTTTATGTGAAAAAATGACCATTTTAAGTAAGAAAATTCCGATTTCAATCCATTTTTCAAAGTTGGAAAACATAAAACTGACTCAAAATCTGAAATTTTATATTCGGCGCGCCTCTAACGCGTTTTGGATTCTATGGGCGTTGGAGGCCGTTTCTGATGATAAGAAAAGGGTCTGGAGTGCCTTTGACGCGGTTTTTTGTAAAAAAAAAAACTCTAAAAACCCTTTTTTTTGTACTGCAACCCTGTCCGGCCTGTCGCAATTATGAATTTTTCTAGATCCTGAAACCTATATATAGCTATAACCGTACCCCAAAAGAAGAGTGATAAGAATCTCTGGCCGTGCGGCCAAATACTCAACAGTCGGTGATCGGGTACCAATTTGACGGCGCAGCAAGTTGTTGAACACCTGGAAAATAGATAAAAAGCGTCACAGGCGCGCCAGACACTCACTAACCGATGCCACATCCTTCTTGCACTCGAATTCGAATTTATGCAAATGTTTAATCAACATTGGAAGAATGTTAGCATTATAAACTTCCTGAGCCAGTTGTGTCACTTGTTCATTATTCGGCTCGTTGGCATCCGATCCGTAGATGAACGTCTTCGCCAATGCCAACATTTTTGCGGTCTCTTCGATTGCCTTCTCCACTTTACGCTCGTTTTGGTTGGAGGATTGCTGGAAATTGGAAATTTTCAAAAAAGGAGATTTTTAGGGCTGAAATTCGGGAATTTCTTTTGAAAAATCATGTTTTTATAGGGAAAATGTGTCATATTTTTCTTTGCCAAGTTTCCAATTTTCCAGATTTCTGTCTGTGTGTCCGGATGGCTGTATATCTGAATATATGCTAAAAAGTAGGCAAACACTCTTTGACTACACCACTCTTTGACTACACTTGCTCTTTGACTCTACATTCTCTTTGACTATAAAGTCTCCTTGACTTCACTTTTCTCTTTGACTACATTTGTCTCTTTGACTTCAAAGTATCTTTGACTACAGTTTTCTCTTTGACTTCTTTATACTCTTTGACTACTAGCTCTCTTTGACTTCACTTTCCCTATAATGACTATTTGAATACATACATTCTTCTAGATAGTGGGAGGATCTCTGAACATTCAATACTGACTAGAGCCTCTGAAAGTTAGTTAAAAAACTTGCATGTAACTAGATAGTCAATTTTGCTAATGAATAACAATGTGTTATAACCATAACCAATTTTACCATTTCCCTTTATGGTCTAGATGTTTCATGGAATTCCGACTACCGACTGCCGAATAAGAAATGTTCGTTTCCATGTAACTCTGGTCTAGATAGTCGAAACAGTGTTTTAATTAGAAAATGGAAGATTCTACAGTTCAAACGTTGAAAAGAATATCTTATTTCCCAATATCTCAAACAACTTAGATTTTTTGAGTATAATGAATTGTCATGAGTTGTTAATCAAAACTTGAGTAGATACCAAGCTTCTCGGTTTTTGCATCTCATTATTCTTAACTATGAATCAGAGTATAGGTTACTGTTGTGGCGTGAACTAGCATGGCCTAGCCAAGTGATCGCCTAACCCTGAGGTCACAAGTGGCAAGAAGATCTGCCTGTATAAGCCTATAGAACTAATAGTTTTGGGTTATTCCATATGTAAACAAATGGTTATTTATTTTCCACTCTCCGCCACCTAAGAACATAACAGTTTCTCACAAAAATATTCTTAAAACAGGGAGAACGGTGATGGAAGCTGTAATTTAATAGAAATTAATGTTGTTTCTCCCGCTCAAGATATTCAGTTAACGATCCCGAATGATTCTGGAACGCGACAAAAACTAATTTATGATTACTGGAGTCAGGAATATTTAGATCTTCTCAAACTATCTAGAAGAATGTATGTATTCAAATAGTCATTATAGGGAAAGTGAAGTCAAAGAGAGCTAGTAGTCAAAGAGTATAAAGAAGTCAAAGAGAAAACTGTAGTCAAAGATACTTTGAAGTCAAAGAGACAAATGTAGAGTCAAAGAGCAAGTGTAGTCACAGAGTGGTGTAGTCAAAGAGTGTTTGCCTAAAAAGTACTCGAACTCTGATCGAAAATTTAAAAATGTACAATTTTTGAAAATTTCATAAAATAGTCAAAACTTCTACGTAAATTCTTAATCGTTTAATCTAAATTTGCAAACATGGCAACTTTTTTTGCAAAAAACTGAAAATTCGAGAATTTCTTCTAAAATAATCATGTATTTATAGGAAAAACTCGGTCTTTTTCATGTTTCCAACATTCCAGATGTCGATTTTCCGGAATTCCGTCTGTTCTCAGTTCTGTACGTCCAGATGTCCACAATTCTTACCCGATCAATAACCAACAGGGCGTCACGCAGATTCTTGACGACGTCGGCGGGTGTTTTGTCCGCTTTCCCGAACAACGGCTTCAACATTTCTGCTGGAAATAGATATGGGAATTTGGAGATGAAATGAGCACAATTTTTTCACAAAATTTTTCGAAATTTTTTGAAATTTTCGTCAAAAATAGTCAAAAATCCTATGTAAACTTGAGTTTTGTCGATATGTAAAAACATAGTCGAAAATTCGACTTTTTTGCGAAAAAATCAAAAAATTTTCAAAAAAATTCAAATTTTCAAATTTTTGTACTGTGACCCGGGCCGACCGGGCCGGTGAAAATTCTCAAATCGGCCCGGCCCGGCCCGGTCCGTTGCAAGTATGGAAAAAACGAATTATACAGGGGGCTAAATCAGGAAAAATGGGGTCAGGATCGAAGTTTTTAGGTCGTCTTAACAGAATTAAAAAATTGTGACATTTTTCGAAGCTTGAAATGGAGTGACTGGGGCACCTTTGACGCGTTTTTAGCAGATTTCTGTGATTTTCCAACATTTTTTTGGTGAATAGACTAAATTTTGAGTTTTCCGGGTTTTTAGGCACTAAAAATAGTCTAGTTCTAAGCAGTTTTTCATGGAAATCGCGGTTAATTTTTTTCCGAAATTAAATAAATTGCATTTTTTCGTGTTTTCAACAACTTTTCGGTTATATTAACAGAATTCAACAGTAAATACCCCTGCAAGAACATAATTTCTTTCACCTGATGCTTCCTTGAATTCGGAATAATTCGGTACAAAAAATTCTAAGCGAAAAAATCAATAAATCAAAAAGAGTCAGCGAGCGGTAACAAAAAATAGAAGATATTTTCCAATATTGTTTTGAAACAAATGGATTAAAAGTGAAGAATACGATTAAAGTTGACAGATAGAAACGTTTTTTTCAGATTTTTTTCTTTTTTTTCTCAGGGAAAACGGAGAAACCGGTCATGCAAATCGAGAAACGAGGAAAATAACAAACAACGGTATTTCCAGAGAATTCAAATATTAAAAGTGAAAAAATCAATGAAAACATGAGTAACAATAACAAAAACAATTAAAAACAAATTTAAATTTCGAAAAATCTATTTCTTCTCATTTTCCTCCTCTTTCCTCTTCAAATACTCCAATTGTTTCCCATCGACAAAATGTTTCGTGTGAAAGAACCAATACAACAAATCGTCAAACTCTCCCGTATACTTCGTGCCGAGACCCAATTCTTGATATTCTCGAAGTGAGTAGTAGATGGCTTCTATCGTGGCGAGACCCGTTTCCGGTACGTTATGTTGGGGTCGCCAGAATGCGGTACGGTACGATTGGAGGCACACGTGTTGGAGGCCTGGAAATATGAAAATCAAGATAAAATGGTGGAGTTTTGACCGGTTGTTGACCGGACACACATACAGATAATCCAGCCTCATTTACTGGTTGAAAATCAGGTCTTTTTGGCATCCGGACGTGCGGAAACACAGGCAAAAAACGGAAAAAGACCGATCTCAGCCGTCGGATTTTTAGTATTTTTTCGCATCAAAAACAGAATTGTAGACATCTAAATACAATTCCAGTGAAAAATGTATCCAGATTTGTTATTTCCAGTAAAAAACAAGATTTTATCGGCGGAAACCTGTCCGTCTGTGTTTCCGCACGTCCGGATGTCCGAAAGATCTGATTTTCAATCAGTAAATGAGACTGGAGTATCTGTCTGTGTGTCCGGATGACCGGATGTCTGAATTTATGCTAAAAAGTACTCGAATTCGGAACGAAGAAATTTTTGAGAATTTTTGACTGGAAAATTGGGATTTTCAGTGTCTGGAGCACCTCGGACGCGCTTTTGGATTCTGTAGGCGTTGGAGGCCGTTGCTGATGGTGAAAGAAGGGTCTGGCGTGCCTTTGACGCGGTTTTTTGCAAAAAATCGAAAAATGTGCAAATGTGCAGGCGTTTAACACTCCATTTCACCATTTTTCAAAGGTTTTCACCTTGAATCTGCGGAGTTTTCTGCATAACTCCGACTTGAAACCACGTGCAATCCAACACAACAATCCTCCTAATCGGTCCTCTCGTTCTCACAAATTCCTCCACAGAAATCGCTGATTTACTCGGAAAAATGATGGCAGTCGAGAGGCGTTCCTCATCTGAATCCTGCGAGTAGTCGTGGACATCCGGATAATCGAACACACGCGTCTGATCGGGTGCGACGATTTTACAGTGGAGTGCACTGCTTTTACTGTTTTTCTCCATCGGGTGTTTGATGATGTCGACGAGACAGGGCAACTGAAAATTAGAAGAGAAAAATTACTGCAGAAACGGAACTTTTCAGAAACTTTGTATCGAATTTTTTGAAAATCTCATTATTGGTCTCACAATTTTAGTCAAAATATAGCAAAATTGCAGGTTTCTGTTGAATATTTAACAAATTTCAGTCATTTTCAGTCAATTTTTGGTCGTTTTAGTCAGATTTCAGGCTTATTTCGAATTCTGGTTAATTCCAGCCGATCTGGACCAATTTTTAGCAGTTTTAATCAAAATTTCGCGTTTTTTAAAGAATTTTCATCTAATTTTCAGCCAATTTCAATCAAATTTTGGCCAATTTCAGCACCTTAACATTTGGCGTGAAAACGCCGGGCATCGGTGTCCGACAATCATAGCAAAAGTATTTTCGACTCGATTTACATCCAGGGCACGTCGATTTCACACATTTTTCGATTGGATCAAAGCTTGAGAGCTGCACTTGGTGCTCACTGATAACTGACATATGTGTAGAACCTGGAAATCCTTTTTTTCACTATAAAAAAATTAAAAATCTAGAAATTCGATATAAAAAGGTTTCAGAAACCTATACAAAATAAAAATAAATAAATAATTAATTGTAATAAATATATTTCTTTGTCTAACAACCAAATTTCTATTTAAAAAAAGAAGAAATCAATAAATATCCCGTTTAAATGAGCGAAAATCATCACAATTTGTATATTTTTGTCCACTAAAAAAGATAAAAAAGCGAATTATTCTCCAATTACACGCGTCTCCTTGATCGCATTCACATCGACTATCGCGTCACCGACCATCTCGTCTAGTTCTGTAATTTTCCGCATTTTCCGTATTTTCAGGTGAATTTTAAGATAAAATACCTTCTAACACCACGTGGAACCCGAAATGAAGATAGATAATTAGTAATAAATGAGCAGCGATCGCAATTCCAATTAACATTATTCGATTGGCGGGCAGACGTGACTGATTACACACTATTAGTCCCTGAAAATATAATTAATGGCTAATTTTATATTTTTGCTGAAATTTGGACCAATTTTAGCCAATTTCAGTCGAATTTCTGTCGTTTTAATCAGATTTCAGATTTATTTTGAATTCTGGTTATTCCCAGCCGATTTGGATCATTTTTCAGATGTTTTAACCAAAATTCCGCGTTTTTAACAAAATTTCAGTCAATAACATGTTTTTTTCTAAAATTTCAACTAATTTTCAGCAAATTTCAGTCAAATTTCGGTCGTTTTACCATTCTGAGAGCCGATGGAATACAAAAACTGGCGAGTAGAACGAAGAAGAAGAGATGATCATGAGATGAATGGAATAGTGATGTGAGAAGGAGAACCAGGCATTGAGATGTGAGAGAATAGCCCTGGAAATGATAAAATGAGAAGAAAAATAGGTATTTTTCACAAGAAAATAGACATTTTTCGCAAGAAAATAGCTATTTTTCTCGAAAAGTAGCTCCTTTAAAAGGAGGAGCTCCTTCCCGTAAAAAGGAGCCTCCTTTCCGTAAAAATTGCTCTTTTTCGCAAAAAATAGCTTTTTTTCTTACAAAACTCGACAAAATCGTCAAAAATGGCTGCTCAGCTGCCAAGAGGAAGCATGCGACCCAAAGAGCCCCAGAAATCAGAATCCAACTTCCGAAACATGTGAACATCGCGGTTCCCATCAGTGTTCCGTTTTGAATTATTATTCTAAAAAAAAGAAATAAAAGATTTTTTTAAATTGATTTATTTTACCCGCTAGTTTTCATGTTATACAACAACAATGCCACCATTGTCAGTATAATCATAGATGGACCGTATAAATCTGGAGAAACTTGGATTTGTGACGGTTTTCGAGGGATAAAAGAGCGAATGAGACGTGTTCGGACCTGGAAATGGAGAATTTTGGCTTAAAATTTAAAATTTAAAAATTTTTTACACACTTCTGCGGGATCCACATCGAAATACGGGCGAAACAAGTCGATACGTCCATATGATTGGAATGTGTCTTGAACTTGTTTGGATCCAGCTTCCCACATCTGAAAATTCAAATTTTCGGAAAATTGTTCAAAATTTTTCAGTAAAAAAATTAAGTTTTACACCTAAAACATAGTTCTTCAGCTGTTTCCATCATTTTCCTTAACAAACCATTTTTCCCAGCTGTGCTTGCATTCCAAACTGTGGATTCTGCTCATCGCCAACACCGCCGGCGTTACTATTCGACCTCTGGCGGGTATTCTCCGTCTCATGACCATAATATGTCGGTTCCATGTGTATTTTATGCTGAAAAATCAAATTTCGTTGTCAAATTTTAGAAAAAATGTCGGGAAAATGAGAAAAATCGGGTTTATTTGAGTGGAAAACGATTGGGAAATCAATTTCTTGCCGCGACAACTCGGAGGTGTGCAATCGCGCTTCATCGGTAACGCTATTTCGGCGCGAGGTTCAAATTTCAATTTTTGGAGGTTCGACACAGGGTCTCAGGATGAGTAGTGAAAATAAACTGCGCTCCGCTGAAATCAGCTGAAATTTTAGCGCGAAATTCAAAATAAATTTTATATTTAAAAATTTTATCTATTTTTTCAATAGAATAGATCTCGAAAAGACGCGAGACGGTCGAAAAACTGGCCAAAAATGCGGGAAAACTGACATAAATCGGCTCAAAAACTGGTCGATTAAGCTGCGTATCAAAATGCCACAGTGAAACAGCGAATTGCAAAAATTAAAATTTGAATTTGCCGCCAATGTCTAGTGGAGCGCATACGATTTCACTACTCAACCCTAGACCCTGTGGTTCGACGTGTTTAGCAGCGAATTCAGAAGGTTTTTATCACTTTTTTAAATGTTTTAAAGTTGATGAAATGAAACATAACAGCTGTCTAGACAAATCAGTCCAGAAACAATTAAAAATATATAATATACTTTTTCCAAAATTACAAAACAACTCTAGGTTTTTTGTTCTTCCTTTTTCTGTGTTTTGCTTTGATTTGTGAACAATTGTGCGCTCAAAAAAGCTGAAATTCCCACATCAAAATCAGGATAAATCAAAGAATCAAAGTGAGAGAGTACACGAAATGAAGAGACGCAGACAGTGCAATTTCGGAGTGTCGTTTGTATTTATTTAATTTAATATTTTTTCACCGCATTCTTTTGAACTTTTTGTATTTTTTGGCAACTTTTTCTTCAAATTTTGTATCCAATGTCCTGTTTGTCTGATCAATGATGTGCTATCAGTGATCTCGTCGATTTGTTCTCTCAACTTCCTCCTCGTGATTGAGAGAATTAGAAAAAGAAAAAGAATTGGGGGAGGAGCACACACACACACACACACAAAGAACATTGAAGTAATGTTTTGGTGGAAAAGAGAGAAATCAAGCACTTGAAGTTCTTTCGTTTGATTGCTCTTTGTTTTTTCCCGGTTTTTCCCGATTTTCACAAAATTTCAGCCAGAATTCTCGATTTTTCGAGTTTCTTTAGATTCAGTGATAGTCAAATAGTGATTTCTAAAGCTAGGTTTTCTCCGCTTGAAAAGCTGCTCTTGTTATTCTTTTGTCGAATAAAAGCGGTTGTTTTCACAACTAAAACTGTAAAAAATGTTCACAATTCAGATTTTTTCAAATTTTCACTGAAAAAATCCCTAAATTCAGAGTTTAATAGTCGTATTTCATTAGTCCTGTGATCTAAGAATTGCCCGCTTCATTTTCCAAAGCTCAGGGGATTATTTGAGTATAACAGTGAATCCGCAATCGTATAAATAGCTTGCAAATTTACAAGGGAGGTATTCGAAGTGTCCTCTTTCAAACGACTCAAAAATTTGGCCCCTGACACTTTCGAGTACGTAGATTCCGAATCTGAATAACATTCTGCTAAATCCTTCTGCGAACCGAGTTATTATCGAAATAAAAAAGTTCCGACATTTTTTACCGACGCGTGTTTGCGGACTCAGTGCAAAATTTAATAATTTAGCACTAAGTCCGCAAACACGCGTCGGTAAAAATGTCGGAACTTTTTTCTCGCGACAATAGGAGCCGTCAAAATTTTCCTCTGCGAAGAAATGCTTGACGGCTCATAACTTGGTTCATAGAAGGATTCAGCAGAGATTTATTTCAGATTCGGAATCTATGGACTCGAAAGTAAAAAAAAAATTAAATGAAGATATATCGAATTTGATGGAAAAGTTTTTTTAACCTGACCAAGTGGCCAGCCACCTGCGATGGTCAACAGAAAAACACCCAAGGGAAATTTGATCCTCCCTGTCTCCAGACAGAGCTCTTTTTTGAAAAACTTTATTTTGATCTTAGCTTTCGGTTTCCGCATTGATGCTCCTGATCTTGGTGTACAGGTCGGATTTTTAAAATGAATTTTCTGGGGTTGGCGGTGGCAGGTCGGAAAAAGGTGAAAAAAAATTTCACAGTTGTTTTTTTGAAACTTTTAGGGTTTTTCTTCTCCTTTTGATCATGGTAGTTTCTTCAGCGTGAAAATTGTCGATTTCTCGCTACAGGATTCCCGAACATGTATGAGTTTCTGGTCCCTGCGATTCATGGTTCCTTCTGGTAGCTAATTCTTGGATTAGTTTGTGTTCGTTTCTTGTAAAACAAATAAAGATAAAAAAATGATTTTCGTGGGGTCCCAAGAAATACTATCTCAGATCTTTCAAAGTATCACAGAGCTCACCTTTCCGATCAAAAACCGAAAACCATTCCCAAATTATCATGAAATCTATTCATTGATCAGCCAAAGATAACATTCCCACGATGTCTACACATAACAATTGACTCCTCCTCCATTCAACCATTGTGTCCTCTTTTCATTGTGCCCGCCAACCGTCATTCTTCACTTTTTTCGCTATAGAATATAGTTTCTAACATTCCAGACCTCGAAATGTCGCTGTCGAAAGTCCTCTCGGTGACCAGGTGGGTTTTGTATAGAACGGAATTTGATAAGGAATTATCTAAATTGAAACTAATTCGACTTGATTAGAAGAAAATTGGTTGAAGATCAAGAATTCCAGAAACTTCACAAACGGACCGCGTCTCCCTACCAAACTATTGCACGCAAAACCTGGCTTCGTGCCAAAATACGTGTCAGCAGATGAGGCATTGGCGATGGTTGAATCCAGTAGGTTTTTGGGGACACAAATCCCGGATTTTTCATATTTGTCAAAGCCTGCCTTCAAAAAATGAACCAATTAGAAAAAAGTTTTTGACATTTTTTCAATTTTTCATCGAAAATGTAAACACTCAGGCAACTCGATATTAATCTAATGAGACGCCACACTAATCTAATCGCAATCTCATTAGATTAGCGGATTTTGCTTGCGCAAACTTCGTTCGCGCCAAGGATCCAAGAATAAGTCAGTACAAAACGCGCAAAATTTCTTTCAATTTTTGTTTTATTATTTTTTTTTCTAAGTTTTAATTCTCTATTTATGTCTCGAAAGTCTGAAATCGTTGCGAACTAATTTCGTTTGCGGTTTATCGACTTTTTCACGATTTTCCAATATTAAAAATTGTATTTTTCGGTTTCTATGGCTCTTCAAGTCTTCAACTGCAGTCTTCACTCTTCCGCAACTTCAATTTGGTTTGGAAGAAAAGGCAACATTGCGATGAAATCATGAATAAATTCTTAGGTAAGCAAATGGTTTCTCTTACAATTAACCGTGAATAATAGTTCATTGCTCAGGGATAATCGTCTACTTCTTCAACATCAGCGCTCTCTACATAACTTCGAAAGAAAATTATTTTGTGAGTTCAGACATCAAACAGTTTTTTGGTATTAATTTCGTTCATTTTCCAGTAAAATTCGCTGAGTGGACGTCAAAGGGAAGCAACCGGATAGAGGACAACTTGGATTTTTTCCACTTGCAATGGATTTGCGACTAATTTCTAATTTTTTTCTCTGTTATATTTTTTGTACATTTTGATTGTCAGAACTCTTGTTTTTATTTGAATAAATTTACTATTTCTTATTTTACCTAAAGAATTTTCAAATATTACAACAAATTACACAAGATTCCACGTCAATCTAATGAGACCGCGCGCCAATCTAACTAGACGGTACGCTAATCTAACTAGATGCGGCGCTAATCTTATTATGCCAACATAGCATCTAATCTAACTGACGCCGCGTCTAATTAGATTAATATCGAGTTGCCTGAGCATTTCTGATGATTTTTTAAAATAATTCCTTCTATTTCTAAATCATAGTCGGAAATTTTTGCGAAACAATTCGAAGAAAAACTATTTTTCTTTGCCAAAATCCCGATTTTCAGCTGATTTTTACCTGAAATTCTCTTTTTTTCATATTTTTCATCGAAAATATGAATATTTCGATGATTTTTTAGAATTTCTTCTAATTCTGATTGATAGACGAAAATTTTACTTTTTCGCAAAAAAAAAAATCGAAAAAACTTGAATTTTGAGTTTTGACGCCAATTATTGAGCCTCAATTTCCAGACAACGACGTCTACGTCGGAAACCACGCCTCCGCTCCAAACGTCCTTCTGGAGGCACTATGCCGTCGTGTCGACTCGGCGGGTCTCAATAATATTCGGATGTCTCATTTGATTTTGAGCGGAAATTGTCCACAATTTGATCCGAAATATCATGGTGAGCCGGCCTACTATCACAGCAGTCACGGCCGGGATTTTACTACTCGTGGCCTAGAAAAATCAGTGACTTCGGCCACCGTGACCTTAATCATTGCAAACTTCTGGAGCAAAAAAACGGTGTTTTTGGTCATTGTTTCGGAATTTTTTTTGATGCTGAGTTGTAAAAAACTGATGAAATATCACAGAAAACCAAAAAATTACGAAAATAATCACGGATTGCGCCATAGGTGACCAAAACACCTATTGTGCAGATATTGCTCAATTTCAGGCTCAGAATAGTTGTTAGAAAAGCGAGAGTAATTCAGAAACGTCGCCAGTCATGTCCGATTCGTGAAAATATGCTAAAACTCTCGGATTTGATTTCTCACGTTTCGAGAAAACGAAAACGAAGTCAAAATATAATATTCGCTAATGTTATTTTTCAAAGAAAATGAACGATTTTAAAACTTAGAGGAGTTTTTGCCCAGAATGTGAATTGAGTTGATCAGACATCGAAATTTCGCATTTCCTCACGTCGATAAAGCTTTCTTCTATCTTCTGGTACATTTTTTCGCTTTTTAAAATACATTTAGTATTTTTCTGCGTCAAATTTCCGAAAAACTCGCCAAAAAATCTGAATTTTTCATGCGATTACGGTACGCAGTCTGCACACACCGTGACGCAATCTTTGCAGAAAATTTCGCTGCGTACGTAAGCGCTTACTGCGTAACTCGTCGCACAATTTTCTAGGCCACGAGTAGTAAAATCCCGGCCGTGCAGTGCGAGGCAAAGGTCGCGAAAACGCGCTCTGTCGCACAACAAATGGCACGGTGTCAAATTCAAATTCAATATAAACCGCGACGCGCACGCAACGCGAATCGAAAAAATCTAAATTTGTTCGTTGCGGACATGACGCCTGTTGAATGAGAATCCATGCGACAAAGTGGGCGTGGCCTAACTTTCATTTTCCCAGGTAAAATCCTGAACAACAGTCTATTCATCTGCCCCGGAAATCGTAATAATGTGAATCTCGGTGCCGCTGACTACACTCCAATCTTCCTCTCCGAAGTACCATCATTGTATACAAGTGGAGCATTGAATGTCGACGTGGCACTAATTACTGTATCACCGCCAGGTAATTATCGTTGGAGATCATTATTAGCTCGACGCAGTTCTTATAACTGCGCTCCACCGAAATCCGCTTGAGAAATGTCTCTTTTTCTCTGATTCTCTCAATTCCGCTCGCAATTTTCTTGAGTTTCGGTAGAGCGCGGCTGTAAGAAGAGTGCCGTGTTAATAGAAATTCCTAAAAAAAAAAGCAAGATTGATTTCCAGATGAGCTCGGTTTCTGTACACTTGGCGTCGATATTGATTGCACGTTGGCTGCAGCGACAAGTGCCAAGAAAATCATTGGTAAACTCTTTGTCTGAAACAGGGCTGTGCGAAAAAACTTCTCCGAAAAACGTTTTTAAATTTTGAGCCGTAAAAATCAAAAAAAACCGAAAAATTCGAGAAAAAAATTTCAAGAAATGTCTGAAAAAATCAGTTTTCGGAGGCAAAAATCTTGCATTTGTCTGAAAATTCCAACTATTTCAAGGTCAGACCCCTAGAAACCTGTTTTTGAACACAAAATAAGAAAAAATTTCAGGAAAAATCGAAAAATCACTATTTTGTTACTCAATTTTTAAAATTTCAGGAGAAATATTCAACATTTTTAGAACGGTCTTTCAAAAACTCCGAAATTTTTTTTTCGCACACCCCTGATCTATACCTCATTCTGAAAATCACTCTCTCAATTCTAGCACTCGTAAACAGCACAATGCCTCGCACCCGCGGTCACACCACCGTCCATTCCTCCCATTTCACTGCTATGGTTCAAACCGATCGCCCCATCGCTTTCCGTCAAGGCAACGAGGAAATGTCTGAAACTGAGCAGAGAATCGGAAAAATCATTGCGGAAAACCTAGTTGACAACGGGGCGACACTTCAACTAGGCATCGGAGCGATTCCCGACTCGGCACTGGCTGCTATGAAGCAACATAAGGATTTGGGTGTGCATACGGAGATGTTCAGTGATGGAGTGACGGATTTGATTGATCGAGGAATTATTAATAATCAGAAGAAAGCGTTCATGCCAGGGAAGACGGTGTCGTCGTTCGCTTTTGGAACTAAAGAATTCTATAAGAAAATTGATAATAATCCAGAATTTTGTAAGAAATTAATGTGTTTTATCTAGACACCCTTCCCAACAATTTCAGATTTCGCCCCTTGCGACTTCACCAATCACATCGACATCGTCCGTCGCAACAGCAAAATGACGTCGATTAACTCGGCGATCGAAATCGATTTGACTGGACAGATTGTGTCGGATTCGATTGGACGCAACTTTTTCAGTGGATTCGGTGGACAAGTCGATTTTATGGCCGCCAGTCCTCATGGGTTTGATGGATTGGGAAAGGCGATTATCGCATTACCATCGAGAACTACGAAGGGGCAGACGAAGATTGTTCCGTTTTTGACGCAGGTTAGGAGGCAAACCCGAAAGATTCTGCGGAAACGGGCCGCCGCGTAACTGAATTTCGTGCGCTAAAAATTTACCAAAATGTAGATCAATGGCGACTTCTAGATTTTTCACCGGTCGGACCATGTTTCAGTGCAAAAATTTAAAAATGTGAACTGTTTTGATTTTTTAACAAAAAAGTCGAATTTTCTACTATCTTTTAAAATATCGGTGAAAGCTCGCACGTTCATGAATTTTTGACAATTTTTGATAAATTTCGACTGAAATTTTTCGCCTAGCCATCTCGCCAAGATCTACATTTTGGTATATTTTTCAGCTTTTATTATTGAGTTTTAAGAGAGTTACGCCCGGTTTTACAAGTATAGAATCTATAAATCTCTCTCTTCTCTTCCAGGGTTCCGGCGTCGTGACGACTCGCGCTCACGCTCGCTACATTGTCACAGAGCACGGAATCGCCAATCTATGGGGAAAATCGATCCGCCAACGTGCGTACGAGCTGATTCAAATCTCACATCCGGATGATCGAGAGACTCTGGAGAAGGCGGCGTTCGAACGATTCAAAGTGATGCCGTCGGCTTAATTGCAATTAATTTTTTTTCGTTGTAATATTTAGATGGGGGCTATCATCCGGTTTTGCACAAAGAAATCTAGGTCATCATTCATAGTGATATACGGTTCAATGTTTAATTTATAAAAAAAAGTCTTTATTAATTATATTTTATACGAAAAGGCATTGATTTGGCATTTGTAAAACAGTGAGATCTCATCTCAATCAATCAGTTTGACCATTCTCCACCACGGCCACCCCATCAGACTCCTCTTGTTGCTGTTCTCTTTTCTTCCAGTAACAACAATTCTGCCAGAAGATGAAGATAATTAGGAGGATCAGTAGAATACTCACGATGATCAAAGGGATTTCGAGACCCATTTCTGGAAGGAAACAGTCAAATTTAGAGGTTTAGAGAGAAAGGAAACTCACTTTGGCACATACCAATTGGGAATGATTGCGGTGGACACGTAGGATTAATGTAATTTCAGAAGTTTGGATGGGGGTCACGTAGAATAGGAGATGAATTATCGGGTTTTGGAATTTCGGCTTTATAGTTGAAAATTTGACTTTTTAGGGAAAAAAAAAATTGAATTTTGAACAGTCCTTCGGGCCTAGGGTCAGAAAAAATGAGTGAAAATTGAAGATTTTGAATTAAAAAACCATCAAAAATGGTAATTTTCCAGTATTTTTGAATTAGGCGTCAAAGGCGCGCCAGATGTTTGACTGGGTTGCCTCCGACGCGTTTTGGGTAATTTTTGTGCAAAATTCTGATTTTTAGCGCATTTTCAGCAGGATTTTCGAGTTTTTCATAATTTTCAACCTTTTTTGGTCATTTTTTCGGTCATTTTTTATTAGTTTGTTTCTGAATTTTTCTGGATCATTCAAAAAAGGGGCGGAGTTTGATTCCAGTTTCTTTTCCTCCTTCTCACACATATCGGTCAACTTGATATAGGAGACACGTCACAAAGTTACACAAATTCGCAATAAAATGATTCATTTGCACAGAAGACTCAAAAATAAATTATAAATCCAATTATTGCTTATCCGCCGCAGCGACAACTGGTGCAGCGGCCTTCGCTCCGAATCGTTTTCCCCTGAAGACATTCTGAATCTTCTTGGCAGCGTCCTGAACTTGTGGATCCTCCAAATTGATGTCGATTTCTTCCTGAAAAGAATGATTTGTTTGGTTTTTTTCATTTGCTAACTAATGAATAATTTAGCGGTTTCCCAGAGCAACCATGACAAAAATCACGAGTTTTTCGGAGAAAATTAATTATTAATTTTTTTTTTGAAAGAACAGGTGAAAGCTTTCAGAAAACAGAGATCTTAGTGGTTACTGTAGGCTAACTCGCCGGGAAAATTAAATGCGCCTTTAAACCCATCCGGAGTGAATATTCGTAAAATATCAACTAGGTATGATTTTACTTTCCTAAAAGATCTTCTCATATCCAAACAAACGTTTTATTTTCAAAAAAAAAACCTTCTCTCCCTACTCTTCCTCCTTCTCCTTTTCACTTCTAAATGAGTTTTCTGTCCTTTTCCGAATCCATTTGCTCGTCGTGAGCGTATATTTATGCGAAAAAAAGAAAGTGCCGTAGGAAGAAGAAAAAAGATGGAGAAGAAGCAATTTGGCACACTTTTACCCGCCCGTTTTTCGCGCATTTCTTCACGATGGAATGTGTGATGTTTAGGAAATAAAAATGGAAAGAAAAAGGAAGAGAGAATGGGAGGAAATGTGTGTGAAATGAGCAGAGATGACAAAGGGAAGATAGTGGAGTATTTAGTAAAATGGTAACAGGCAGATAGGAGAACTGAAGTCATATTTTTTATCGCAGTTCCCGATACGTCAGAAAATTATAAGAAACAACTTTTATTATTGACGAAATTGGTAAAAATCGCTCTAAACGCCACGATTCCCGTTCTCCTGGAGCTTTGATGGAAGACTTTTTCCGCACGGCCGTGTAGTCCTCTCGGACAAGATTTTCACTTAGGTAATTCCTCGTGCAGTGACGGGCGTTGTGGAACATTGGTCTTACCGCGAAAACTACAGTACTATATTTTCTAATAAGAACTATAGTTGATGCATGCTTCTTCCAAAAAGCACAAAACTAGATTCCTTTTTGATAAATTATTAAACATATTTCTTTTTTCCAGGTAATACATGTAGGAGGTATGCGTGACATTCGATAGTTAGAATATGAATAGTTATTCGAGAAAAGTGTTCTTCACCTGTCCTTATGTATCTATGATTCATGATATGTGGAGGATGACGTGACGGAAAGGGATTGTAAGACTACAGTAATTCGTACATTAATTGAATCCTGGAGATTCTGTTACAGTAATCAAAACCTACTGTGAACTGAGTTATTACAGTACCGCTCAAAAAGTTACCAACATTGGCTGTGTTCAGTGGAAAATTACCAGCTTTGAAAGTGTATTTTGGTGTCACCTCAAAATTTCGCAAATAAGCAATCGGTTTCCGGGAGAAATGACTTTGATTACCTGTAACTTTCCTGGTAATGTCTCTACAAAAAAAATGTCGACTACAAAAATTATGTGCTACTTTTGATCTGTCTAACCCAAACAAAATTGAGTTTATCGGCCAATCAGGGGACACCGAAATACACTGTCAAAATTGGCCATTTTCCACTGAAAACAGCCAAAGTGGATAACCTTTTGAACGATACTGTAGACTAATTCGATTCTGCGGATTCTGTTATTATAGTCGACAGAATCCAGCTGTACACTGTAATCATGTTGATATTAGGTTCCAATTCCTGTCCGTGATAAATGGACCAAGTAGAACCTCGCCGAGCCATAATTCAGTCCTCTTCGCGTTTGTTAAAACAAAATAGAACAGTGTCCATTTTATAACTAGACCACTAGACTTTTCATTGTTCTCAGACTCTTTGAAACCTCCAGAACCCACATTCATCCCTCTTTTCACTAACCTGATTGTTGGTATTGCTCACTGCTCCTGCTCCTCCTCCATTCTCCTGGGGAATTGTTGTGGCACCGGAAGACGTCGACATTTCTTCTTCTTTTCTTCTCGTTTGCCTTCCTTTTTCCTGAAAAGAAATCTTTGTTTTGTGAATGTTTTTTGTTTGGAGAACAACGGACACAAAAAGTTTCTTTTAGACTGGAGAAAGAAAGGGAACAATGTGGGTGAAAAAAACGGAAAGGTGAGAAAATGGGGGACTTTTTTTGAAGTTTTTTCTCCACTTGATGTTTCGAAAGTTGGGATTACTGTAGTTTACAATAGTTTAGAAACTTACCTATATTGAGACTTTGAGGTACATCATTATTTCCTAAATAGCAAAACAACCCGACTTACAGCACCACTCATTCTAAAACCACAAAAACCTCCTTGGCACTCCAAAAAGGTAAGAAAACGACGTCTCGTCTTCCTCTTCTCCAGAAGCAAAAGTGAGTAGCGTCAAGTGCTCCTGAAAAAGAAGTGGGGCGGAGCTTGAAAAAGACGCAGGAGCCTTCAAAAATAGAATGAGATAAGCGGGAGACGCAGAGAATGGAGGAGCATCCATTTTTCATTCAGAGCACGCCTTCCCTTCAGGCGTCTTTTTGTTTAACTTTAAAAAAGTATAGAATTCCACTCCGGGTGGTATGAAAGGGGGGAGAGGCTTTTGATATTTTTCTTTGGAATAGTCAAGAATTTGTTTAATTTTTGAAAAGTTATGAGAAAAATGAAGTCTTTGTACTTATTTTGATTTTCAGACAAGGTCATTGAGGTGGTTCGAATAATTACAATAATTCGTTTGAAACATTTTACCGAATCGTCATTTTCAGATTTCTAAAATAGTTTTAATAGTCATCTTCCATCACATAAATCTATGTTGTTCAACGACTCCTAGTGATGACTAGAATCGGATAATACGATCAGGAAGAAGTGGGGAGAAAAAAGGAAATTTGAAGTGGTATATTTTCGAATTTCCTCCGTTTTTGATTTATTTTTAATACAATTTTTAAACGGAAATTTATGTTTTTTGGTTGAAGAAAAAATGAATGGATGTATGAGTCATGGGATACTGACTATGAGAAAAGGAAAGAATTGATTTGCTATTTACTAACTAGGGAATAATCCGGACGTATTTCGGGCATTTGAAATAAGACCTACATAGTTGGATAGTTCGAAATCTGAGGATTTCAGAACTCTTTTCAAATTTTAAAGAATGCTTCTAGGAATCGGGAAAAAAGAGTGTCACACTTTTTGAATACAACTTGAAACTCTTCTAAGACCTGCAAAGCTCAAAAATACGGTATTCGATTTATTTCAACTACAATTCCGCGGGATTTAGAAAAATTAGGTGTGCCTTTCATACCACCCGGTAAGTGTTCGTAAATCGATAATATGAAACGTCGTCAAAAACAAAAATTTGGTCTATCTATATTGCGGGAAAATGTGGGATGCCATATTATTTTCAATTGAGCAGGTGAGATATGGACATTCTCGGTTTGTTAGAATTGTAAGATCTTGGCTTCAAGATATCTGGGAACCAGAAGTTTGTTTGGAAATCAAGATACTTGGCAACTATGACATTTGGCAATAGACAAAAAGAAAATGATTAATAAGAAATTTTATGTCCAATTTTCGCGTACAGTAAAACGGCATGGTTGCCAAATGCCTAGAAATTAAGATATTTCGTAGTTGAACAGTATTGAATACACACTTTCGAGAGCTCTCAGTTAATACAATTTATCAATTCTTAGCAAAAAATTCTGTAATTTCTAGAACCTGGCAAATGCTCTCTCAAAAAAAGCTCATTGATCTGGAATCGACCACCGAACACGTCTGCTCTCAAAATCTCGAATGTCGGAAATTATGTATATTTCTTGAAACTTGTTCAAGTGGAAGATTGAAATAAGGGACTAGACATGTTTCTAAAAAGTAAGTCAACGGAGCAGAAGAATCAGTCTTATTATTTTCTGCGATTTTTGAGTTTTGAAAAAAAAAGTGAAAAGTATGGGGAAACTTGAGTTTTGAATTTGAAGAAAGCTGTCTGTCTGTTTTTTATTTTTATTCTTAATTCCGAAAAACATGTCAGAACATTCCGAAAACAGACAGAATATCTTCTGATCTATCACTCAAAAAAGTCAAATCTTTAAAACAAAAAAAAAGTGACGTAAAACCAAATCGAAAAGAGAGGAAGGATTAAGTTTCAAATCTCTCAAAAAACTGGGGAAGAGAGAAATAAATGAGCAAAGAGAGAGAGAGAAAGAGAGAGCACTTTGAAAATGATCTTGTGCAAATAGTGAAATATTGTTCTGTGAAGAGTCAAGTGGAGTTAGAGAATTGGGAGGGTTCGTATGATTTTTGATGATTAATGAGGAGGAAATGATCAAAAATTGAAAGTGGGGTGGCAGGTGACTGAAACAAGGTACGTAAGATGTACCAAAGTAAAGGCTAACCAAATATTTTATTGATAGGGAACCAGTACTCACGAGTTTGTCCGACTGGCTAACTGAGGAAAGTTTCAGATATCGACTCGGAGCCCGTCCGCAAAATGTTAGTTATGCATCAAGACATTGGGTTTTTTTTAACTTGGAAAAAACATCAAAAAATTTTGTAAAAAATAGGTGCCTTTTCTTGAAGACGGACCTGTCCGAAGTTTGACAAGTCTGGTAATAATTTGATAATTCTGAATATGTACTCATTCTTTGATGAGATCTTCATTAGCAAAAATTATTATGTTTGATCCATACTTGCGATGGGCCGCGCTGATTTGAAAATTTCACCCGGGTTTAAGTACATAGTATTTGTTTGATCAAAATGTCGAACAATTTTTTGAAAGCAAATTGTGCACATTTTTTGAATCCGGGCCGAGGTTTTACAAGTATAGATCGATAAATATGTTGGAAAATGTTAATTTTGAGATCTCATCAATTCTGATCGTCAGAGTATTTAGAAGGATGGAAATGTTGAATGCTATTCCTCCGTTCCAGAAATTTTATATATTTTCTGGAAACACTCAATATTGTGTACACTACTCCTAGCTCCTAGACCCTGTTACTAGTATTGATACCACAATTTTATATGTAATATTAACTATCTGATTTCGTTGTTTTCAGTATCACTAATACCCATATTGATGATGATGATGGCTTCTTTCGTGTTAAGACATTCAACATCTAATTCCCTATAATATATTTTTTGAAAACTAATGGTTAGCTAAGGTTTGATTTTTAACATTCCACAAATTTCAGTCAAAACTCATTTAAATATGAGAAAAAATAACTGGAAAAAATAATGAAAAAAGCTGTAACTAACTCTATTAATTCGCCTATACAGCAGAAAGAACAAATTGTCTTCTATTCCCTTTTTCTCTGTTTTTTTCTCCGGCTTTCTCATCTTTTTTCCTTTTTTTCCAGCAGCATCCGCGTCATTTCTGACAAAATCTTCTTCTTCATGTTGTTCTCTCAACTTTTTTGTTTTTTTCGATTCTAAAATAACGGAGAAAGACAAGAAATGGAGTGGGAAGAGTGAAAACAACAAGACGATTATTTTTGACTTTAGTCATAGAAAGCGTCTTAAAATTGAGTCGCTCAATGAGCTGGAAAAAGAGAGGAAAGAAAAATAAAAATTACTTATATATTTTTTTGAATAGAGTGTAACATTTTGACTGAAAAATCACCCAGCTTTGGGGAAGAATGGATGTGCAATGTTTCACTTGATTTTCACAATATTACAGTGTGTTACAGCATATCAGTTGACAATGTTTTTGTAAGAACGCTTCATGGGAAAGAAGTTTCATCCGGTTGAAGTGACCAACCACCTTTTTAAGTTAGGTATGGTATCTTTCTAGGAATGTGTTAAAAATTGTGAAAAAAAAATTGGTTAATGAAAAATTCACAAGTTAGGTTGAATTATGAAGCAGTGGAATTTTTTCAGCTGATAGTTCTATACCAAAAATATAAATCCTTGCACCACACAGGCATAGGTACCATGACAAAATGGTAATAATTTTCAAAAGGAAATTTTTGTGTTAAAAAAGTAAAAGAGTTCAACTTTCTAAACTTTGACCCCGTTTTTCTCGAATACTAGGCCTCGAGGGCAAACAATAATTATATATTTAGAATCAGCGTTTTTTCAGCTTTCCGATGATATGTAATAAGTCACGTTCCATAACTCCGCGCTCACTTGGTGACTTTCCCTAATTAGGGTGAAAACATTTTTTTAAACTTCCTTGAGAATTCTTGAATTATATAATTTCAGAAACATTTATATAGAACAGGAAACTAAAAATATCGAATGAAGCCCGTGACAGTATACATCATCAACGGAACTAAAAAAAATGAGCCGGAAAAATTAATCAGGAAAGAGAGGGGAATGTGACATGCGATTATTAATCAGACGAATACGAAGATTATTCTTCATTGATAAGGAAGTGAGAGGCGACCGAAAATGAATATTTATATAGGAGGGGCAATGACGTGGAACACACAAAGAAAATGAATGGGGGGAAAAGGGCAGACTAGGATTACAGAGGCGATTGATCTTTGTTTTTCTCTTCTTTTGTCGAAATTGTCGAACCCAGAGCTTTCTTGTATTACCTTGTTTCCATTTCCACACGTCGCCTCGATAGCTCAGTTGGGAGAGCGTTAGACTGAAGATCTAAAGGTCACCAGTTCGATCCTGGTTCGGGGCAATTTTTTTTTGTTTGTTAGTTGTCTTCCTTGAATTCTAGTTTTTGATTCAACGAATCATACTTCTAAAAACTCCCTTTTTGATCTACCAACTTAATAAGTTTTAGTAGACTAAACCAATGATCATCTAGTTTCCTTGTTGATTCATTCAATTCTCATGCGGCTTGTCAGAATGAGCATATCAACCGTGGGATTTTTTGTCATAAAACTTTATTTATTAAAAAAAAAACAAGGAAATTACATAAAATCTAACGAAAACACAAGGTTATCCAACAGATCCAACAGATGGTACCGAGTTCTTGGGTCTCGTGTGGAACATCATCATTCCTCCGCCCATCGAAGCGGTGCTAGTTTTTGGCATGCTTACAACGGAGGTTATAGATGTTGGGTCCTTTGCAATGGATACTCGTTGACCCATTCCGCTGACAGGTCTTGTTGGCATGGCACCGCCCATTCCCATCATGGCAAGTCCTGCTGCAGATGGACCATTCTGACCAGTATCGACATCGCTCAAAATTCCAATCATTTTTAGATTTGCTATAATGGATTCTTGAGATTCCCGGGTAGCAATCACTTTCACTTTTGACTCTTTGTGAAGGTTTCGGGCTTTCCGGCAGAGAATGAAGTTGGCAAAGTAGTCGGCTCGGAGGTTTTTATTCAATGCTATCAGGGCTAGTGGGTAGACGATTGGAAGATAGCAACGAGCGTTTAGGTAGAGTTGGTCAATTAGAGAGTCTTCTGAAATGTTTGAAATACAAAACTTGTAAACTTGCAAAACCACTATTTACCTAAATCCAATCCCCTTTTGATTATCAGTTGTATGAAATAGTCCGATAGACATGCAAAATAGAGTGGAACGTAGGAACGTTTGAAGAATTTCATTTGACCTCCGAGGTTTTGGATCTGTAACAAGAAGAGAAGTGGAAAACGCAAAATGATTCTGGAGGTATGGGGAATTGAACCCCAGCCCTCTCCCATGCTAAGGGAGCGCTCTACCACTGAGCTATACCCCCGGCGATTGTCTTCCCGACAGGAGGGCAAACAAGAGAGTGGCGCCTACCTTCTGATCATTTCGCAAGCCGCCGAGTAGACCGGCACGATGATGAGAGGCACGTGCGGAATTAAACATGACAAGGGCTACCTGGAAATGAGGATTACGGTAGGGTACTGTAGTTTTTTTCAAAAGAAAATGTCGCAAAAGGCTTTTTTCATCTTGAAATCCTCCAAAAATTCTAAAATTTTAACATACCACCAGACAGCAAATAAGAACTCCTCCGTGATAATAATCAAACATATAATTCGTAGTGAGTGTACTCTTTATCGCCAGATCTTCAGTGTTGGCCACTTCCAGAGCCGCATTTGCAAGCGATATTTTTGACTGCTCCTCGGAATTCATGAATGCTGTTCTGATACACACTTCGGTTATTAGAGACGCCATTATTTGGACGACCTGAAAACAAACACAACTTTAAACTTTAAAAAACCAAAAAGAAAGAAACGAACTCGAAACAGTGCTGTATGCCAGAATTTCGGACTCTCTCGAATCACTGGACTCATTTTAAACATCACCCTTTCCAGTGTAGTCCATAGGATGGTGACTTGAGGTATTGCACGTGACAGTGATAGGAATGTGGAAAAGAACGACTCGGCTTTTTTCGTACGATTCACTCGGGACATCCAACATGCTGCTGAAAAAATGAGCCTAATTGAATTCCCGCCGGATCCTTTTTTTACCTGTTGCTAAGATATTCGAACATGCCAACACAATATGCGCTATTGACAGAAACCGCAAGTTCTTTCCACAATATCGTGGATAGACGGTGGATCGATGGGTTGCCCGTTGGTAGCATAGATTGAGGTAGATTCCGATGGAGGAAAACACCATGCATGAGGTATAAAACACAATTTCAAGGGCCATCCTGTAATATCGAAAGTATTTGGGGGATAACTTCCAGAAAAACAAAAAATATCATATGAGAGTGTGCAGAAAAACCGAATTCAGTGGGTGTATGAGCAGAGTGTCTAATCGAAAAAAAACACCTGTCTAGGCGGGGTAACAAACGGAAAAGAATAATAGACTAATCTAATCGAAAACTCGACATTGTGAAATGTATATAGTGGGGATGACCTCCTTCTCAGAATCAGTATAGACAATAATATGGTGTCCCTCAGGAAATTAAGTTATTAGTTTACGTAGATTGTTATTCTGTTAGCTCCCACCCCGTTATTATTCCCACTTTTAATCAAATAAGTAGTGTGTAGAAAATACTAAAAAACGGGGGTCTCCAAACACCAAAATACACTTTCCCCGGAGAGAAAGAAAACCAAAAAACGATATTCCGTTGCGGGGAATCGAACCCCGGCCTTATGGGTGAGAGCCATAAATCCTAACCACTAGACCACAACGGATGACAGGAAACACGATCAACGGCGGAATACACATTCCGGGAAAAAAGAAAAGGACAACTGTTCTGATTCGCTCGAGATGTCTACACTCGTGGTGACCCACTGTTCCACCATCCGTTGTGGTCTAGTGGTTAGGATTTATGGCTCTCACCCATAAGGCCGGGGTTCGATTCCCCGCAACGGAAGACGCTTTTTGTTCTTTCGGGAGATTTCATGATTTGTCATCATGTTGCGGGCGTTAACAATCAACTTTCGTGTGCAAGGAATGAAATAAGCAATTATTTTAGCTGATAGAAAAGAGAAACAGAAGCAGGTGCATTGGGTTGCCATGTGTGCTACAAGACGCTTTCATGGAATGACAGATAGATTCTAACAGATAGATAGATGATTGTCATTCATCAATGCGCGGTGAAATTGCAGAAAGGGGCGTGGCCGGCAACGACGCGAAAGTCCTACAACTTCAAAATCGCGGAATCAGAATCATCTAGAAAGTCTAAAAAAAGAAAAGAAAAAAGTTCTGCTCTTTATATGTTGAAAAATCAAAAAGTGATATAATAGGGAGAGTGTGCTAATGAGCAGTTTCTACTCACATGCTCTTTCACTTTCTCTCTCTCTCTACTCTCTTCCAAAACCTGAGAATGAGTTCTATGCATGTGTATATTATCGGAGTAAAAAAGTTCCGACATTTTTTCTCGTTGCGGACTTGAGATTTCGGCGCCGCCCACTTTTGCAATCTTGCGGCGCGGTGTTTCGCAAGGTAAGCGCACAGTGGCGGTTTATAGTATTTTTCACGAGTAAAATATATGGAAAATGTCAGTTTTCTGTCAATTTTAAAGAATTTTCTTTGAAATATCATTCTGAAAAGCAATATTGACAATAATTGCGTGTGTTTTATAAGTTTGTGTCACTTTTTCAACAGAACTCGTTAGATTTTCGCCGTATCTCTTTGTTTCTTTTCTTTTTCCCTTTATTGCATGATTTTTGTTATTTTTCAGGTTCCAAATGACTCTCAAACAACGTCTCTACATGTGCATGTTCCATAATCCCCAAGTTTTGTGTTAGTTTGATTTCAGAACTTTGTTTTCTCTCCGCCATTCTTTTGTTTCAGAGTGATCGCTTCCAATGGACAGCCGCCGGACATGTCGCCAAGAAGTCAACGATGTCATCGTCGCCAGCTATAAATTGGAGTTCAATTTCTGTTGTCGTGTTAGTTGCAGAAGTAGCTTTTGTTGTTCTCTCCGCCTGTATTCTTTCAGATGACCAACAGCACCACAGATTCGGAGAGGAGTCAAAAACGATGAAGAAAGAAGGCTTCAGTGTGAAATGAAGGAGAATGAAGAGAGGGAAAAATAAGAAAATAAGAAGGAAAACGAATGGAAAGCAGGGAACTGTGATGAAGAAAGAAGAATGAAAGAGGTGGCGGAAAGGAAGAGGAAAAAACGAGAAATCTTCACAACAAATGAGAAGGGAAGAAACGAAGGAGAAGAAGAGACGAAATCTACTCGAGTGAATCATCCCCATCGATGTCATTATCGATCTCATCATCGATGTCTTCATCGATGTCTTCATCGATGTCTGACAACTCGTGCTCCTCGAATACTTCAGCGGAAATCTCATCATCGCTATAAGCGTCTTCGTCTTCCGAATCATCAATGCGGATGTTAACAAGACGGCCTTGCTCATCCGTCTCGTAGAGAAGAGAGAAGTCAGTGTCTTCCAGCATCGTCTCTTTTTCCAACATCATTGCTCTCGTTTCATCTTCGTCTTTGCGGCATTTATCAAAAAGAGCTTTTGCGTCTTTTGCTTTAAAAGAACGGAGGAAGCCAATCGTTCTACTCTCCACCTGAAAATAGAAATATGTTTCGTTGCACCTCTCATCACTAACAATCGGAACTTTGTCGTCTCTATTTCCCATATTGCGGATATTCTGCTTTGTTTGGGACCACAAAAACTCGATTGGATTCCACATGCAATGATAGGGAGGCAATCTTAGGATTTCTACTCCCCAGACTTCTTCTGCCCAGGCATCAAGTTCGTAAACTGTGAACGCCTCCTTCCCGCCGTTCTTTGCGACATATTCCTTGGACAGTTTGTACAGCTGGGGCCTCAACGTCTTTGCTGGAAACGGAACGCCATGTGCAGTAAGCCACTTTTTAAGGTCCGCTTTCAAAGTAAGGCTGGTTGGAGGCTGAAAGAGTCGACATAAGTTTTTCATATAGTATTTTGGATATACTTTTTCCCGGGTCTTATTATGGTACGGGGCGTTATCCATAATAAGAACCGGTTTCCGGCCAGTTGGAGCGGCGGCTGCAGCAAGAAGTGGAATAACGCGGTGCATGTATTCCTCACACGCCGTACTATTCATATCTCTGTGATAATCTTCATACTGCTCATCCACGTTTTGTCCCGATACTCTAAATTCTACACTTTCCGGAATTGTTCCCATTTCTGTGAGGACTGCAAGTACAATTCCTCTTTTTCCTTTTTCCTTGGGTTTCTCCGGACCAGAAACTGGGGCGCCGATATCAGCCATTTCTGCCCTCCGGTACATTGTTCCATTTTGATGCTGCCATCCACTTCGAGCACTCATCCCGTCATGCGCCCAGGTTTCATCGAAAGCTGCAAAAAACGCATTTTCTTTGTTCAACGTCTCCTTTCTTGAAAGATATTGCTTCCTTGCCGCGATGATGTTGGGACGTTCTTGGAGGACAGACATCCGACCAAGTTTCTTGAAACAAAATCCAAGGCCAGAAAGAAGAACTCTAAAATAAGAGAGACCGAATCGGTACTGAATTGAAGATTTGGCCCATTTCCAGATTCTTTCAGCAGTAACTTTTTCCTTTCTCTCCCAATAATTGTGGACTTCTTTCACGATCTTAGAACGTTCATACAAGGTTAATCTGGAGGCAATTTTTCTACTTCTTTCTCTTTTTCCCATCTCCTGAATCCTTCGTCTTCTTGCTGGAATCGGAAGACCTTTGCAGTAACGAGATACTGTAGATCGATGGAATCCAGAAAAAGAAGCAGTTGCCTGATTCACGGCGTGGAACATTGTGTAGACTGAGTCAGTTCCGAGTTTCTCGTTGATCATTTTGATCATCGTTGACAGATGAGATACAATCTCTTCACCACTATTGGCTAATATCTTATTAGTGGTGATTTTGGAAAAATCTTCCACTTTCAGTGATGCGATA
The DNA here is from genome assembly GCF_010183535.1 of Caenorhabditis remanei. Lineage (NCBI taxonomy): Eukaryota > Metazoa > Nematoda > Chromadorea > Rhabditida > Rhabditidae > Caenorhabditis > Caenorhabditis remanei. The sequence goes on from NC_071329.1 coordinate 206,787, forward strand.
GTTTTGCCGATTCTCGTGTGTACTTCTTCCATCTGACAAAAACCCAATTAAATGCTTATTCTGTTTATTCAATTCTCTCAACCTTTCTTTGGAAGTAATCATGAGCAGTGGAAACTGCTATTTCAGATGACGTTTGATTATCCACATTCGCCGTGTCACATGTTTCTACACTCTCATATTCGAAATCCGTCTGAGTCATCTTCAAACACATGAAATTATCCAGTTTGTGTGGAGTCACTTGTGTTTGCTTGTTTTGGAATTGCTTCGGGATGAATTTGAATTGCATCGGGTTGGGAACAACTGCTCCAGCAACACGAGAACCAGGTGACGGAACACTACGGAGAGAAACACGGACCAGGCGAGGAGTACTTGTAGATGAATCCATACTTCTATTTTTTACCCTGTATATTTTCCAAATGACACTTCTTAATTAAACCAGCTTGAAGCTGCATAAAACTTTAACTGGGGCGTACCCTAACATGAAGCCCAACATTTCAAAATTGGATAAAAACAATATTTATTAACAGTTTACACGCTAATATCATATTGCACAATCATTTAAATGAATTTTTCCACGAAATATTATTTTCTTCTTCCTCCACTTCCTTCTTTTTCTTTTTCTTCCTCTCTTCTTCCTCCAGTTCATTCTTTTTCTTCTAATTCCTCTCTTCTTCTCCTTCGTTTCTTCCCTTCTCATTTGTTGTGAAGATTTCTCGTTTTTTCCTCTTCCTTTCCGCCACCTCTTTCATTCTTCTTTCTTCATCACAGTTCCCTGCTTTCCATTCGTTTTCCTTCTTATTTTCTTATTTTTCCCTCTCTTCATTCTCCTTCATTTCACACTGAAGCCTTCTTTCTTCATCGTTTTTGACTCCTCTCCGAATCTGTGGTGCTGTTGGTCATCTGAAAGAATACAGGCGGAGAGAACAACAAAAGCTACTTCTGCAACTAACACGACAACAGAAATTGAACTCCAATTTATAGCTGGCGACGATGACATCGTTGACTTCTTGGCGACATGTCCGGCGGCTGTCCATTGGAAGCGATCACTCTGAAACAAAAGAATGGCGGAGAGAAAACAAAGTTCTGAAATCAAACTAACACAAAACTTGGGGATTATGGAACATGCACATGTAGAGACGTTGTTTGAGAGTCATTTGGAACCTGAAAAATAACAAAAATCATGCAATAAAGGGAAAAAGAAAAGAAACAAAGAGATACGGCGAAAATCTAACGAGTTCTGTTGAAAAAGTGACACAAACTTATAAAACACACGCAATTATTGTCAATATTGCTTTTCAGAATGATATTTCAAAGAAAATTCTTTAAAATTGACAGAAAACTGACATTTTCCATATATTTTACTCGTGAAAAATACTATAAACCGCCACTGTGCGCTTACCTTGCGAAACACCGCGCCGCAAGATTGCAAAAGTGGGCGGCGCCGAAATCTCAAGTCCGCAACGAGAAAAAATGTCGGAACTTTTTTACTCCGATAATATGTAAGGGTTGTCAAGGGCTCCCCGGTATCTCTCTCTCTCTCTCTCAACTCTATCTCTGATATCTCGTCAAGGCGGGGTAATTGGGTTGGAGGGCGAGAATAGACAGAGATGAAGTTGAGACTAATGATGAATGGGGGGAAAAGGTTGGATCATTGGTCGTAGACGAGAACGATGAGAATGGGCAGAATATAACGCGTTCTCTGTAAGACTCGAGCATCGTCATAGTACATAGGGGCCTAGAGTCTGTAAAGAAGTTAGGGCTTGCATTTTTATACAAACATGTACTATGGGTCTCTAGTAACCCAAATCCACAATATTGGCTCCCGGCTCGCAGGTACGGTAGTACGGTAGGTGCTCAAAAATGCAAAAATGAAAATTTTTCAATTATGTCGTAGAAAGCTGAAATTTTTACCATGTTTCATAGGTGTAAAATAAAGTATTTCCACAAAGTTTCAAAACATGATTCAAAAAATTCGCCGAGTTATAAGAAAAAATCATCACTTTTTTAGAATTTTTAGAATTAAATTGAAAAAAAAGTGCCACTTTTGAAATAACATGTCTGAGGATTTTTTTGTTTTAAATGAACCACTCAAAGTCCTTTTTAAAAAACAAGACTTCGCCCTATATCATCGATTCCCAACAGTCGAAAAGTGACAACGTTGAAAACTAAAAAAATCGAATTTTTGAATTTTTTGTTTTTCTCTTCAGAAATGAATAGTCCATGTTTTTTTGAGTATTTTTTGTATTGACCCTTTTAAATTTTCTTTACATTATCATACTAAGAAATTACAATTTTTGAAAAAAAAATTTTTTTGATGATTTTTTATGTGAAAAATGTTTTTTCCAAAAAAGTATAAAACTCATAATTTATTGCACAATTATTGTTTTAAATACCAGAAACTATTGTTTTAACACCGTTAAAGTGTTTTTATAACAACTATGGATAAGAGCAACTCGAATCACAACGACCCCGAATCAGAACTGCTCTGTGCCATTGGGTGTTCGAATATTAAACGTGTTTCTTTATTATTTTTCTTATTCATGATGTTTCATTCTTTTCCCGATTTATCTTTGACTTTTGTTCACTTTCTTTTTTGGCGGAAGGCTCGGTGCACCGATCGGTGGAGATGGAAAAAATTCGATGACTCGGAAGAGGTCTATGATGAGAACGGTGGAGAAAATAGTGGTTTCCAAAACCCTATTAATTAAACTAAACAAGACAACATACGATAGATTTGAATCTTAAATACTTTCTTCAAATTTGGTTCTTTTTTTCAAATAAACGAATCAACAAATTCCAAAATTTTTGGTGATTCGGGGTCGTTGTGATTCGAGTTGCTCTAATCCATAGTTGTTATAAAAAACACTTTAACGGTGTTAAAACAATAGTTTCTGGTATTTAAAACAATAATTTTGCAATAAATTATGAGTTTTATACTTTTTTGGAAAAAAAATTTTTCACATAAAAAATCATCAAAAAAATTTTTTTTTCAAAAATTGTAATTTCTTAGTATGATAATGTAAAGAAAATTTAAAAGGGTCAATACAAAAAATACTCAAAAAAACATGGACTATTCATTTCTGAAGAGAAAAACAAAAAATTCAAAAATTCGATTTTTTTAGTTTTCAACGTTGTCACTTTTCGACTGTTGGGAATCGATGATATAGGGCGAAGTCTTGTTTTTTAAAAAGGACTTTGAGTGGTTCATTTAAAACAAAAAAATCCTCAGACATGTTATTTCAAAAGTGGCACTTTTTTTTCAATTTAATTCTAAAAATTCTAAAAAAGTGATGATTTTTTCTTATAACTCGGCGAATTTTTTGAATCATGTTTTGAAACTTTGTGGAAATACTTTATTTTACACCTATGAAACATGGTAAAAATTTCAGCTTTCTACGACATAATTGAAAAATTTTCATTTTTGCATTTTTGAGCACCTACCGTACTACCGTACCTGCGAGCCGGGAGCCAATATTGTGGATTTGGGTTACTAGAGACCCATAATACATGTTTGTATAAAAATCTGTCCCTAGGGCACACGTTGCTCGAGTCTTACAGAGAACGCGTTATATGATACAATGAGTCTCAATGTGACGTATGTTGTCTAGAAAAAGGTTTGAGAGGAGTTGAACTTGAGACGTTTTGGGTGACTATCGAAGGTGTTACTAGTTGAGCTATGCGATTCCGACGATTGCGAACAGGGTGAAGAAGAGCTGTAGAGATCCGGTAATTTGAAACAATGGAATACAAGCCAACTTTCCAGACAGCCCACTGTATGTCTGTTTATCTGGATGTCTTTCCCTCAACATTCGAAACCAATGATTTCCATGACGAGTGAAATCATTATTTTGCATCAAAAATTGTTTAAATTTTATCTAGTGTACCGGAAGTACTAAACCACCACGACAGGTGGTCAAGTTCATGTCTGGAAATTTTTTGTTCTGGGAAAGAAAAAAACTTAATTTAATCTGAAAATAACCAATATCTTTTGTTTCTGTGATTTGTTGTCGATTTTCGGTTTGATATCTGTGTAAATTCAGGTGAAAAAAACTGTTTAATTAATTTTTTTCGCAGCAGAAAAAAACTCAGATTCTGGACTCAAATTGGATGAAGAATCGGGGAACTATCAACAAAAATTCAAATTAACGATGCAATATATGAATAAAAATTTGTTTCGACCGTTTCCACTGGACAAAAAAGAGACACAGAGGAATGAGCACGGTCATCATCAGCAGTGGACACTCTTTCCTTTCATATAAATAGATATTTAGTTTAATAAAATAACATCTAAAGTGCCAATGATTTCGGTAGAAGCTTTTTACCTCCAGACATTGAAATCGGCGATGATGAGAAAAAAGCTGAAAGAATATTAAAACAGTGAACACAAAAATTGCATCCAACCCATCAAGTCTTCTTTTTTTTCCTGGCCACAAACTACGAGCGAGTTGGATGCGATATGCATCCAACCCATCAAGTCTTCGACTTCAGATTGGCCGCACTGAAAAATGAAAATTTCGAATTTTTGGCTGTTTTTGATTCAATGTTTCAAAAAAAAATTTTGGTGTCAGGAGTTCTTCGCGAAGCAAGCTTTTTAGTTATCTTTGAGTTGTTTCTAGAAAGTTATCATTTTGAGACTGGAAATTTGAATTTCCAACTATTTGCACGACAGGCTTCTTACAACCGCGCTCCACCGAAGCTGGAAAAAATTGTGTGCATAATTGAGAGACTCAGAGAAAAAGAGACACTTTTCAAGGGCATTTCGGTGGAGCACAGTTGTAAGAACTTAGTCGAGCTAATATCTGTTACTTGAAAATTTGAATAGTTGTCAAGGCCCGGGCCGGTAGAAAATTTTCAAGGCCCGGCTTCAAAAAATGAGCTTTTTTTCCAGTTTTTTTTCGAAAATTTCCAATTTTTCATCGAAAATGTGGCCAGTTTTGTGTATTTTTCAAAATTTCTTCTAATTCTGTCAAAAAATTTGACTTTCGCGCCAATTTGCCAGGGCCGGGCCGGGCCTTAAAAACTAAATATTATGAATTCTTTTTTTTCTGTGCATGAGAAGTCCGCGCCGCACTCACGCGGCGGCCACGCCCACCCTGATTTTAACGCTGCGTTTTTTGGTTTTCAAACCCGATTTCGTATTTCTTTTGTTTTATTTTTTATTCCACCGACATTTAAGAAAACAGGGATCACAATAAATATTTATTTTCAGATTAATCAATATAAATCAATCATAATATTCTTTCAATTGAACAAAACAACTTGTTTCACCACTCGACAGATTTTACATTTTACTCGCTTCGTCAGAAAAGGCCGAATTCAAGTATCGACTGAGAGAATTCATCCGTTTTCCTTTGAGTTTCAGTGTTCTTCCTCTTCTCTGCCTTCCCATTTCGACGGACCCACTTTCAGCCGTTTAATTTGTTAAGCGTTGTCGCTTTACACTAATCGATTCTCCATCTCCACTCTGAAATAATTTCTCATTTCAATTTCAGCGACATCCACTATATCCTCACCTGTAGTTATTGGTAACCGTCAGTAATTTGATCGTCACTTGGATTTGATCGTCAGTGGAATAGGATGTATTTGGAGCCGTCTGAAACGTTAGAAATTTAAACAACTTTCATGACAAACAGTACTCATTTGTCCATACCAGCTTGGCATCTTTGACGAATAGATTCTCGGTTTCTCACTTCGCGCAAGCCAGCTCCAACGCAGCCAACTGTCCGTCGAATTCTTGTGTCATCGATGTGCGTCCGAGAGGTGATGTCCCAGCCAAGCATGAATTCTCCAATTGAGCCATTAAACGAGCCGCGTACACCTCCATTATGGTTTCGTTTGAGCTTCGAAACTCTTTTCCGCCTTAAATAATCATTTTTAGACACACCTCTAATCACCGGAAAATGAAACAAATATGTTTCATATTGAAAACCTTTCGCTAAAAACGGACAAACCAATGTTTTACTACTTAAAATTTGGCTTATTACAAAGCTAGATAATGCGTGCGCTGTTATTGCTAAAAACCCGTGCCGGGTTGCAATAACTTTCTCGCGTCTCATTGGCCGCCTCCGCCCCTTTTTGTGGACTAACTTTTCAAAACGCACCGTGTTCATCTGATTGAATTCCTCCAGTTTCCAGTTGCTCCATCAGCTCCATTCCTTCTGCTTTGTCGTTGTCTTCACCGTTCTATTTTTTTATCCTTAATTCGCTCATAAATCTAATCACCGGAGTGGATGTAATCATCGCGAATTGTGCAGGCAAAACCAACTCCTAAACGCATGGAACAGTAAACTGCATAGAGCCTCTGATCCGGAGCAGTCCTCATTACCTCGCGTGCGAAGGCCTCTCGTAAGAGGCTCTTCGACTTCGCGAACATAGTTCGCATACCTTCAGTGCGGGCAAAACCAACTCCTAAACGCATGGAACAGTAGACTGCATAGAGCCTCTGATCCGGAGCAGTCCTCATCACCACGCGTGCGAAGGCCTCTCGTAAGAGGCTCTTCGACTTGGCGAACATAGTACGCATACCTTCAGTGCGGGCAAAACCAACTCCTAAACGCATGGAACAGTAAACTGCATAGAGCTTCTGATCCGGAGCAGTCCTCATCACCACGCGTGCGAAGGCCTCTCGTAAGAGGCTCTTCGACTTCGCGAACATAGTTCGCATACCTTCAGTGCGGGCAAAACCAACTCCTAAACGCATGGAACAGTAAACTGCATAGAGCCTCTGATCCGGAGCAGTCCTCATCACCTCGCGTGCGAAGGCCTCTCGTAAGAGGCTCTTCGACTTCGCGAACATAGTTCGCATACCTTCAGAGCGGGCAAAACCAACTCCTAAACGCATGGAACAGTAGACTGCATAGAGCCTCTGATCCGGAGCAGTCCTCATCACCACGCGTGCGAAGGCCTCTCGTAAGAGGCTCTTCGACTTGGCGAACATAGTACGCATACCTTCAGTGCGGACAAAACCAACTCCTAAACGCATGGAACAGTAAACTGCATAGAGCCTCTGATCCGGAGCAGTCCTCATCTCCACGCGTGCGAAGAACTACAGGGAGTTCTCCGATTTGAAAAAGCTAGAGTGCTTGTTGAATACACTCATCATGGCTTTTTCTTCAAGTTTTCGAGAACTATTGGTGTCTGTTCTGAAAAATGTGAATATTGTAAGAGATTGTGGAAAAAAGACAAGAAGGATGATAAGGAAAAAAGACAGGGAACGTTTTAAAAGAGCCGAGCAGAATAAAGCGAAAACGGATTTCAGTGAAGAACATTTCATAGAAAACAAAAAAAATTTTTGAATGAACAGGAAATTAGAGTTTGGCAGAACATTGAAGCAAAACGCAATAATACAGCAAGCAAAAATAGAATTCTGACAAAAAGAACTGGAAACTGTAGAAAACGGTAGAAAGCTGTTGCCAAGAAAAAACAACAAAATTACAATGAGGAGTTACCCGCCGTGGCGTCAAAGTGTCTCATATATTACGACAATTTCTCATTAATGTCTGTTTCTACTTTGAAAAGTGATCGGCATCTCAGAAAACGATAATTATTATTATGAAAAGCAACGGGAAACCAGCGGACAATAATTACTATTCAAAAGTTATAAATTCTCTTATTAAAATCAGCGAAACCTGTGAAAAAACGGTCGACGACGCGTAAAAATGAGATAATCACAATCGAAAGGAGCGAAAACCGACAAATTAGGGAAAAAGCCAACTTTGAGCAAATATCAGTAAACTTCAATAATAACTCTCGAAAAAATATCGAAATTCTGAATTTCAGATGCTAAAATGTCAAGTGATCGATATCTCAGAAAACGAGTTATAATCATTACAAGCGCGGAAGAATCTGCAAAAAAGTAATAATCATTATTTTCAATTTCTCTAACTAAACTCAACAAAACATTAATTAAAAAACGGCCGGCGAAACGTTACAAATGAGATAAACTCGATTGGACGGAGCGAAAATTATCAAATTAATGAGCAAAATGCACAATATCTGTCAAATTGGAGCAATTTCCAGAAAATTCCAATAAAAAACCTCAAAAAATGTCAAAATTTGAAAGTCCGCAATTTTGCGCGAGTGTTTACGGCCGTGACGTCACAATGTCTCATATATTACGACAACTTTTCATTATTGTCGGTTTCTACTTTGAAAAGTGATTAATATCTCCGAAAATGAGTATTACGATCAAACAGGTAATGGAGAATCAGCGGATAAGAATTAATGTTCAAAAAATATATATTCTCTGATTAAAATCAGCGAAACTTATTTAAAAACCGGTCGACGAAGCATAAAAACGAAGTAGACACGATCGGAAGGAGCAAAAATTGACAAATTACTGAAAAAGTCAACTTTGAGCAAATATCAGTAAGTTTCCAAGAAAGCTATCAAAAATATGAACATTTTGAATTTTGGACGTCAAAATGTCTCAACTTTTCATTAATCTATTTTTTTACTTCAAAAAGCGATCAATATCTCTGAAAATAAGCATGATGATCATTAAAAGAAACGAAGAATCTGCGAAAAAGTAATAATCAATATTTTGAAGCTCTCTAACTAAACTCGGCAAAACCTGAATTAAAAACGGGCAGCGAAGCGTTAAAAATGAGATAAACTCGATCAGAGAAGATGAAAATCAAAAAAGTAGTTCTAAAAATGCACAATAAGCGTCAAAATTGAGCAATTTTCAGTAAATTTCCACAGAAACTCTCAAAAATCATCAAAAATTTTAAAGGTCCGCATTTTTGCGTGACAGTGCTTACGACCGTGACGTCACGATGTCTCATATCCTACGACAGCTTCTCATTATTTTTTGTTTTACTTTGAAAAGTGATCGGCATCTCAGAAAATCAGCATTATGATAATAAAAAGCAACGGAGAAGCAGCGGACAAGAATTAATATCAAAGAAATAATAGTGCCCTATTTAAAATCAGAAAACGTCAAATTTGAGCAAATTTCAGTAAATTTCAATTAAAAAAAACTTCTAAAATCATCATACTTGCAAATTTTCGGCCGGGCCAGGCCGGGCCGGTAGAGAATTTTCAAGGCTCGGCCCGGCTTCAAAAAACGGTACCCATTTTTTACCAAAAATTTTTGAATTTTTTTGAAATTTTACATTAAAAATTCAATTTTTCGATGCATAACTAGCTTTCGATTGAATTCTGAAGTATAGTCAAAAATTCGACGTATTTGGGAAAAAATTCAAAAAAATTCAAAATTTTGTTCAAAATTTTAGTTCAAATTTTTTCAGCCGGCCCGTTGCAAGTATGTAATTTATTGATAAAACGATGAAAAATTAAAAATTGCGGCTGACTGCGCAAACGCGCTCCACTGAAAATTGCGTTTTCCCGCTTTTTTTTTTGAATCGAGATGGTCCCGATTGGCGAGTGCACTTACGCTTTAGAATTGTTGCGCTTTGGAACTGCTACGATTTGGAACTGTTGCGATTTGGAACTGTAACGTTTTGGAACTGCTTTAGCATTAGAGCGCGCTTGCATTTTTCACTCAATTTAAGGTTTTAAGCCATATTTTAAATATTTTTTCATTTTCTATCAAAAATAGCAAAAATACCAACTCTTTTAACAGAAAATAATGGAAAAATATTTAAAATATGGCTGAAAATCTTAAATTGAGTGAAAAATGCAAGCGCGCACTAATGCTAAAGCAGTTCCAAATCGCAGCAGTTCCAAAGCGCAACAGTTCCAAAGCGTTAGTGCACCGCCTCGATTGAAGGCCGGGATAGAATTTCGAATTCAGGGACGAGTTATCGCGACTATGTCCGAATGCCTACACGATGTTGTTTTCAAAGATATGTGCGCAGATTGTGGAAAAGATCTTCGAGAGAAAGGAGGAAGAGCTGGACAATGGAAAGAACAGGCGACGGCAAATGTTTCTATGATCCATCATGTACCAGAACTTATCGTATCTGAATCGGTAATCTAGTGGAAATGTGACTGTTTCAATCACATAAAATATTTCAGCTCGCGAAGAAAATTGGTTCAGCTGATGAAACAAACTTGATTACTACCAGAAAATTGGTTCTTCTTGTTGATCTGGATCAAACAATTATTCACACATCGGATAAACTAATGTCGGCGGACGCAGAAAAAGTATGGTTTTAGTTTAAAATACAAATTTATAGTTTATATTTTTAGCACAAAGACATTACCAAATACAATCTGCACTCTCGAGTCTACACCACAAAACTTCGCCCTCATACCACTGAATTTTTGAATAAAATGTCAGCAATGTATGAGATGCATATTGTGACATTCGGACAGAGACAGTATGCACGTCGAATCGCTAAGATTTTGGATCCAGATGCTCGTCTATTTGGGCAACGAATTCTCTCCAGAGATGAGCTTTCCTCGGCTCAACACAAGACAGAAAACTTGAAAGTGAGATATTCAATTTAAAATTCTTTTCAATAAACTATTCCAGCAGAGTTGCCCGGAATCCGGATTCCGAAATTCCGGAATTCCGGGTTTTTTTTGACATTCCGGTTCCGGATTCCGGATTTCGAAAATTTGATTCCGGTTTCGGATTCCGTATTAAGGAAAATATAAAATCTCATTCCGGTTCCGGATTCCGGAAATCGAAAAAGGTCATTCCGTACAGCTCTGTATTCCAGGCATTGTTCCCATGTGGTGACAACCTTGTAGTGATTATCGACGATCGAGCTGATGTATGGCAATATTCTGAAGCGTTGATTCAAATCAAACCTTATCGATTCTTCAAAGAAGTCGGTGACATCAATGCACCGAACGATTTGAAAGAGCAAATGCCAGTTCAAATTGAAGACGATGCTCATGAGGATCGAGTTTTAGAAGATATCGAAAGAGTTTTGACGAATATTCATAACAAATATTATGAGAAACACGACTTGAAAGGTGCTGATCAAACGTTGCTTGACGTGAAAGAAGTGATCAAAGAGGAACGACACAAAGTACTTGATGGATGTGTCATTGTTTTCTCTGGAATAGTATCAACTGGAGAGAAGCTGGAGAAGACCGAAATATATCACCTCTGCTTGCAATTCGGCGCCACGATTGTTCCAGAAGTTGTGGAGGAAGTCACTCATGTCGTCGGAGCCAGATATGGAACAGAGTATGTATTTTTGTTTTCGGAAAATTTGGAATCCTATTTTCTTCAGAAAAGTACATCAAGCTCATTGTCTCGGAAAGAATGTTGTCACTGTGCAATGGGTGTATGCTTGTGTCGAAAAGTGGATAAAAGCAGATGAAAAACAATTCGAGTTGACAAAAGAAAGCACTCCACCAGTTGGACGACCACTCGGTTCAAAATATGTAAATGATCTGTCGAATATGGATACGATTGGTGAGGCTGCTTTGGCTGATATGAATAATGAAGTTGACGAAGCACTGTCGGATGAGGATGAAGATGAAGGTGATAATGACGACGATGAGGATGATGATGGGCCAGAAAATCGAGAAGATGATAAAGTTCAAAGAGATAAGAGAGATAAAATTGCAGATAAAGAGAAAATTTATCAAGAAGATGAAAAAGAGAAGAAGAATGCGAGCGGAAGAAATGAGCAACCAGAAAGCAGTGATGCGCAGGGAAAAGGCCAGAAGAGAAAGCATTGTCCGGAGATGGATGATGGTGAAGAAGTAAGCATTTGGCACATAAAAAGCATTTTGAATAAATTTTGATTGCAGGAGTCAGACTCAAAAGACGATGATGATGAGGCGCCAATGTCATACAAAGCTCTGCTGTCAAGATCGCGTAAAGAAGGACGAATTGTTCCAGAAAGCGATAAAGATGAAAAACAATTCGAGTTGACAAAAGAAAGCACTCCACCAGTTGGACGACCACTCGGTTCAAAATATGTAAATAATCTGTCGAATATGGATGAAGAATCCGAGGAAATGGCTGCACTCATCGAGCGTCAAATCGATGAGGCGGCCGATAAGAAGGACGACAATGACATGGAGTGACTAGAATCTGTGAATTTATTCTAAATATGTGATATTCTTGTTGCATTTTCATATTTGTTTGCAGTTCGTTTTCATCTCGTTGTTTTTCTTTTTTGATACTCAGAAGTTCTGTACTATTACTTCTCTATTTTGTAATTTCACATTTTATCAATGATTTGTCATATGTTATCGAATTTTGGAATTTTTGAATCATTGTGTTGTAATTCGGGCTCTTTTTTTAACATGGAATTTCGATATTTCTTCCAGGTTTTGGAGTTTTTCTTGCTAACGACACTCCGTTATTCCGCGCGAACCCGGAACAATTTTCATAAGAAAAAGGCGAATGAGTCTATTCGACGAAACTGTAAACTCAAAAAATGGGCCACTACGCCGCTCTGTGTGCCGTGGTCAACCGATGGTTGTCCGTTCTTCCTAGCTGAGTGGTAACGACACTCCGAAATCCCGCATGCGCGTGTTGTTTAGCGTAAATCTACACCGATTTTTCAGGAGACGGATTATTGAATTATAGATTTTCGTTGATTTTCGACGGTTTTTGATAGAGTTTTGATGTTTTCGCAACGGAATCTTATAAACCATCTTATTTGACATACATTACCGTTTGAAAATCGATAAAATTCGCAAGAAATATTTTTTTAGCATGTAAAATCCATTTTCAGCATGATAGGACAATTTGTAAGGAGACCGGTGGCTCCTCAGCGCACATATTATGCTCAAGGATATCCGACACAACAATTCGCAACTCCACAACAAGGTTTTCAGCCAACAACCAGGTTTTTTCCATTTTTCTATTGATTTTTCAAAAAAACTTAGTATTTTTCAGCAATTTCTCTCAAAAACCAGCAGAATCACGAGCACAAAAACAAGTTGGAGCGAATTTCTTGCCTTCAGTCGTCAATGAAGCATATCATAATGTTTTGGAGCAAGTTGTGACGGCGATGTGCTATAAATCCGGATTTGATGACATTGAGGAGGGCGCGTTGGAGACTTTAATGCTTCTTTTTCATTCTTGTTCGTTTTTTTTTCACAAAAAATGATTTTAGAGTCAAATTTCCAGACATAAAACGAATCGGTGAGCAATCTCGGCTGGGTTGTGAAGTGGCTGGACGAACGATAGTCAGTCCGGGCGATGTTTGGTTTGCACTAATTAATATGGGTATTTCGGTGAAGGAGCTATCAGATTTCCAGCAGGATCAAATTGTCTCCTCATTGACTGTTCATCCGCGTAAGTTTCTGCAGACTTGCAAAATTTTAGACAGGCCCGAAGTCAAAAATATCCAAATTTTTTTCACAAAATCGGTCGAACATTGTTGAAATTTTCATCAAAAATAGTAAAAAATCCTATGTAGACTTCAGTTTTTTTCGATTGACGAAAAAAGTTAAAAATTCGACTTTTTTTGCAAAAAAAAAACCAACACTTTTTCGAAATAATTCAAATTTTTGTATTTTTTCTCTAAATTTCAAATTTCCAGCCGAAATCATCCCACCCGAAGCGAAAACTCAAGCTCTCCGAATCGGAACACCACGACCACATCCGAATTATGTATTTGAATGGTTGCCACCACTTCCAGATCCACATACTTATATCAAAACGGAGGTAATTGGAAAATGTCAAAATTTCACTCAAAAATTTTGTTTTCGGATAGAAAATTCTGAAAAAAACTCAAGGTTTGACCTCAAGAAACATGAAAAAGGAGTCTCCTGAAATTTCTCCTGAAATTTTCAACAATTAATTAACAAAAATAATGATTTTTCTTAGATTTTTCCTGAAATTTTTCCAACTTTTTTACTCAAAAACAGGTTTCTGGGGGTCTCTCCTTTCAGTTTGATCCGGAGAGTTCTGGAAGGTCGTATTTTCTTCAAAATCCCGTTTTCGGCTCGAAAATCCTTTAAAAATCCATGATTTGACCTCAAAAGACATGAAAAGGAGATAATTCGACATGAAAAACCCCTAAAAATAGAGTTTTTGGCCCAGATTATTTCAGAAATCTACTCATTCTAACCCACTGTTTCTTCTCAAACCTCATTTTTAAGGCAAAAACTCTTAAAAACTCCTCTGCTTTCAGATCAACGAAGACATTGATTTCTCGTATGAACGAGTACGGGATGCGATGGCTAAAAAGAAGCGAAACGCGACTGCGTCTCTCGTCAATTATATGATTCGAAACTATCCATCGTTGTGTTTATTCCGAAATTTCGAGAAAATTATTCATGAGCAAGTGAAGAAAACGGTTTGTTTAAATATTAGCACGACACGCTTCTTTCAACCGCGCTCCACCGCAAACGAGAGAGTATCGCCGAGAGAGACGCAGAGTTTTTTTTCTCGCGCCGACATAGATTTTCACAGTTTTTGATTTATTTTCACTATTTTTCCAAAGGTTTTTTGTAAATTATTATAAAAATCTGCGAAAATAGATCAAAAACTGAAAATCTGTGTTGACGCGAGAAAAAAACTCTGCGTCTCTTGCCGAAACTCTCTCGTTTGCAGTGGAGCGCAGTTGTAAGAGCTGTGCCCAGTTAATATATTCAAAAAAAAGTTGAATGATTTCAGTTCAACGAAGAAAGTGAGAAGAAACGGATGGAGGAGGCGTTCATCGCGTTTCGTGATCTACTTCAGACGAAAGATATCGAGGAAGTGGAGAATGTGGGAAAAATGTTATTCAATAAGGGATTGATTAATAAACATGTAAGATTGGACACCTGGGGTGTGCGAAAAAAACGTTTTTTTCGAAAACTTTTGACGGAAAAAAGAGAAAAATATAACAAGAAAACTGTCTGAAAAAATCATAGTTGCCAAGGCCCGGCCCGGCCCGAAGGCCCGGGGAAATTGGCGCGAAAGTCAAATTTTCAATTTTTTGATTTTTTAAAAATTTTTTCGCGAAAAAGTCAAATTTTCGACTATCATTTAGAATTAGAAGAAATTCTGAAAAAAAAATGGTCACATTTTCGATGAAAAAAAAGAAAAAATTGAAAAAAAATAGGAAAAAAGGGTCATTTTTTGAAGCCGGGCCTTCGGGCCGGGCCTTGACAACTATGGAAAAATGAGTGTTTCGCAGGTAAAAATCTTAAATTTGTATGAAATAGTAAGGAGAGACCCCCAGAAACCGGTTTTGAGTATAAAAATTCAAGACAAATCGAAAACTCACAATTTTTGTTAATTTTCGCACAGCCATAATCTGGAATCTGAATTCTTGTGAGTACTTGCACAAAGAGCACTTCTAGATGCACAGACAGATTTTCTCCAGACATCTGGAATCGGAATTTTCGTGAATAAGTTTCATTTTAATAATTTTGGCTAAAAACCCGACAAAAAACGCGTCAGAGGCGCGCCAGACGAATTAAAATGTGATTTAGGAAAGATTAAGACTGAAAATTCTTCGTTTTTCTATAGTTTTTGCATAAAAAGCTTCCAAAAATGCGACCCCCAACCGGTTTTGAGTGCAAGATTAGGAAAAATTCAGGAAAAGTCGAAAAATCACTATTTTTACTCAATATTGGAAAATTTCAGAAGAAATTCTTAATTTTGTGTTCAAAAAAGGGTTTTTGGATGTCTCTCCTTACAGATTTCATAATATTTCTAGATTTTTGACTCCGAAAAACTCATTTTTTCAGACAGTTTTCTTGATATTTATTTTTTTTCGGTTTTTCAGTTTTTTCGGTCAAAAATGTTCGAATTTTTTCCCCTTTTTCTCATCTCTCATATTTCCAGGAAATGGAATCAGGCACAGAAGTTGTGTGTATGTGTTCGGACGGTGCATTGATCGATCAGTCCGGAAAACGTGTTCACCTAACGAATTCCACTTTAATCGATTTCGAGGAACGAGACAAAATTTCGAAGAGTAAAACGAGAATGAGCGCGTGTGGAGATGGTGCTGAGTCGTTGAGATGTAAGGGAAATCAGCAGAATATTGATTTATGAAAAAATAGGACATTTTTGTTTTTGAGAAATTTTGACCAAAAAATTCGAAGAAAAAATTCAAGATAGCTGTCTGAAAAAAATGAGTTTTTCGGAGGCAAACATCTTGAATTTGTGTGAAAACTATATCTATTTCAAGGACAGACCCCACGAAAACTGTTTTTGAGTACAAAATATTCAAAAATTGTGATTTTTCTTGAAATTTTTCAAAATTTTGTAATCAAAAACCGGTTTTTAGGGTCTTTCCTACAAATTCAAGACAGTTACCTCCGAAAAATTTTTTTTTCTGACAGTTTTCTTGACATTTTTTCTCGAAAACTGTAGTTAAATCATTTTCAGATCACTGGCCAGTCGACGAGATGCTAGACGAACTAATCGAACTTGACTCGTGTACGATGGATTTGGGCGATGAGAAACCCGATGAAATGAAATATATGCAAGAGAAGATGACATTCCAATATCTGCCAGAATGGTGTCATGTCTTAGTGCCTTCATTCGAGCATCGTGCCTATTTGGTGTCTGATGATGTGAAAGCGGATATGGAATCAAGGAGAGAAAGGGAGAAAGAGGAAAAAGAGGAAAAAGATGCGAATGAGGAGGAGAAAGATGGCGAGAAAAAGGCGAAAGAGGAGGAGAATGTCAGTTTTTTTTCAGAAAAAAAAGAGCCCAGCGAAAATTTTCAATAATTTTTTATTAGCACGCCACGCTTCTTACAACTGCGCTCCACCGAAACCACAGAAAACGGTGTGCAAAATTGAGAGACTCTGAGAAAAAAGACATTTCTCAAGAGCATTTTGGCGGAGCGCTGTTGTAAAAATCGTAATTTAGTGCAAAAACAGATGTTTTCCAATTTTTTTTGAAAAAAAATTAGGTTTTCCCACTAAAAATGAACCAAACTTTTGCAAAAAATGCAATAAATTGGAATTTAGGCGCCACTTTTTTCCATAGTTTTCAACCTTTTTTTCGCCTAAAAATTCGTTTTTTCTTTTGACATTTTTTCACCTATTCATTCCTATTAGCACGGCACGTGTCTTGCAACTGCGCTCTACCGAAATCACAGAAAATTGCGTGCAAAATTGAGAGACTTGGAGAAAAAAAATATATTTCTCAAGGGGATTTCAGTAGAGCGTAGTTGTAAGAACTGTGTCGAGTTAATAGTAGAAATGATCTTGAAAAAACGCGCGACAGTCCAAAAGCTGACTAAAATGCGGAAAAACTGACATAAATCGGCTCAAAAAGTGGTCGATTAAGCTGCGTATCCAAATGCCACAACAAGATAGCGAATTGGAAAAATTAAAATTTCAAGTTTGCCTCAAAGTCTAACAGAGCGCGTTTTCGCTTCTCTCAATCCCCATTATTAAATTCCAGACGCACTCGAACCTCTACCTGTATCCACCGATTCCTGATGACGACGACGATTTCATGGAGGTCGTGATGGAGGAACCGAAAACCGAAGAACCAGATTTGATTGAATAATTTAATGCATTTTTATCTCAAAAAACACTTCCATAAAATCTCACTTTTACAAAAAATACAGGGCATTTATGTTATAAATTGTGATAAATAATTGAATTTTTATCGAAAATGTTCCCTTTTTTCCAAAAAATCGGCGATTTTCAACCGTTAAAAATATATATTTTCTCCAGTTTTCCCTTCGATTTCCATCTATTTTTCCTCCAGATGAACTACAATTTACCTCCTCAAAATTTGGGAAATCTTATCGACGTGGAGAAGCGAGTGGAATTTGTAAGGGCATGTGGAATCACTGAAAAGCCGAAAATTTTGGATTCGGATGATATTCCAGAGAGTGAGTGGACATTTGGATTCACATACAGACATATATATATATATATATATTTTCAGCTTCCACACCTTGTAGCTTCATTCAACTCTACGAGAATCTGCCGGAGGAGTCGAATAAGTCGAAAAACTCAAAAAAAGAACCAAAAATCGAAGATTCTGATGATGACGTCATGGTTTTAGATGAAATAGAGATCAAAAGAGAGCCGGGAACCCAAAAAGTCGATATACGAGATGTAAATGGATATCTGAAAGCTGCAAAAGATGGAAATTTAGAAGAATTAAGGAGATTTTTGAAGAAAAGTAAGAAGCAAAAAAGAAAAAATCTTATTCCGTTGCGGGGAATCGAACCCCGGCCTTATGGGTGAGAGCCATAAATCCTAACCACTAGACCACAACGGATGGTGAAGAAATAGGTCTCCGATGGCATAGACATTCCGCCGTGTTGCCAAGTGTCACTCATTTGCCTGCCGTTGTAACTTTTATGCCAACGGAGACCTAGTTCTACACAATCCGTTGTGCACAGGTGAACCGCTGGGAATCCTATATGTGAAGGTGCCAGAATAGCGCCCTATGTGTGTCCATAAATGAAAAGTGGATCGCGCGTGTGCCGCATATGTGCGGTCGTCTTTTCTGTGTACTGGCAGCGCGTGCACCCATATAGCTCCCATATGTATGGTCCATATTTGAGGGTGGCGGCCGGCCGCCGCAACGACACTCCGGAATTACACGTGGGCGTGTTGTTTACCGTAAATCGACGCGACATTTTTTTCTATAAGTCCGGGCCCATTTTCTCCGTTTCTCGAAGTTTTTCACATATTTTCTTAATTCTTTTTGCACAAAACAGATAATGGCAAACTTCAAAAATAAAAATAAATATATTCAAACTTGCGGAAACTTATTTTTTCAATACAAAAATTGTTATTTTCTCAAGAAACTAGAATTTTAAGTTTTTGTTGAGAAGTTCGGGTCTGATGTTCTGCTTCACTTCGGTATGATAAGAAATCATATTTTTCAGGTGGATTTAAAGGTAAGAAGGTAAGAATTTGTCATACCGAAGTAAAGTCAAAATACCGGACTTCGAATTTCTTCGACGGGTATCATTTTCTTTCAGAGCTCAAAAAAAAGCTTGAGAATCAATGATTGTGTTATAACCACCAAGCTAACAAGATTTTTATAGGAAATCGTGTGTGATTTTCAATTTTTTAAAAGTATTGCCATTATCTGTTTAAAAAAGGAAAGAACTTCGAGAAAAGAGGAGAAAATATACAAGTCCGAGAAATGGGAAGTGAACAAGGTGGAAAAAGAAAAGTGAAACAACATGATAACATTACATACCAATCACAACAATGAATTTGGCCTTTCTAGTGTTTCATACAGAATAATCAACCAAATGCGATTGGTAGAATTAATGCTGATTATGCTATCCATATGCGCTCCACGTTCTCGGCCGACCGCGCGGTGATCCACATAGACACATATAGGGCCCAACCCTCATTCTTTTTAGCCGCACATACGCCACCGCGCGGTTACATATGTGTTCCCCAGCGGTTCACCTGTGTGGTCTAGTGGTTAGGATTTATGGCTCTCACCCATACACAGGTGAACCGCTGTGGATCCTATATGTGATCGCGCGGTGGCGTATATGCAGCTAGAAAGAATCAGCGTTGTGTCCTATATGTGTCCATATGGATCCACGCGCGGTCGGCCGAAAACGTGTGCCGCATATGGATCGTATATGGATCGCATATCAGGATTAATTCTACCAACCGTATTTGGTTGATTATTGTGTATGAAACACTAGAAAGGCCTAATTCATTGTTGTGATTGTTATATAATGCTATAATGTTGTTTTACTTTTCCTTTTTCAACTTGTTCACTTTCCATTTCTCGGACTTGTACATTTTCTCCATTTTTCTCGAAGTTCTTTCTTTTTATAGCAGATAATGGCAATACTTCGTGAAAAATTTAAAACTCCACACGATTTATATAAAAAATGATAAGTTAGTTTGACGGTTGTAAAACGATTTTCGAGATTTTCTTGAACTTTGAAAGAAGCTATACCCGTCGATGACATTCGAAGTCCGATATTTTGACTTTACTTCGGTATGGCAAATACTTACCTTCTTACCTTTAATTCCATCTGAAAAATATAATTTCTTATCATACCGAAGTAAAGAAAAACACAAGAACCGAACTTCTCAACAAAAAGTATATCCCAAAGTTTCTTGAGAAAACGACAAGTTTTCTATTGAAAAAAGAAATTTCCGCAAATTTAAATATCTTTATTTTTACTTTTAAAGTTTGCCATTATCTGTTTTCAGCAAAAAGAATGAAGAAATTCGCTGAAAAACTTCGAGAAACGAAGAAAATGGGCCCGGGCTTATAGAAAAAAATGTCGCGTCGATTTACGGTAAACAACACGCCCACGTGTAATTCCGGAGTGTCGTTGCGGCGGCCGGCCGCTAGGCTCAAATATGGACCATATATGGAACGTATATGGATGCTATATGGATGCACGCGCGGCCAGTACAAGGAAAAGACGACCGCACATATACGCCACACGCGCGGTCCACGTTTCATTTAGGGACACATATAGGACGCTATATGCACACTTTCACATATAGGATCCATCGCGGTTCACCTGTGTAAGGCCGGGGTTCGATTCCCCGCAACGGAATATCATTTTTATTCTTTTTTTTTTTTCATTCTTTGGGAATTTGTAAGTAATTCACTTTCAGAAATCCCGATCGATGTCACTGATTTCTATGGTTGGACAGCCACAATGTGTGCGGCTGGCGATGGTAACTTTGAAATTTGCAAATATTTGCTGGAGAATGGCGCGGATCCGGGAGTACGGGATAAGAATGGAATGGGAATATTGCAGATTGCGCAGAAGAATCGGAAGGAGACGTTCGTCCGGTTGCTGATGGACTATTTTTGTAATGGGTTGGTTTTTAGGGACCCAATCCATCAAAAAATATAATTTTTTCAGAAGTGCTCCTTCAACATCCGCTGAACCCGAAAAATTGACATACTGTGAGCTCTGCGACACATTTGTCGATGAGAAAAAGATTAATGATCATATTTCGTCGATCACTCATCAGTTGAAGTGAGTTGGTTCCGGGAGGAATAAAAATCACTTTATTAAAAAAAATTTTCAGCGACAAATCGAAGCCAGGAGTGGCGCCACAATCTGGAATTCATCTGGGTCCCTCGAATATCGGATACCGGTTAATGTGTGCTTCCGGATGGACGGAACAGCAGGGTTTGGGACGGAATTCTGATGGGCATCGGTTTCCGATTAAGGTATTGTCGAAATAAACAAAGTGATACCCGGTGTTTGCGGACTCAATGCTAATTTTTAATAATTTTGCATTGAGTCCGCAAACACCCGGGTATCACTTTTTTTATTTCGACAATACAGTATCTAGTGTGCTCTTGCGCTGATAACCGCACAGAGTCATAGAAAGTCCATATGAAGCATTTGCGCTCTAAAAAATTTGGCGTAAAATTAGCCCGAAATTCAAAATATAAGCGAAAAAAACGAGAAAAATAGAAGAAAAGTCAGCCTCATTCGGAAATTTTAACTTCCTATCGTTCGTCCACGCTATAAGCACGCGATTTGGCTGAGCAGCGACTCAATTGGCAACCTGCCTAGTCGTGAGCAATAAAAAATAATAATTTGAATTTAAATGAACAAAAAATGACCCTGTGTAACCGCGCTCCACGAAAAAACAGCTATCTCCATGTTTTCCAGACAATCCTAAAACGAAACCGTACTGGCCTTGGAATGGAGAGTTTGCCGAAAAAAGTGACACACTTCGGACCGTTGGATAGGAATTCTGTGAGAAACGAGAAGTCGAAGAAGCAGCCGGTGACGAAGAAAGATTTGGAGAGAAAGAAGCGAAAAGAGGACCGAATAACGAAGAAATATCGCGCGGATTTCGGAGATAATGATAGTGTTTATGAGTATTTTAATGCGGAGAAATGAAGATTTTATAATTTTTGATTTTTTTTAAATTTTAAATGTTTTGGTGTTTTAAAGGTGATAACATGCCTTGTTTTATTACTTTACTTTGGTAAATTTTAGATTTTTTTCAAATTTTCAAAAAAAAAAAAAACGTTTTCAGACCTCCATAATGAATGAATACGGTTGCAACGTATGCAACGAGGAGTATTCCATCCAGAACCCCATGAAATGTCCGCGTGTTCTAACCGGTTGTGGACACACAATATGCTATAAGTGTGCAATGGAAATCGCCGGCGGTGGACTCCAGATTCTATGCCCATTCGACCGGACGTCTACATTGATTCCTGGCGGAGATCTGAAAACGTTGAAAAAGAATTTCGCATTGTTGGAATTGTTGGAAAGAATTGCCGATGGTGGTGGGATATTGGAGAATGCAGAGGGGGGAGGACTGAAATTCGATCGATATTCAAAGGAGAGACTTCTAAATGTGAAATGTGATGAGGATTCAGAACACGTTGCAGTACTGTTTTGTACAGTTTGTGATAGTAATCTGTGCGAGAGGTGAGGGGGCAAAAATGGAATTTGATGGTCATAATTCTGACAACTGTGTTACAGTACCCAGGGATGTGCGGAATGGAAATCGGAACATTCGAAAATTTCCGAGAAATTTTTTCGTAAAACTTTGGTTCCGAAGTTTCCGAAATTTCAAATATTTTTTTGTGTCAAAATTCACAGAATTTTCAGTTTTTCCTACATATTTATAGATTTTGGCTATGAAAAACTTGAAAAACTGAGTTTCTGAAATTTCTTTTATTTCCGAAAAGAATCATTCGGAATAGTTCCGAGTTCCGTAATTTCTGAAATGTTTAGTCCCGCACATCCCTGACAGTACCGCTTACTGTCCCATCAAGTAAATTTTAAATAAAATATATACAGATGAACAGTAGAGCTTCATTTTTGTAGTTCTCCCGAGTTATGTTCATTTTATGACGATAGCTCAAAAATCGCACTATTGTGCACTGAAATTGGTGGATTTAAGTGAGAAATTACTTTGTCGATACGTAACTTACAGTAAGTAAAATACAGTAAGTAAAATACAGTAAGTAAGTTACGTTTCGACAAAGCAATTTCTTTCTCAAATCGACTGATTTCAGTGCGATTTTCGAGCTGTCGTCTTAAAATGACCATAACTCTCGAGGGAGTATCCGTACAAAAAAGTTGTGAACTGCAAAAATGAAGCTCTACTTATAATCTGTATGACTCATTGGAAACTTTCTTATTGGGTCAACCAGTGATACCGTAATACCCTCTCAAAGTTAAATATTTTCAACTGAAAACGGCTAAAAATGTTAGAATTATGGTCATTACTGTACATCATTTAATCGTTATTCTCCAAAAATGCTCATCCTCCCACTTCCAGATGCTCCGAAGACTCCCACTCAACCAACGTTCTCTCCAAACACCGCCGAGTGCCTCTCACCGAGAAACCCGCTCCACAAGTCCACTGCCGCCTCCACTCCTCATACATCGTCGAATTCGTCTGTAAAGAAGTGTCCTGTGACAACGAAAGTCCCCTGATGTGTCTGATGTGCAGAGATTACGGTAGACACAAAGGTCACTGTCACGTGTTGATAGAGAAAGAGGTGGAAGATTTGAGAGAGAAGATTCGAGAACACTTGGGAGAGTTGAAGACACAATCGGATATTGTGGGAAACGCGCTGGACTCGATCAATTCGACGATACATGAGTTGACACCGGGATATGATGATGGAAGTTTAGAGGAGACGAAACAAGAGATCCGCGACCATTTCCAACGTCTTCATTCAACACTCGATAGAGACGAAGGCACCGCTCTAGACACCCTAAACCGTTACGCTCACAACCGAGTGGAAAATCTGCAAACACAAAGAGAACGTCTAGAAGCAGTCAACTCAAAAATTGGCACTACAGTGACGACACTTCAGAAGGCGTTGGTCATGGAGAAGGGGAATATTCTGGATATGAAGGATGATCTGCTGGCATTGGCGGAATCCACGACAGCGGAGAGGACTGAAGTTCCAGATCGATCTCAACTGAGGACGAGAATCGCGTTCTCGTTTTCGAGCGATAGAAAATTGCATATTGGGGATTTCATTGAGGCTAGAGTGGTTTTATTGGGTGAGTTTAGAGACCTGGAGTTTCGGCGATAACAAAATGATCATACATTAATGAAAAGTCTGCAACTTCAGGGAAAAGCCTTTTCCGACCTAGAATACCATTGAAATAACAATTTTATGGCCTAAATTCCTTGAAAATTGACGTATATTACTTTAAAATGAGGTAATTAATTTCCCTAAAAATGGCCAAAATGCTGTTAAAAATTACCTATATTCCTTGTAAAATGAGCTAAATTCCTTTAAAAATGACCCGATTTTCTTAAAAAATGACCCAATTTCCTATAAAAACGACTTAAATTCTTTAAAAATGACCTAAATTCGTTGAAAAATGACCTAAATTATTTCAAAAATAAATTTTCGACCTTAAAAGCCTGCAATTCCAGACAAAAAACACGTATGGAGAGAATTAAAAAAATATGTCGCAGACGTGGGAATGTTCCAGACGTAACTCGACCTTTCAAATTGATTCATATTTTATTAAGTACTTCTCAACACGCTGATTCCGAATATGTGATCTAATCCTGCAGAACGTTTCAGTGAACCGAGATATATGAGTTTTAAGTGATTTAAAGGGAAAAAATTGTAAAATTGATTTTGTTTCAGCTTCTTGAAAAATACAATTTTGCCCAAGAAATTACTTTAAATGCATTTATCTCGGTTCAGTGAAGCGTTCTGCAGGATTGGATGGCATATTCGGAATCAGGGTGTTGAGAAGCACTTAATAAAATATGAATCAATTTGAAAAGTCGAGTTACGTCTGGAACATTCCCGAAGAGTGCTAAAACTCTACATTTTTGAAAGTGACACTGACAAAACAGCTGCGGAAAAAATGCGCGCGCGTTCACGTAGGCCAACACACGGAGATTTAGAAAAAAATCCATGTTTTTCAGGACTCGACGGCGCCGGTAAGACCTCAATCGTTCGTCGCCTCAAAAAAGTGCGTGCTGACGCAGTAATGGCTCCGTACCCAACGAGTGGATTCAACATTGAAACAATCCACTACAAGAACTATCGTCTGAACGTGTGGGACGTCGGAGGACTGCCGAAACTCAGACACCTCTGGAAACACTATTATTCGAATGCTCAAGCGATCTTCTATGTGATCGATGGGCACGCGGTGGAGAGATTCTCAGAGGCTGTGAGAGAGCTCAGCAAGGTTATGAGTGATCCGTTGGTTAGCACATGTCCAGTGGTTGTGGCGGTTAATAGGAAGGAGTGAGTTTTTAGAAAGGGAGATCAATTCATTAAAATCAAATTTCAGCGGGAACGTCCTCAACGGTCATATGGACGCCTTGATGTCTCAACTCGAATCCCTCCCCTTCCAACATCATCTTCATTTCTGTGACGCCGCCAATGGCTCGGGAATCGATCAAATTATTGATCAGATTACTGTATATCTCAGTCAATTGAATGGCACTTGTCCTGTATAACCTTTTTTTGTTGGGTTTTGTATATTCAGTAGTATGTAAAAAAAAAGTAGTGTTAAAGTAGTTTTTTTTGTGGATAAAAATATATTTTGGAAGGTTTTTTATGAGGTTTCTCGAATAGTACAATTATAGAATACTGCCACTAGACAACACACTACTACCGTGAAAAATATTTCCGCGGGCTATTTTGCAAGTGCGGCAGGGAGCTGTGGATGGGGCTTAAACTGCAAGATGAAATTCCAGCTGATTATTTAACGAGCAACATTGAGTTTCAAGATGAATTCGCAAAATCACGTATGTACACAGTGAAAAATTGAAGACATCCGGACAAACCTATCAATCCCCTGGCTACAATCTTGACTAGACATTACCCCCCAACTGACCAGTCAGTGATTTGATCTACTATTCAATTAGTCAACTAGCCGATACATAAACCATGAGAAATCACAAAACGAGAGATCGGCAGAGATAAAAAGTGTGTCCAAAACGCACGGATCTTGTGTCCAATTGTATTATCGGTGTGTGTTGAATGACGAGAGGTAGAGAATGGTATATAAATAAATGAGACAAGGTCACTTGGGAACACATCGCTTGTTTTGGTGGAAAAAGTTGGGTCAGCTGAATAATGAGTCTGATACTACTGGCTATTCCAACGATATTCATTGGATTTATTAGGTGAGTGGTGTTGAGAGACGAAATTGAAAAGACATTTTGAATTCATATAACGATGCTTTTTAATGGCCTAACACTTTCACACTATTCTAAAAAGATATCAGCATGATTCCTCCAACTGTCAGAATTTCAGACTATGATAAAGGGTTACTGCATTTACAGTATCGGCCAAAAATTTTAAATTTTAGCTTTAAAAGACCAACTTTGAGAAGATTTCTCGGTATTAAAGTAAAGAAATAAAATCGAAAACTTACCAAAAAACCTTTTAGCTACTACCTCTGGATATGGACGTACTGGCGTCGACGTGGAATCTCTGGCCCCCTCGGTTACCCAATCGTCGGAAGTTTCCCAAAAACCCTCAAATCGGAATATCCTCAATACTTGCAAATAAGGGATTGGACTAAACAATATGGTTCAGTATTTGGATATACAGAGGGAACAATCAGAACATTGGTAGTATCGGATAGTGACTTGGTTCATGAATTATTTGTGAAACAATATGATAACTTTTACGGACGGAGGTTGAATCCAATTCAAGGAGATCCGGAGAAAGACCCAAGAACCAATTTGTTTTCGGCACAAGGATTTAGATGGAAGCGATTGAGAGCAATTTCAAGTCCTACTTTTTCCAATAATAGTTTGAGGTGAGCAGGAGGAAATAAAGCATTAAAAAATATATGAAGCATTCAGAAAAATCAACCTAACCGTTGAAGACAGTGCACTCGAATTGCTGAGACATATCGAGGAGCAGACTAGCGTAGGAGAGCAGATTGACATGCTACAGTATGATACTAGAAGTAGATCTTCTTATATTGTCTGACTTTCAGATTCTATCAAGAATTCACAATGGATGTCATCGGGCGTATTGCAATGGGGCAGAATGATTCTCAAATGTTCAAGAATCCCTTGTTGAATTTTGTGAAAGCGGTAATCTTGGTTGTTCCCATATCTGAGCCCATTTTATATTTTCAGATATTCGGAGACAATCGAAAACACATCCCTCTTATTGGCGGTGTCTTCCCATCATTCGCCCAGCTCTTCCGTTTCTTCATGCTCAAACTTCCATTCCTTGGAGCAGCGAATTTTATTCATGTCAATAACACTATGATAGCAGCAGTGAATAATCGAATCGCTCAGAGAGAAAATGACGCGAAGAATGGAATGGAAATAGGGGAGCCTCAGGATTTTATTGATTTATTTTTGGACGCAAGAGCTGACGATGTGGAGCATTTTGGGGAGAATAACGGGGACTTCTCGAAGAGTTCTAGTTATGTAAGTAGACATTTTGGTTTCGGGAAACCTACGAGATTATAGAAATTAGAAAATGTTAACTTAAAACGCATATTTGGCATGAAGGTACATGCGCAGTTTCCTGTGATTACTCATTTTCAATTATTAGGTACCCGGGAACTAGAATTCCGTATTAGTTAGTTTGGCATCAGGTGGTAGGAGGACGGTGTGAGCTACCATACAACCAGATTCTAAAGGCTGGTAGGATAGGCTATAGCATACTTGTCACCGCGGGAAGGGGGAAAAGTACCAAAAGTCGGAAAAATAACTATTCTAGCCTGGCTGCACATCAGCAATTTTTCGCCCGGCGTGTAGTTGGTCAAAGACATAGATCTCAGTGATATCTATGTTTTGGTGTATTTATCAGCTCAGGATCTTAATTTTAAGCAAGTTACGTGACCGCCCGTTTTGCCCCGTTTTTGGATCGTACCTCTCAATGTTTTCAGAGCAATCGCCAACTCACAACCTCCGAGATCGTTGGTCAATGCATCGTCTTCCTCATTGCCGGATTCGACACCACTGCCCTATCTCTATCTTACTCCACATTTCTGCTAGCAACTCATCCAGAAATTCAAAGTAAATTGCAAGAAGAGGTGGATAGAGAATGCACCAATCCGGAAATCTCATTCGATCAACTTTCGAAACTAAAGTATATGGATTGTGTGATTAAAGAGACATTAAGACTCTATCCGCTGGGAACTTTGTGAGTGAGCCTATACTCTTGTTCAGAGCAAATGAATACTCTTGTTCAGAGCAAACTCCCGACGATGCATGAGAGCTACAAAATTGGGAGACGTGGAAGTGGAAGTTGGGACGACGGTTCAAGTGGATACATGGTCTCTCCATACAGATCCAAAAATATGGGGAGATGATGCAAAAGAGTTTAAGCCAGAAAGGTACCTGTAGTATCTTTTTCAAACCCCCTCAATCAAATTTTTCTAATTTCCAGATGGCTCTCCGCAGACTCTGATCTCATTTTCCAAAAAGGAGGGTACGTTCCTTTCGGATTGGGACCACGTCAATGTATTGGAATGCGTCTGGCCTATATGGAAGAGAAAATGCTGCTGGCTCATATTCTTAGAAAGTTTACATTTGTGACTGGAGTCAAAACGGATATCCCATTGAAACTACAGGGAAGGACCACTACTCAACCAGAAAGCGTTTGGATGCATTTGAAGCCGAGGCATTAAATTTTGTCATGTCGGAATCGTAATGAAGTATTATACAATAAAATGAAGTCTTCACGGTCTTCAAGTGCTCGAAAGAAAACTATGGAATTCGTGAGAGATAGTATACGGTATTCTGGTGACAAATGAGAAGACTGATTTGACGGGGTCACTGTTGAATGTGAAGTTTAGTACTATGGCGACAGGAGGGATAAGAATTGTGGATACAAACTCTACAAATCTCCTTTTTCTAGCAGTGGATAAGGAAGATGACTATTTCAGGTTTTTTAAAGGTTTTTAGGTTTTTAGGTTTTAACCTTAAAAGGGATTTTTAAGGATTGTGGACGTTTTTTTGGGTTTACAAAATGAAGTTTCTGAGAAAATTGCAGGTCTAATAGTTAAACTTTGGCGAGTTATTGGTGAAGACCCGGACCAATGTGATACATATCTATGGTTTTATATTTATATATGTTTTTAAGAATATCAATGGCATTATGTATACTCGCCCAACTAACAACATAGCAAAACTCCCTAACAATATCACATTTCATTTCAAAAACCAAACAACACACTTCTCTATTTTCTAATTTTTCTCTAATTTTCCAAATGATATCATCATATTCATTACTCTCTTCTCTCTTTTCTCTTATCAATTTTTACGTGGAAATCAAATAAAACTCTTTCTTCCAACTGATAACTCCCGATAATTTGACCATTTGACTACTCTTCAACATGCCAAATTGGGCGGTTTTTGAGTATAGTTTTGTCAAAATTTCTTATTTTTGAAAAGTAGTTACTAAATTTTTGTGTGTTCAGATGAAGATTCTCATCCTCTCTTGCCTGACATTCTCCGCCATTTTGGCGCAACAAACTTCTGCCCCAGGTGGAAACCTTTGTACTTATTCCCCAGTTGGAGATGAATCTAATGAGAAGGCTGTCCCAATTCAAGACTTCAGATCTTCCGGATTGGATTTCATCAGGTATGTTCAAACTTCTTTGGTTCTACTGAAAAAATGTAAATATCCCATTGATAATGGGTCAAAGCGCTATCTTTCTTCTAATGACAAGAAATATCTCTTTAGTCAAAAAAAATCATACACTTCTTTATGGTTGCGGTTGTATTACTATTCATATTATCATCAAAAATTCCTTTATCCTGGGGAATTTTGGCGTACTGTATTCTGTACACCCGTAAGAGCATTCAGAAGAAGACACATTCTCGTAGCAGTCGTTATCATCGTCTACTGCTAACAATGAGCTTGGGACAAGGATGCTGGAAATTCTAGGAAAATAGTTATTTTTACTAATGGAAAGTGTCACCCTGTGAGTCGGGCATTCGAATTGTTTCCGTTAATAAAATAAAATAAAACGTTTATCTTATGTAACAAAACTCGATTCCAGACCAAACTGGTGCATTACCCACTGTGCTGATCGCAAATCCGTCAAGGTTGCCGCTCGTTTCCAATTCGCCAACAACTCCACTAAAGCTGGTAAGTTTTTTTCAAATTATTTGCCGCCGGGTATAACTCCTTTTGTAGTGTTCCGAGTTACAAGAGAACTAGGCAGATAGATTGGAAATTTTACAAGTTTTTTTAAATAGAAAAATTGACGTCTTCTGAAGACGTTAACGATTTTAACGGCGCGTACGGTGCGCTGGTGCACACAGGTGGCTCGGGTGTGATTCGTGTGCAGAGTCTGTATTAGAGATGCATGGAATTCGAACTTCCTACTTCCGCATAAAAAACTTTCACTTCCAGGCACCTCTGCTTAGTACGGATCCGTAACGGCGCTACTCGGTATAGGTCGTTTGCTAATTTGGATCCGCTCGACTGTTAGAGCTATTTCGATGATTAATGCAACCCTAGAATCACGGAAAACGGTGTTACCCTTTTTAATTCCAGCAACCTACAAAGTCCGTCGTACCTTCACCCGTGCCTCCGGAATGAAGGTTCACGCCGAGCTCATCAGCGGAGAACCAACCCACCGTGACGATAATCCAGACAGTAAGTTACTGCTGCTATCAACATTCAACACCAACTATTCCAGACTTCTGCATGGATGACTCCGTGTCAGCCCAAATCGACACCATCGTCTCCACCTACAATGATCTTGACACCATGGCCGAGGCCCTCAACTATTTCATCAATAAGCCAGGATGGGCATACATTATTTACGACGTGAGAATATAATTCCATACTTTTAGGTTGAAAAACTTTCTAAATTCAGATGGGACCACCGCCAAGCATCATTGAAACCGACAATGTCAAGCATGACATGAACTACTGTGAGAAGTTCTCTCAGAAGGTGCGTTTTGTCCTTTTGTCCGGATGTCCACATATTTTTTGTTTACAGAAAATGTCAGATGGAACCTACGCCTTGTACCAAGTCTTTGCTGGACTCATCAAGGCTGATTCGCACTAATATGTTTCTATTGTCGATATAAGTAAAATAAAAGTTTGGATATATATATAAAACTATGATTGGTTGATAGACTAGCTCGTAATTAGTTAGATTACGTCTTCTAATCAATATATCAGTGCCGAGGGCTTTGCTGGAATGGCTTTTTTGGCAATTTTCGCATTTTTCGGCGCCTTTTCCATGTTCGTGGCGCATTAACGATCCGCCACCCGGCCCGTACTATGTCAGTGACAAAGAACTCGCCGAGATCTACATTTTGATACATTTTTCAGTTCATTAAACTCAGTTTAAAGCCAGTTACGCGCCGGCCCGTTTCGGCCCTGTTATGCAAGTATGAAAATATATGCCAGCAGGCATCAATCAATTTATCAAAAATACAAAAAAAACGTCTACAACTTAGACTTCTGACTGGACATAAGTTTATCTGGAAGAGGCTGTGGTTGCTGAAGAAGGTCGGCAATGAGATGGAAACGATCGGATCCAAAGAACGAATGCTCATTGCCGTCAGTTGTCACAACGTTAATCCATGGAGCACCGTAGGCCTTAAAGTATTGAGAAAATAGTCTTCAATCATATTATCTAGAAAAATTGGCTGCCAGACGAGCAAAATATGAAAAAAGCACAATATGCATAGACAATAACTCACACTTAAATCAACTCCCATTTTTGTGTTCTCCGTCAAAATCTTGGCATATTTCTCTTCCTTGCTCTTAGCCACTATCTCCTCCGGATTCTTCACACCAACGGCTTTCAGAACCTCGATGAAATCTCCATCCTCAAAAATCTTCTCACTTCGAGACCAAAGTCTCAACCACATTTCACGCGCAGCCCTCAGCATCAGGTCCTTATCCTGTTCCTCCAACACCAACAACACTTTCATCGCTCCCGTGGTACGATACTTCATAATCCATTCCATAAATTTTGGTGGCTGAGTCAATGGAATTTCCCAGAACTTTGCAGTTCGATCAAGGTCTCTCATCATCATTACGGATCTGGCGGGGAGCATTGCAGGCGGCCGATTTCCGGATTCCTTCATGACTGCACCAAGGAAGAATGGGATGTAACGGATTGAGACGTCTTTCCATTGGGATTCCATTTTTTGCAGGATCTGGAATAGTGTCAGTGATTTTGTCTATTGCTCAGTAGGGAAGGTCCTGAAGTCATTTTGAAGATATGGGACGTGACCTATATGATTGGAAAGCTGAAAAACGCTGATTCCAACTATATATTTAGTTTTCGCCCTCGAGGCCTGGTATTCAAGAAAATCGTGTGTCAAAAAGTAATAAATTAACATTTTTCAGAACTTCGACCTTGTTTTTCTTGTATACCAGCCATCGAGGACAAAAATAACTCCAAACTGTCTTCATGATCTTCCCTAGTCAGTCTTTCCATCATAAACTCTTCAAATTTCCAAAAAATCTTAACTAGAACGTACCTCGAAACCAATATAACTATACGGCGAGATCACGTCAAAATAGTAGTCGATACGTGGCAGTTTCAGTAGCTTTGACATTTCGAAAACTTTATTTCTAATTTGGTCGACGTTCTGCAGTGCCTGAAATCAAACGAATAGAGGTGAGTGATTCTTAATTACACGAAAAAATACTGGAAAAAATAGGCATTTAATGAAAAATCTAGATAGAACACGAAATCTTATATAAAGGATGTTTCCACCTTGCAAACACGTGGTTCTGACTTTTTCAAAAGTCTAAACTGATAAGAGATAGGAAAAAATGAGAGCGCTCTGCAAAACGAGAGATTTAGACAGAAGAACACAACAAGAAAAGAGAAAAAAGAAAAGAGGAGTTGGCTATAGTGTAGCCTGTGTTCACACAAAGGATAAAGAGAAACGTGGTTCTTGACTTCTGGGAAAAATAGAAGGATGTAGAAGGAATATTGATTGAAAATGAGTCCCTGGAGAAAGAGGTCTTTGCAATTGAGATACTATAAAACCTGTATTAAAAGGGCGGTGTCTTTGGGGGGTAGGCACTGAATTTTAACACGCTCCATCAGACTTGGATCCAATTTCAAAATTTAATTTTTTTCAATTCGCTGTTTCGTTTTGGCATTTTGATACGCAGCTTAATCGACCACTTTTTAAAAAGTTTTCCCGCAATTTTGGTCAGTTTTTCGATTGTCGCGCGTCTTTACGAGATCAATTCTATTAAAAAATTAGTAAAACATTTTTAAATTAAAAATTAATTTTGAACTTCGCGCTAAAATGTTTGCTGATTTCAACGGAGCACGGCTGATTTCAGCACTCACCCTCGGACCCCGTTTTTTTTACGTTATTTGTAGTTGTACAGTAGTAACCTGTAAATGTTGAGTATTCTTATTTTTCCACACCTGTTAGGTACACAATACACTTAACACTTTCTCAACCGTTGCAACTCTATCCCATACTAAAAACATCACCCAAACAGACAGATGACCTTCTCCGGAAATAAATCACCTCGCTTATCAACTGAATGTTTGTCGAAGGGGCAATTGCCAAATCATGATAATACTAAAAGAGAGTTACGTCATAAGGCCGATCGAACAAGCCATTTGGAGATTTATGGCAGAGAGGGGAGGAGGAGAGATATAGAGATAGGTAGAAAAAGACACTAGAGAATCTATTGTGATTTGGAATTGGTCATTGTGTTGGTCAAATTGTTACTTCCATTTTCGTTTTGGTTTGTCTTCTTATGTTAGATTATTGGGACTTCTATGTTAGGCTAGATATGTGCACAATAACATTTTTCACTAGGTATGCGAAATCAAACAATCAACATTTCATACCCCATCATATTTGTTCAGTGATAAGATTATTGTTTCGTCGAAATAAATAGATAGTGGCGACTACTCACTATTCCTTTAGATTACTAACTCCTAGGCTATTCTATAAGCCAAAAGTATAGTACCCGAGATGTCTTCTGAAGAAGTAAGTGAATTTTTTCCAAATTGGGAAATTCTAACTGATTCTTGCATTTGTGACATCATCGTGCCATTTCATAACCTTAATATCATAGTTGTCCGGGATCAGGATTCCGGTTTTTTTTTCATTCGGTTCCAGGTTCCGGATTCCGAAAAATGGAAAATCCCATTCCGGATTCGGATTCCGGAAATCGTTAAATGTCATTCCGTACAACTATGCTAAATATAATTTCTCGCCGTAGAGCTTTCCTTTTTATAATCTATCTTTTCATTTCCAGCACTCTACCATGTCGGCCACCAAATCCGCCGCCCACATTCTCAAGCGTGTCCTAATGGTTCCACCGAAGCACTTCACCGTCGAATACGCCATCAATCCATGGATGGGAGGCGTCGTTGACAAAAAGAAGGCTCATCAACAATGGGATTCGCTGAAGTCTGCGATTGAGAAGGCCGGTGTTCAAGTATTGACAATGGAGCAGACCGAGGGCTTGCCGGATCAAGTGTTCGTGTGTAATAGTGGATTGGTCTACGATAACAAGGTCTATCTGTCGAGATTCAGACATAAGGAAAGGTTAGTGATATTTGGCTTTATAACTGAAAACCTTACAAAATTCCTTTTCAGATCCGGCGAACAACCACTCTACCTGGAATGGTTCAAGAAAAACGGAATTGCCACTATTGGAGAAGGATACGAGGAGATTTTCGAAGGAGGTGGTGACGCCGTGTTCTCCGATCCAAAAACTCTCTGGGCTGGTTATGGAGAACGCAGTTCGAAGTCAGTCTACGAGAGGATCAAGGCTCTAGGATCGTTCGACATCGTCCTTTGCGACATGGTTCTCCCGAATTTCTATCATTTGGACACTTGTTTCGCGCCCGTCGATGAGACTTCCGCTTTGTATTATCCACCAGCGTTCTCGGAGGCAACCAAGAAAGAGGTTCGTTTTTGTCATTAGTGTCATGCCAGAAAAACTTTGGCTGAATGAGCTGAACTTGAAATCTTACACTAGGGAAGGTCATGGAGTCAGCTTGATGATATGGGACGTGACATATACCATTAGAAAGCTTGGAAAACGTTAATTTCGAATATATATTCTGTTTTTGCCCTCTATTCCTGGTAATCGAGAAAGGGGCTCGAAACGTTGACCCCGTTTTTCTCGAATACCAGGCCTCAAGAACAAAAAACTAGATATGCATTTGAAATCACCGTTTTCTCAGATTTCCAATAATATATGTCACGAACCATATCTCCTAAGGATATTTTAGACGGTTGAGGTTTAGCGGATTTTGCAAAAATGCTATTACAAAACACTGGAATCGAAACATAAAAATTCCAGATTCTCCGCCGTCTCCCCAACTCGATCGCTGTCTCGGAAGCCGAAGCAAACGCGTTTGTCTGCAATGCGATCACTATTCGTGACACAGTCATCTCACCAATCGGAGTTTCTCAGGACACAAAGAACGCCCTATCGAAACGCGGGAAACAAGTGGAAGAAGTGGATATGAGTGAATTCATGAAAAGTGGAGGAGCCTGTCAATGTCTCGTTTTGAGATTGTTGTAGACTGGCTCTCTGTTAAATATGGTTATTGAGATGTGCGAATTTAATTTTTTTTGTAATCAGGAAAAGAATGGGATAAAATTGTTCTGAATTATGTTTTTTGGCACCTCATCTTTATATTACGCAACAGATCAAAATTAATCATCACATGAGATAGACCCCCTGCAAACCTGCTACCGATAGGAGGGGTATTCTCTCTGAACCTTCATCACTAGAACAACTGTAATATTACATCGAAACGAAGCAACAAAAAATAGATTCTTCTTTTTTGATTCTGTTTTCCCCTACTCATTTATATACATCACTTTCTTTCTTTCTTATTTTCTATCTGTGATTCTAAGAGAAAAATGAGGAAACTAACTGTCCTGGCTAGTTTTTTGTTTTTAGTTGATTATTCGGAAGCGGAATTATTTAAAAGGTAAGATTCTTATTATTTTGTTATATTTTTAACTTTTGTGAGTGAATATCAATCTAGATATGTGTGCCATCTGAACCATACCACTAATCTAGCTAAATTTTGAACGATGGAAAAGTTGAGGTCAATCTGGCTACAGTATGTAATGACCATAATTCGAATAACTTTGGCCGTTTTCAGTTGAAACTGAAATTTGCCAATTTGGAGAGAAATTACTTTGTCGATACTTTTAGGTGTTAAAACTTGCTAGGGAGTGCCCGTACGAAAAAGTTGTCAACTACAAAAATGAAATTCTACTCTTGATCTGTATTATCCATAAAAAACTCACTTTGTGGGACAGTCAGTAATGCCGTAACACATTCTCAAACTTGGACATTTTCAAAAATGAAAACGGCCGACCTGGTTAGAATTATGGTCATTACTGTAGCTAGATAGTGAAGGATGAAAAAATCGATGTCAATGTATCCAGATGTGGTAGATTAACGGAGTGTCTAGCTAGATGAATATGAATTTGCCTGAGCCAGTGGTACTCATTAGTTATATCACCCAATATTGAGTAAGTCAAGACCTCCATTTTCTTTTTTTATCTCACGAGAGATGCGCTATACACAAAATTTCTGTCGATGGAGGGTATTTTGGAGGAAAACTGTAAAATCCAGACATCTCATTTCCACTGAATCTATAACTTTCCAGCCACCCAACGCGAGTAAAACGCAACGATTTCACCAACAACTATGGCTACGGACCGTTCGGAATAGGTCCGACAAACGGGGGCTTCGATAGTTACGGCTTCTACAGAGACAAATTCTACAATTCGGGACTTCCTCCATTGTATTCATTCGCTTCGTATCGTAACTACTATCACGAGATTTCATTCCACAAGAACAAGTATGGACAACCGGCGCCAACCGATTTCGAGGTTTTGCAACAGGAGAGATTTGGTGGGTTATTTTTGGAGATTATCAATAGAGCGCGATTATATCAAAATACTGAATTTAAACTTACAGGACCATACTACGACGGTGTGTGGGGATACGCGGATCACTCGAAAAATTGGTTTGGAAAACGATGATGAAAAAAGTGTTTTTTTCACTATTTGTTTGTGGAATTTTCATATTTTTTGTTTATTTTTCTGGAAAAATTAATAAAAATTAGAAAAAAACAGCTTTTTTAAGAAGCACAGCAGTACGGAGTTTTTCCGAATCGCGTTGCGTCCGCGTCGCGGTTTATATTGAAAGAAAAAAAACCTAAAAATCTTTGGCACTGTGCCAACCGTAGTGCGGCGGACCCTTCATTTCCGCGCAGGGTCATGTGTAGCCCATATGAAATATTTTCCCGCAAAACCGAAAGTTTAAGGAAGCGCGTTTGCCCACGACTTGGCAATGACTGTCAATTGAGTCGCCGCTCAGCGAAATCGCGATATTATTTTTTTTTGGCTTTATCGAATTCATTAAAAAGTGAAAAATGCAAAATGTTTGAATTTCGCGCTAATTCTCAAGGCAAAAACTCATTGACTACAGTACTCATTGACTACATTAGCTCATTGACTACAACCGCTCATTGACTACTTGTACTCATTGACTACACTTTTACTCAATGACTACAGCAGGCTCATTGACTACAGTCGCTCATTGACTTCACTTCCACTCAATGACTACAGAGGGCTCATTGACTACAGCTGCCCACGGTAGAAAGTTTGATGCTCAGCCATCAGCGAAATTCATTCGTTTCGTATTTTTTTCAAATTTTTTCGTTTTTTTCTGTTATTCTGATTTATATTCTAAAACATTCAACACACCAAGAGAAATTAATTATGGAGGGACGTTTTCTGAAGCAGAGTGAATGGCTGGAGATTCTAAACAGCGAAAAGCAAGAAAAACGGTGAGATTTCAATTTTTAAAATTTAAGAAAAAAAAGGTTTCAGAATCCCGGTTCTGGATTCTATACAGTTTTCAAAACTTGAAACACTCAATGAAAGAAGAACATTAATTTTTTCCACCCCGCCGATTCACGAAAAGGTCAATTATGACGGATTAAAATGGAGCAAAACCGAAAACGGAAAACGCCAGCAACCGCTTTATAGAACGATCGTATTCGATGACTCTCGGTTATCTCTTGTTCAGTGTACGGAAGCAAGTAACCCTAATCTTAAAAAAGAGGTAAATAGAAGGAATAATGGATAGAACCTGGAGTGATAGGATTTCAGGTTTTGCATCTTCTGGATCGTGTTATCCTCAGATATTTTCTAACTGAAAATGGAGTATTTGAAATACCTGATTCTTCTGATGTCAAGAAGAAACGATTGGGAGGTATGCCAGTCAACAAGAAGTGACTCAAAAGAAACATGATCTTACAGGTACTGTATCTGAAGATTTGAAAAACAATATTCTTCCACTGAGAACTACATCAGCTGCTCTTGTTGTTGCTAATGGAAAGGGTTATGATCTCTCAAGGAAACAGATTCGGAATATGACTCGAAGCATAAAATCTGCTATCCCGGAAAAGAGTGGGAGAAGAGTGATCACCACATTGGCTGATGTCAAAGTTCTCGGTAACACAAATTCGAACAATTTGACTTATTTCGTTGGTAAGACTGCTATGCAATAGAAAAATAATGCAAATAAAAGCTTTTACAGATCAAATAGGAGAACTTGTATTCACTTATTTGCATGTTTTCGAAGATGCTTTAAAAATCTTTGCATACGGGTGCCCCACGAAGCGTGATTTCGAGGAATGGACCGAACGAGCGAACCGATTGTATTCTGAATCAGCAGATATCAGAAAAACTGAATTGAATATGATTTTGGAAGATTTCCCGTCTGGTGTAATATTCCCATCTCGTATCTTTGTCGATACCACATTCAATTTAAGTGACTGCTACGTGACTTTCGTCTTAGGAGAATCAGGTCATTTCAGGTA
Source organism: Caenorhabditis remanei (assembly GCF_010183535.1). NCBI lineage: Eukaryota > Metazoa > Nematoda > Chromadorea > Rhabditida > Rhabditidae > Caenorhabditis > Caenorhabditis remanei. Next base: position 245,366 of record NC_071329.1, read on the forward strand.
GAGTCAGCACTTGAAATATAATAATTTTCATGTAATGTTCAGAACAAAGACCAGCAACAAGCCAAGAGTATTTCCGATAGGATATATGATCCACTCTCACAAAGACACTAGCAATCACCAGATGTTCGCTGAGAATATAAAGACCGCCCTCGGGCCATTTATGACGGGACGAGTAGCACCAGCAGTTCTTATGGATGGAGAAAAATCGCTCCAGGAGTATGCTGATGCATTAGAATCTTCCGTCATCAGATGTGACTGGCATATTTTGAGACTTTTGAGCCATAAATTCGGAAAAAAAGCTTCCAAACAAGGGAATCACCTCATTTTCGGATATAAGGTAATCCTTAGTTACAAGCTTTAGAATGCGTAAAAATGATGCTTCAGAAGAGTGACGGATCATGGAAGTCAGGATTACTTGGTAGCTATACCAAAGATCAATTCGAACGAAGACTGGCAAAAATTGAAGACAAAATCGATCACCGAATTCACGAATGGTTATTTTTCATAATAAAGAATCTCTAATCCTTAAATTCAGGTTATCGTCCAACAAAAGTTGGCTCTTGGATTCATCTATCGCTTATCCTAAGTTGAAATCTGGAATGATTCTACAATACACAACGAACAACCCGTCCGAGAATTTCAATAAACTTCTGAAGACAGTTATTCAAAAACCGCATCCTATTGCTGAACTTATTCGTAAAGTGAATGACTTCTCAGAAGGTTTATATGGAAACAATCATGCAACACAATCAAACAATTTTCAGAGAAACTTAATGAAATTTACAAGTCTGCCATAGGAGAATCGGATCTCGTAGAATTATCAAAGGATTTGAGCAGCTGTAATGCATCCATCAGAGAAGATCACTTGCGAAATATCGGTTTGATGTGCCCCCAATTGCTGTCTTACTATCCACCGAGGACTTTATTTCAAAGTAAGTGATAAATAGTCGTTCGTTAGAGCACTCTGATTGTATTCAGAACTCTGTCTGAAAACCTGTAATAGTGAAGAAGAATCGAGTCATTCGATCAGTGTCATCTCTAAAACGGCTAATCACTTCGTCATGGAAAATGCATCTGCACAAAAAGAGTCGGATAAAGTCTCTCTTATCACCAGCGTTCAAAACTCTCTACTCTGCTCCTTATGCGGAAAAACTCTTCCGAAATTCATCTGTTCCCACATGTGAGTGATGAAATTTTTTAGCTGATCTACTATTTGTTCAGGATGGCATGCCTACGTAGTATGGACGAAACTGACAGGAAAATTGAACTGTGGCGACTGTACGAAATTGCTCAAAATGATTCTGCTGTAACTGTACCTCGGCAATCGGGCAAAAAGCAGTCTGCAAGAATCGGGTCTCGCCAATCCGCGTTGAACAATATTCGAAAAATTACAAACATTTCTGAGTAGGGTTACTTTTAAGTTGAATAATACTCTAGGTCTCTTTTTCAGTCTCACAATTTTCAAAGACACCGAAGATGGGATGGAGCTCAGTGACGATTCAGATGAAGATACAACATTCGTTGTGCCCACTTTCTCCGAAAATCATTCCAACGACGACGATTCTCAGGAATCAGGAGCCGAACAAATGTATCAATTTGAGGATTCCAATCAGAATACTGTTGAAAAAGAGTTTGACAGAAACAATGGAAATATTTTTGAGCAATCTCCTCAATCTTCTGACGTTTCCACTTTCTCCCCAATTCTGACATCAACTCGCTTAAACGCATCTGCCCAAAGGATCAGGTCCGTTGAACTAAAACAGTACAGTTGTCATAAAGTTGATAATTTCAGACGATCGACTAGACGGTACAGCCCTGGAAATTACTCTTCGAGCTTAGAAATGATGTAGAATTCATTATTTTCGTAACTTTTTTTGATGGAATTGGTTCCTAATTTGTTCATTATTGTTTTTGTTTTTGTTAAAAAATATTGTTTTTGTTTAAAAATATTTCGTTTCGCTTTTCGCTGATGGCTGAGCATCAAACTTTCTACCGTGGGCAGCTGTAGTCAATGAGCCCTCTGTAGTCATTGAGTGGAAGTGAAGTCAATGAGCGACTGTAGTCAATGAGCCTGCTGTAGTCATTGAGTAAAAGTGTAGTCAATGAGTACAAGTAGTCAATGAGCGGTTGTAGTCAATGAGCTAATGTAGTCAATGAGTACTGTAGTCAATGAGTTTTTGCCAATTCTCAACAATGGAGCGCAGATGCTTTTCAAAAATTTGAATTTTTCGTAAAATTTGAATATTTTTATCCCAAAACGTGAAACTCTATTTTTTCCTTCGGCCCCAAATCAATGCGATAACAATCTCTAGCCACGTGTCTCCTCTATAAAAGCGATAGTTCAAATCAGTACCAAGACAACAAAACAATCAACCAAGAACGAGGCATGGGCGTCGAAATCTCTTTGGATCCCCCAGTCTGTCCGATTCAAGCTAATGGTGGCACGTCGAAGCATAAGATGATCAATCATACTGATCGTCATTTGGCTTATAAGGTAAGCCTAGAACCGCCTATGTGCCGACCGTGAGGCAGACCATTTGTAGGTCAAATCTTCGAACAACTCCAACTACAGTGTCAACCTCATCTATGGCATTCTTAAAGTTTGCGATGTCAAGGAGTTGGTGATCACTAGAAAGGTATGAAAATGCTTGTGCTCCGCTGTGCTCCAAGCTAAAAATTTCTCAATTTTCAGCCCGGAAAACCGCAAGCCGACAAGCTGATCATCCAATACTGCCAAGTCAACGATGAGAACGCCGATCCGAAGGCGTTGTTCGCCAACGGTGTTCCCCCTGGCGAGTTGTCCGGAGAGACCATCATCAAGTTGTCGGCTGCCGAATAGGGAGAGACCGACAATCAATAACGGAACACACAAAATGACCTAATACATTTGTTCAGAGCGATCGATCATGATATGAAAAATGATTTTTTAGTATATGGAAAAAGGAGGCACAATTACAGACAGATTACAGATGAATTATTCAGAATCCGAAGAATCGCCGTATTCTTGAGCAATGAGTGAAATTGGGTTAGTAGAAGGAGGCGGGGCTTCAGGTTTCACAGAATTCTTCGTATCCGCTCCATCCGTCGTCGTCGGCGCCGCTTTTTTCTTCTGAATCCCTAGCGATGTCGTCGATTTCCGTTTTATTCCCAAAAAGTTGACTCCAGAAGACCCCGCAGAGAACGTCGCGTTGATTCGTTTGTCTCGTTCCGCCTTCATTGTTGCTTTTAGACGTTCAGAAGGCGTCGGTCCTCCAGATGATCCAGATGACGTGGATGGGGTGTCTGGGGCTTCGGGCCGTCCGAATATTCGTTTTGACTCGATACGGTCTCGTGACGTCTCTAGGAAGTCGTCGTGAGCTGAAAAATGGAGATGTTCCAGGTATGAATCGGACTGAAAACGCACATTTCGCATCTTTATATCTCGTCAGCATCGAAGCCATCCGCCGATCCTCTTCTATCTCCGGAAGTAGACTTGTCGTTCCGATTGATAACTTCTCACGGAGATTCGCATCACGAGCGCGCGTCTCGTTGAGCGATTTCTTTTCGTTCTGGAAAACTTGATTTTCTTTTTACATTTGCACGTTATTACGAAAAATTGGAGTCTTAAAGCGGGAAAATAGCTTTCTGAGCAGAGATGAGACATCGGGGCAAATGAATGAAGAGACAGATATTGACAGAATCAAACTGAAAAATGAAAGAAATCAACATTACTTAAAGCCAGCGGTGTCTAATACGTCTGGGTCAGAGTTGAGCGGAATTCCGCCTTCCGCCTTCCGCTTTCCGCCACTTTTTTCTTTCCGCCTTCCGCTTTCCGCTCTCCGCCGAAAAATATTTTATTCCGCCTTCCGCTTTCCGCTTTCCGCCAAAAATGTTCCTATTTCCGCTTTCCGCCTTCCGCCTTCCGCTGTTTAAAGATTTTTTCCTCAGCTTGAAAAATTTGATCACCTATTCCAATTTACTGATATATTTGTAGTTTTTTGCAGCAAAGCTATCAATGTTTATCAAAAAACAAAATTTAACTCAAATTTAACCATTTCAGTGTTTTTTTACTACAAAATAAGGCCAAAATCGTATTTTTGAAAGCGACATTGTGTTCCGCCTTCCGCCTTTTGGCATTTTTTTCCATTCCGCTTTCCGCCTTCCGCCTTCCGCCAAACAATTTTCGCTTCCGCCTTCCGCTCTCCGCTTTCCGCCGATATTTTTTCAATTCCGCCTTCCGTCTTCCGCTTTCCGCCCAAAAAATGTTCATTCCGCTTTCCGCCTTCCGCCTTCCGCCATTTCGAAAATCGCATTCCGCTCAACTCTGGTCTGGGTCAAAAATTGGCTGATTTTGGCTCAAAAAACACGAAAATCGACCGTTTTTTTCTGTCGAGTTTGAAGGTTTCTAGGACATTCAGCCGTCAACGACAGACAGACAGGCACGAAATGCAATATTTGGACAATTTTTACCCGAAATTGACGATTTTAAACTCTAAAACTCCTGGAAAACACGTGCAATGCGATTTCTGACGAATTTTGTATATCCGGACATCCAGACACACAGATAGACGCATAAACCGAAAATACTCTTAAAATGACTGAAACAGTCACATTTTCCATTTTTTGCGAAAATGACTAAGAGCGTCCAGATGTCCGCAAATCCAGATTTTCAGCCAAAATATCATAAAATTTCCTAAACTCGTTCTTTTCAGCACATTTTCAGATGTATTCCCGAATTGTCCGAATGTCTGGGTAGTCACCTTGCGGAATCGCGTTTTTTGAAGACGGTAGCAAAAAGTGTTCAAAGAAACATTCAAACTCGGCAGAAAACGATCGATTTTCGTGTTTTTCCGTAAATTTTGAGCCAAAATCAGCCGATTTTGGACCCAGACGTATTAGACACCGCTGGATTTAAGTACTGTTGGTTGTTTTTCATTTTCAGTTTGGACATTCATTTATCCCGATGTCTGCTCCCTTTCTTTGCTCCAAATTATCCAGAAACCCACCCGAAACTGTGCTCTTAAATAAGAATTCGCTGAGAAGTCGTCTCTCATTCTCTCCTGAATCCATTCCAGTTTATCCACTCTCCCCTCCTCCCCAGCCGCTTTCTCTTTATCCTCCGCTTCATGCTCCTTCTTAAACATGGCATCCGCCGCCAACTTCTGCGCAAATCCTCTATCAACCGCTCCAACTTGTTGAATATCGGTTGGATCGAAGCGGAGCTCTTGTCGAGAGCATCCCTCGACCAACTCGTAATCGAAATTCTTCGGATCCGTTCGAATCACGTAATAGTTGTCGCAAAGGTGACATTTCATTCGGAATTCGTAGAGTGGAGTTGTGTAATACATTCCGCATTTCTTCTTCTCCGCGTTATAACGAACACCCATTCCCACGTGGTTATGACATCCCAGACACCAGATGTTGAATGGCATTTCGAATCTGAAATTGAGAAAAAAATTTCAGAGAATCCGTCTGTGTATCAAGATTTCCCGATGATTTGGACAATTTTTACCCAAAATAAGCCGAAATTGACGATTTTAAACTCAAAAACTCCTCGAAAAAACGTAAAATGCGATTTCTGACGAATTTTATATAGATCAGGGCACACCCGGACATCCAGACACACAGAAAGGCGCAAAAAACCGAAAATACTCTAAAAATGACTGAAACTGTCACATTTTCCATTTTTTTTGCGAAAAATCGACTAAAAAGGTTCATCGGTGAGGCCTGATATCCGCAAATCCAGATTTTCAGCCGAAATATCATAAATTGTCCTAAAATCGTTGTTTTCAGCACATTTTCAGACGTATTCCCGCATTTTTCGGTTTTTCGGTCAAAAACGCTTCCAAATCACGAAAATCGAAACAAGTTTTGCACAAAAAATCCTTTTTTCTGTCTAAAATCGACCGAAAAGGTGTAGTTTTCATAATATTCAGATTCCAGATGTCTCTTACCGAATCACCAAAATTCCCTGATCAATTTTCTTGGCTCTCTCACGCAACGCGTGTGTTCCATGATATCCATTGAGTGATTTGTGTGTCTTGTAGTTGAAATCCGGTGGATAGTAGAAATTCTGTCCTTTTCGCTCTCCCATCTGCAAAAATTGGGGTTTGGGGGTGAAAATCCATGAAAATCCTTGAAAATTCCAGATTTTCAGATCTAAATTATATAAAGATATATTAAACAGTGTAAAAACTGCAAGAAAATCGGTAAAAATCACCAAAAATAGTGTGAAATTCATAAATTAGCACCAATAATTATTAAAAAATGCAATTTGAACAGTGGAAAACCCGCATAAACATGAATAATAACAGGAAATAACAAAATGCAATAGAAAATTGGCAAAATTGAGCAAAAAAATGGAAAAGGAAAGTGCATAAATTAATAGAAAATAAACAAATGTTAGCTTAAAATTTTCAGATTTTCAGTCTCTAAATCTTGACACCAAGCGCGTGTGCTTCCAACTCGTTGAATCCTCGCTTCTTCGTCAGCTTCTCAATCATCTCTTTCGATAGTTTCGATTTCTCCGTTCTCGTGTGCCAAACGTACACTTTTGTGCACTTTTCAGCCAACGGTTCCATATTATATCGATGGATTCCGACGTTATCGAGGAATGTGGACTCTTGGTATCCACGTGGCACGTCGAATGAGAAAAGAGCGTTGGGATTGGAGAGAATTAGAGTGATATTCACTGCGAATGCGGCCATATCGATTGGAAAGGGACGTTCGCGTTTCCAGACTGCGTTGAAGTCGATTATTGTGCCTGGAAAATGAGGAAAATTAAGTAAAATTTTGAAAAACCGCGATAAGTCCTCTGAAATTGTGAAAAATCAAATTTTTGTCTTGAAAAAAAAGCATTTTTCACCAAAAAACCCGATTTTTGTATTGTTTTTAACCCAAAAATCGTTTTTCCTGCCCGAATTCTCACCAAAAATCTGTTTTTCTATTTAAAAAAAAATGCATTTTTTATCCAAGTTTTGCTTCTTAATGCATGTTATTCAGTGATCCTATTTTTTCCATCAAAAAATTGATTTTCCGTTGAGAAAATTTCTGAAAATCCGGTTTCTGAGAAAAAAACTGAAAAATTTGAGCTCTAAATTGATTTGCTCTGAAAAATCAGATTTTCCTCCAATTGATTCGTTTTTTGACTTTAAAAATGACAAAATCCAATTTTTAGCTCAAAAATCCAACTTTAAAAGCGGTTGTTATCGATTAAACTAAAAAATATTCGGAAAAGAGCAAAAACCAATTAAAATATGTGAATTTTTTGCTAGTTTGATTGGGAAAAATAACTTTTTTTCTCGAATCACTCACCATTCTCTGCCAAAATTGGTGTCTCCACAAACATTCCACCAACAATTCCAACAGGCCAAACACCCGCTTTCTCTACTTTTCTCATTTCTTCAAACACCTTCAGATCATAAGTATTATCATCGTCTCCAAAATAAACAACTCCATTTTTGACACCCGCCAACTGATTTCTTATCCATAGCAACGCAGAATTCCTCTGATCAACACCACGTGGCAGCGTCCAATTCGGATCGGAATACTTCATTTTCTGAGTGGGCGGAGTCCGTGCATTCAGATGAGTATAGGGAAGACGTGACCGTTTCAGAATCTCGGCGACTGATGGCGTCAGCTCATCTGAATCCTCGACGACGATCCAATGAAGATTTGGGACGTGTGAGAGAGTGTAGGAGAGACGAGTGAGATCGGCTTTTTGGGCGGCACGGAAATGAGTTGGAGTGATGAAATAAATGAATGGAGTTGTACGGTTGACACGTGGCAGAAGGGAGATGTGGTCACGGATTCTGAAAATTCAGATTCAAATTTCAGAATTCAGATGAGATTTAGAGGTTTTTCGTGATTCCACTCAAATCCCTGGAAAAACGGCAATTTTCACACAAAAACGCATTAAAAATTCCAAAAATCTCGAAAATTCTTTCTAAGTAAATAAAATAAATACTAATACCAACTCTAATTAGCCTATATACATAATTATAATAGAAGTCTGCCACCTGGAGGAAAAAGTCTAAAAATACCAAAAAACAAGGAAAAGAGTGCGGCGATTCGATTTTTCAGCTGAAAAGTTGAAAAAAACGCAATTTTCGATCCAAAAACTTGGTTTTAAGTCAAAAACAATTTTTTGCAGAGAAAATGGATTTTTGTGTGGAAAAAGTTAGAAAAAGTCGATTTTCAGCTGAAAATAGATTTTTGGGCAAAAAATGTCGAAAAAACTTGATTATCGAGCCAAAAAGTCCATTTTCCGCTCAAAAACACAATTTTTCAGCTCAAAAAGTGGACTTTTTGGGCAAAAAAAGTTGGAAAAAGTCGAAAACACATGATTTTCGAGGCAAAAAGACAATATTCAGCTCAAAAACACGATTTTTCAGCTGAAAAATTGATTTTCAATCGTTTGAAACTCACTGCGTATCAATTTCCTCAATCCGTCCATCCAATCGTGTCAAAGCACGCTCTTTTTCGTGTATTTCTGTCCGCAAACCGTCGCTTTTTCGTTTTAGCACTTCGATCTGCAAGAAAATACAAAATAATTTTTTCTAGATCAATTTTCTGTGAATTTTTCAAAAAATTCAATAATTTCACTCACTGTCGCTTGCAAAATCGTCTTCTCCTCCTCCAATCCTTGCACCCGATTAATTGCGTAACAAATCTGCCAGACGAAAAAGACGACGAGCGCAATGAATGCTCTCAACCACCATTTTTCGAATATTCTAGACGGAAACATTGCATATGACGACCGACAGTTCAAATAGTCGACATTTGGTCTATTTATCCCTGAAAAATTAGTTGAATTATGTTCAAAACTTGGTCGGCTAAGAGGGATTAAAATTATGACGCAGCTATTGTTTTTTTGAAGTCCGAATAAGGAAAATTGAGATTTCTGGCATTTTTGGGTGTAGTAATGATAGAAAATACACAAAAATCGGCAGGGAATTCATGGAAAAAAAGGAAAAATTTAATAATTTATGTGGAAAATACCGTAATTTAAAGGCGCATGCCCGAAATTGATAAAATTGGTTTCGAAACGAATACAGTTAAAATACCGCTAATTTCAAATAAGTTAAATTTCAATTTATTATTTTTTTTATTCGACTTCTCTGGTTTTCCTTCACATTTTTATTTTTCGATGGATTTTTCGATTTCAATCGATTTCAATACATTTTTGCCACCGAAATTTCTATTTTTCACTCAAAAACCTTATTTCAAAACCTCCAAATCCTCAAAAAATGGAAAATTAATTATTTTTCGAAATTCCCTCCGACGAGAAAAATCGATATTCCTCCTCCGGGAGACGACAAAAAGCGGGTCGGGGATAGTCACGTGAAGCGCCCGTTGTCTCCTCAAACACTCAATTCGTCTCGGTCTCCCAACTCTCGTCACCGCCAAAATTTCCCAACTTTTATATTACTTTTTTGTTATAGAAAATCACTGATAACCTATAAATGGCAGTTTCGTCATAATTATTTCCATTTTTCCGCCAAATTTTTGACAGTTTTGACAGCTGAAAGTCGAAAATCCTTATCAAATTATTTTTCTCAATTTTTCTCAATGCGAATGATAGTAAGAACATAATAACGATATAACCACTCAGTTTTTGATTTTTTCATGTTAAAATTGCTTTAATTGCGGAAATCCGGACAAACAGAACTTTTCATTCTGTATTAGCTCAGCACAGTTCTTACAACTGCGCTCCACCGAAATGCCCTTGAAAAATGTCTCCTTTTTCTCTGAGTCTCTCAATTTCGCACAGACTTTTCTTCAATTTCGGTAGAGCGCTGTTGTAAGAACTGTGCCGAGCTATTAACTTTTCGGAATTTCAAATTCCCACCATTTCTCTCCTCTTCCAACCGTCCACCCACCGCCACCGCCATCAAAAAGGTGTTATTAAAAAGGGGACCCCCAATTGACCTGGTACTGACGGTCACCACTGTACACACATAGAGACTGTCTTCCTTCCCCCTCTTCCTCCCTATTCTTTTTAGTGTAATCAAAGCTCTTCTCTTTCTGCTGGCTGGTGTGTGTGGTGTGACCTCACACCACTTCCACCCGTTTGTCCGGATGGTTTAAGGAGTGTGTTTGTTTTAGTAGAAGTATAGGTAGTAGCTAGATAGTTTGGAAAATTTCCTAAAACCGCCGAATTCCACCTAAAACTTCAGTGGTTTCAATGGAAATCTAGTTGTTCTCCGAAAAGTTTTAGAGAAAATCAAGATTTTGGATCATTTTAAGCGTTATTCCGCAAAAAATGGTGGAAACTAGGTTTTTCCGGAATTATTGATGTATTCCACTTTGACAATACTTCTAGAAGCTCTGAATCGAAACCACTGTTGTCCTCGAACTCAACGCGGTCGAAAATAGCATATTAGTTAAACATGGCAAAAGAAATGGCATTTTAGTCAAAATTGGCGAAAAATGCAGTTTTCCGACTGAAAATGCTATTTTCAAGGCCAAAAAATTGACTAAAAAGCCAATTTCGAAACTAAAAACTGTGGAAAGCGTAACTCGCTTAAAACTCAATCTTATGAGCTGAAAAACATACCAAAATATAGATCTCCCCGAGTTCTATGCCTGTGACATCACGGGCCGGATGATTAGTCGTTAATTCGCCATCCGGCTCGTAGCAGGTCACGACATAGAAGTCGCTGAGATCTACATTTTGGTATATCTTTCATCTCATAATATTGAGTTTGAAGCGAGTTACGTCCCGTTCCGGCCGTTTGGCCCGTTTCGATCAATTCTGCAACTGCAGAATTCAACCGTACTTGCAAAAAGTTCCGTTTTATTGAGAATGCCTCACCCACCTGAAGCACCTCATCATCATCACCATGACATACGTACATGATTCATATTTGTCTTCCTCCCCGTCTATCTCGAGGGTGTAAGGGTGTGCACCCAGTTGACCGGGTCACCCTCTTTCCCTCCGAGAGACACCAAATGGTTGGTGGTGCGTGACACGGGGTGGATGGTTGTGAGGAAATGGTTTAGAGAGATGGTTTGAACGAAGAGGAGAGACACTCTCTACCCTCTTCTTCCATTTCCCCCTTTTCTCTCTCTCCCAACACTTTCTATTCCCTTCTTTCCTTTCAATCAATATATAATACACAGAGAAAGAAAGAGAGAGAGAGACCTCCCCTCTCACTCATGGTGTTCTCATCGCCGCCTCGGCGCTCTCTTCATTTGTCATTCTATCTATCCGGTATCCCGACCAGAGATATAGTAATTCAAAGAGGCGTAGAGTTGAGAAAAGGAGTTTCCCACTGCAGCTGCTACTGCTTTCACGGAATGTCTGCGTCTCCGAGGGTAGTTGGTTGGTATGGGTGGTAGCTACTGTTTTATAGAATTGGGAACGTTTTTAGCTTTTTTGTAGGGAATTTGTTAGCTTAGCAGTTTAATAGAGTCAATTTCATTTCTTTGAACTGTTAGTTTGTCTTTTTCCTTTTGTTTAATCGGCTTGTCTATTTTGATGAAATTTACTATTTTTTGGTGTATTCTGTTGAGTTCCAATTAGTTTCAATGATATTTTCCGTACTTTAGCTCATTTGTGTCGGTTTATTAAGTTTCAGTCCAAAAAAAGACAGTTTTAAGTTCCGAAATTTCATTGTCATTTTCTATGTGTGTATTTCGTAGAGATTTAGTTATTTTACATTCAGTCCACCAATTTACACCACTTTACAGTTAATTCACATTAAATTTCATTTAGTAAATATGTCATCAAGTTATAGCCGAAATATGACTGTTTTCTGTTGCAGAATTGCGAGATAACTAGTTTTAGCTTTTTTTCATCCATGCTGTCGCATTTTTATTCATTTTGCTTCGAGTTATTGGCTGAAATTAACATATTTTCAGTTTTCTATGCAATTTTAGCAAATTTGATCAGTTTTACTCGGGTTTTTTTGATAACCGAATTAAGTTTTCCATATTAAAGCTCAAAATCCAATTTTCCAAGACTAAATTGTTTGAAAGCCATTCAGAAGCTTCAAATCGAGCAAATCTAAGGTATTGGCTGAAAATTTCTGAAAATCCTCTAAATAGCTCGTTCTCCTCGTCTATTACTCAATTTCCTTCCCTCCACACGTCATCAAGCTTTTCAAGATTTCCCTCCCACCCTCACTCTCCTCTATACTCACATGTTCCAGAAAACATAAGCCCATGGCATAAGTTTTGGGAGGGAGTCCGTGTGACCTATCCGTCGTTTCTCTGAGTCATTTCACTCTCTCTCTCTTTCTCTATCGCACGCTTCCAGTTGTTTTCATGTTCCCTTGTTCTCTTGCGCCATGTTATATAGTCGTATTGGACCCTGACATTTTACAGAAGATTCTAGGCAGTGTCCAAAATTGTTCAGCCTTTCTTCGTCTATAATCACGTGTTGCTCGTGTGAAAGCGATCTCTAAGTATAGGTTTAGACGATGTGAGCTTTGAGAATTTGAGACTGAAATATGGCGAAACTCAGCAGAATTTGGACATTTAATCTTCCAAATCACGATGAGGCCAGAACTACCTATGCAGACGCCCTCTGTTGCTAACGGGTTACAACTTGTCGTAGCGGTAAACTTTTGAACTTAGTGCATACCGTCGGTGAACATAAGCTGTAACCCCGTTAGGAACAGAGCGCGTCTGCATAGGTAGTCCTGGCCTCACCGTGCCAAATGAACACATCCATCTTTTACAGTAATTGCAAAACTTTCATTCTTTAGTTCGTTTTTTTTTGGCTGGCTAAAACTAAACTTTCGCCCCTCACTGACACACACAACCGGTTCTCTCTCACATGTTCGTCGAGGAGTTTTTCCAATCTTTTCTCTCCCCATAATTTCGTCGAAAGTCGATTTTGATGGGAAATGGGCATTCACTATGGTGATGCGCCATATTGCTTTTTTTGTTGGTTGTTGTTATGATGTTTGCCAATGTTTTGAATACAAACATAATAAAACATGGGCGGTATGTATGTTTTTGTTAGTTTTTGTATGTTGGATTTTTTTTCAGCAGTTTTGTATAGTTTGTAGTGTACTTTTAGAGTCGACAACACATTAAAATGTTGCGATTTTTTGAAAAAGTTTTCGAACAATGGAAAAGTGTCCTTTCCATTGTGTATATTGAAATCATTCTTCTTATCAACTATTCCACTTTACTTCGTTTCTGTTTCTATTTGCTTATAATGCAGTTCAATATACTCCAAACATAGTCTGCGTCTTTCCTTATCAGCACACTCTATTCATCGTTCATTTTCACCCATTCGTAGCTTTTGCTAGCTCGAGACCTTGTCTGATGAAGACTTTTCAAATTGATTTGCGGTGGTGACCGCCCATTCATGGATAGATATTGATCTACTCTCTCCTCTCTTCTATCTATATCAGCAATTAGCCATCTTCGTTTCTTCTTTTTCTTTTACGTCGGGAGAGATAGGCTTCTATTCACTATTCTCATAGTGACGGTTTTGCTGTTTTTTCGTATGTTGAAGGCCAATGGAATAGTTTTTCCCATGTGGAAATTGAGTTGGAAAGATACAGTAAGACCTGGTTGAACCCATGGAGGGTCCTAGTATCTTACTGTTACTTGACCGCTTCTGAATCTGATTGATGTCAGACGTCACAACGGATGAAAAAAGGTCCCATCCATCTGTATTGTAGAAAATTCAATTCTCTATCATATGAGCCAGAAAACGTGAATTTTGGTCAGAAATTGACTTTTTTGATACAGAAAAACAGATGTTCAATAAAATTTTTAGAATTGAAAAACTTTTTCTGTATCAAAAAAGTCAATTTCTGACCAAAATTCACGTTTTCTAGCTCACAAGATAGAGAATTTAATTTTCTACAAGTCTGATGGATGGGACTTTTTTCATCCATTGCGACGTCTGAAAACCGAAAAAAAAGATTTTTAGTGCGAAGCTCCGACTTGTAGCGAACAACCTAATAAGAAAGAAAACCATAAATCTTGTGGTCATTAATTTTTGTTAACGAGACAAGACAAGACATATTGCAAGATTGATGATAACCCCCAACCCCTCCCAATCATATTGTAATAGGTAGTGACCTCTACCCCTCTTATACCTTAGGCGGTGGTTATATGTGTCTCCTTTCATAAAGAAGGAGGTTGACCTGACATGGCCTCTATTTGTCCTCCTCCTTCCTCTTACCTTTATAGGTAGAGTTCATCTGATTGTGTCCATATGGATCGGTTAGTGACTGAAAATTGTGAATTTTTGATACAGTTTTTGATTTTGAAGTGATTTACGAACCGGCTCAGTTTTCGAGCACATTTACTCAATTTCTCTCCTTCCCCTTCATAATTTTCTCTTGCCCTCCAATTACAACGCCATTCAAAACGTTTCTCTATTCTTGCAGGCTTGTGTGCACCTGTGTAATCTCCACACCTCAAAACTTTATATACATACATATATATATACAAAGTACATAACTCCCTGGAATAATGGACGAGCAAGTGCCGCCGCCGAACACCACTTTTCCCGTCCCCTTCCAATCACCGATGCCGGTCAGGCGGACGTTGGGACCCCACAATTCGCCTGTCAAGTCGATGTCGACGAATTCATCGGTAAGTTGTGAAAAAGTGAAAAAGTGATCAAAAATCGCTTAAATTCACTATGAAAACGCGAAAAAAGGTAGGATATATCGTACTTATCAACCGAATCGGCGCGTAACTCGCTTAAAACTGAGTTTTATGAGCAAAAAAGTATACCAAGGGATGAAGTGCCAAAAAGCGGAAATACCCAAAAAAAAAGCCATTCAAGCCGGCCCGCGGTACGTTAATGACTAGCGATCCGACCAGTAGGTCACAAAGATAGATCTCACTGAGATCTACATTTTGGTATATTTTTCAGCTCATAATATTCATTTTGACGCGAGTTACGAGCCGGCCCGGATGACAAGTGTGATTTAATATCTTTTTCGCGTTTCAGAGTGATTTTAAGCGATTTTCGCTTCAGTCCGTGTTGGCACGTTTCGCCACGGATGACAAGTTTGATAAAAATGGCTTCTGGTTCGATAGAGCGTGCTTACACCACCCTCAAATTCAAAATCCCAATTCCTCCAATTTCCAGGCGCACACATCTCCACGAGTAACCCCAACGAAAGGCGCCAACCCATATGGAGATCGTTTCATGCCCCTCCGCCAGTCGAACTTCGATTGGAACGCCCGTTTCAACTCAATCAACGCCGAGGAGGAGGGCAACTTCAAGAAACCAATGGGCTCTTCGTGTACTCGTCATATCAACGGAATTCCGAATACCTCGATACTCTCCTCCTCCGCATCGTCGTCCCACGCGTCCACAAGTTCCCTATCGGCGTTGGGAAGTGGGAGCTCCTCGTCAGTGTCATCTATAACAACTGCCATTCAGCAGCACATTCACACAACCGCCGCATCGCCCGCATATCAAGAATACTATCAAGGAGTGCAGTCATCGTCTGGAAACACGTCACCCACTGCGATGTCGTCGTGTCTAGACGATTCGAGGAATGGAGAAGCCGTGTTGAGAGCGTTGCTTCGGAATGAGATGTTGAAGGATCGAATCGATGATGTGAAGTCACAAGTGCAAACATCTGAAGAGACGATTGCCTCGTTTTCTCTGGCACCCGTAGTTTCGGCCTACCCGAATCCGGTACCTGAAGGCAGTACGCCACGTGGACACATTCCACAGTTGGAACGGAATGCATACGGTGGAAGTGTGGATAGTGTGTTCCCGGTGATGTCGAGTGAAGGGGTTAATGACGTGACGAGGTGAGAGAGAGTACATTCTGGAACAGTCATAGTATCCAAAAAAAGTCCTTCCGAATGCATATAAGTTCTTCCAGGTGTCCGATAACTCCAGGCATCTAAAATTGACAGAAGAGGGGATATTCTTCTTCAAAGATCGTTACAAAACGTCGATTCTCCTTTAAAAAGCACTGAGAAACTGCAAACGCTAAAGTTGTTACTTATAAACGCAGTTTCTCATTGTTTTTTAGAGGAGTTCTTAAACGGCACAGTCCCTAAACGATACAGTTTTTATGTACTCAAACGAAGCTGCACTAAAAAATCGATGTTTTGGAACGGTCTTTCAAGAAAAATATCCCATTTTCTGCGCATTTAGAAATTCAATTTTTGATTCTTGGAGCTATCGGACATCTGGACAAACTGATTCGATTCCAAAAATGGGGACATCTGGACACATAAACGACAATTTCACTCTTAAAGCCTCAAAATTTTCTCTTCAGAATCAGTAGCAGCTCTCACAATCATCCCAATCCGAATACCAGCAACAACCCGAACCACACCAATCACGCCCACGGTCATCACAGCAATGTGCACGGTGCACACTCCCCAACAATGGCCCAAATGATGGAACCACGGTTGCGAGCCGGCGGTGATTCAGCCATCGAGATACCCCTCTCCCCAGCAGCATCTATATGTGCCTCCGCGCCTGGAACTGCTGAAACTCCCACCAAATCACTCTCCCTCCCCCTCTCCCCGGTCGCTCCAAAACAATCGCCCGCCCGTGCGCTCTTCGCTTACAGCGCCAAAACGACGCCTGTAAAGTATGGAGTCACCGCCCCGGTTCAGACGACGTCACCATTCGGTGGACCGTTCGGAGTGGACTCCCAGCGGCTACTACGGACACCGAGGAAACCGATTCGAAAAGTGCCGAAGAATCCGTATAAAGTGTTGGACGCGCCCGAACTTCAAGACGATTTCTATCTGAATTTAGTGGATTGGTCGTCTCAAAATCAGTTATCCGTTGGATTGTCCGCTTGTGTCTATCTGTGGAGTGCCACGACGAGCCAGGTGAGAGTTTTTCGAGAATAATGTTGAGATTTTGAGATTTTAACGCCTTTTTTGATAGATTTTTCTCATTTCTGGGCCACATTCGGCGTACCTTTGACGCGAAAGTCGTCTAAACGGACATTTTTGGGGTCTGGTGCTCCTGTGGCGCCTTTTTTGATAGATTTTTCTCATTTCTGGCCCACCTTTGTCGCGTTTTCGAGAAAAACATTAATTTGAAGTTTGGCGCGCCTCAGGTGCTAAAAATCCTTAGCTGGGCCGTCTCCGGCTCGTTTATGATAACAAAATTCCAAATTCGGAGTCGGAAGTGCGCTGTCTGGCGTACCTTTGGCGCGAAAGTCGACACTAAACGGGTATTTTGGGGGTTTGGTGCTCCTGTGACGCGTTTGAGAACCAAAAACGGATTTTAGGCCAATTTTTTGAATTTTTTCCCAAAAATCTGTAACAAAACCGCCCACTCCTTCTCCAGAATTTCACTAATCCGATTAGAAGAACTTGCAGGTGATCAAACTGTGTGATCTATCCGTCACAAACGAACAAGATCAAGTGACATCCGTCCAATGGTGTGACAAAGGAGACCTGTTAGCCGTCGGCACGAATCGTGGAATCACTCAAATTTGGGATGTAACGACACAGAAAAAAGTGCGTGATCTGGCTGGACACACGTCACGAATCGGATGTCTGGCGTGGAATGCGGATACGATATGCTCAGGATCGAGGGATCGAACGATTATTCATAGGGATATTCGATGTGATGATCATGATACGGGCAGGAAGCTGACGAATCACCGGCAAGAAGTTTGTGGATTGAAATGGTCACCGGATAAGCAATTGCTCGCCTCCGGTGGAAACGATAATCAGTTGTTGGTGTGGAATTTGCGGAGACCCGAACCGATTCAAACGTATAATCAGCATAATGCGGCGGTTAAAGCATTGGCTTGGTCACCACATCATCATGGATTATTAGTGTCCGGTGGAGGTACTGCCGATAGGTGTTTGAGGTTCTGGAACACGCTGACGGCTCAACCGATGCAATGTGTTGATACTGGATCACAGGTGAGAGAAGGTTTTCTGCAATTTTGGTGCTAAAAATCGTGATTTTCTCGATTTTAAGTAAAAGTGATTCAAAATAGTAGAAAGCTTAGTCTCTGGAGGGATTGGAGCAAAGTTTGTGCTGAAAAACGGGATTTTTTCGATTTTAAATAAGCACAGAATTCTATATTTTCATTTTGCAGATTCCGGTACTTCAGACAATTCTAAGAAACTTTTATTATTGACGATTGTGTTAAAATCGCTATAATTCCCGTTCTCCTTACTCTAAATGAGCTTTAGTGGAAGAGTTTTTCCGAGCGGCCGTGTAGTCCTCTCGAACAAGATTTCAAACTCAATTTCTCGTTTCCTCAGTTTTTCCAAGAAATGCTCGAAAAAAATGGAAAAACTACGAACATTTATCGGAAAACGTAAGGAAACGGAATTGAACAAGAATCTTGTCCGCGAGGACTACACGGCCGCATAGAAAACTCTTCCATCTAGGCTCCATTGGAGTCAGGAGAACGGGAATTGAGCTATTTTTAGCATTGAATAAAAGTTTTTTTTTAATTGACTGAAGTATCACAATCTTCAATTAAAAAAAATAGAATTCAGTCCTTCTTTGAGACGAAAAATAAGGAAACATCTGGAATTTTTATTCGAGAATGCCGAAAATTGGAAGTTTTATATTTAAAAACTAGAAAAATATTATTATTTTATATCAGAAAATGTCGAAATTCTGCAAAAAATAAGTAGTTTCATGAATTTTGAACTGCTCGATACAGTTTTCATGTCGAAAAATTCAGTCCGAAATTCAAAATTAGGAAAAATCTGAATCTCATCACCAAATTTCCCGCAAAAATCCAATTCTGCAGGTCTGCAACGTGGCATGGTCAAAGCATAGCAGTGAACTCGTATCAACTCATGGATATTCATATAATCACGTAAGTTTATACTTTGATCCCTCCGCGCCGCACAGTTTCCATAAAAACCGTGCCGCATTCACGCAAAAACTACATTTCCCTTCCCAATACCCGCCCAGCTTCAGGTCATCATCTGGAAATACCCGAGCCTTCAACCCGTCACCAAACTCGTCGGTCATCAGTATCGTGTTCTCTATCTGGCGATGTCACCCGACGGCGAATCGATAGTGACAGGCGCCGGTGATGAGACTCTTCGATTCTGGCACGTCTTCAATAAGGGAAACCCGCCGACGATCACAAGATCCAAGTTGAATTTGCATTCTACGATTCGGTAGAATCAGATGTCTTCCCTCAATTCTCTTTAGCTTCTCATTGACTTTTTTCTCATTATTATCTGGTCAAAAATTGCCAAAAACTGGGTTTTCATTTTACAATTATTAGGATATTCGAATTGTTCCGTTCCGCCGCTGTCGCCTTTTTAATATGTTATTCTGCAATTTCACTTTCATAATACCATCTAGTCCCCGCCCCATTTTCTGGAATCCTTGTCAATATATAAAATCTGTAAATGTCAGCCCCCTTTAGTGTTATTTCTAGAATATTCCCTCTCGTCGCTGCCGCAAATTCGCCCTCTTTATTCAATCCTGTGAATTTTGCTATCATCATGTAATCTGTTCGATTTATCATCGCCCCGCCCCCATTTTGTCTTTCACCTCTTGGCTCCGCCCAGCCCGTGTGTGCTCCCTCCCCTGATTGCTCTATTTTTTGGGCATTTCCTCCCCTTAAAAAGTTTTGATAATTTCCTAATTCAGCTTTTTGTCCTCCTACCTTGTGTGAGTATGTCTGCGACATAATATATTTTATTAAATTGAAAATATGGTTTAGATATGAATTTTTAATAACTAAACGTTGGGGAACTATTGTTTTCGTGGCGGGACCCGAACCCTGCAATTGTTATAATTTATATTTTATTTCAAAAACAAAATCCTTTTCACATCATATTATTATTATGAGCCGAGTTGAAGCTAAACGTGGATATATCGATTGAAATATTGCCCTCGGACTCCTCCTGAAATCCATTGAAACATTTACAATTGTACTGATGCAAATGATTTTTCAGCAGGTTATCCAGATGACGAATGTAACGAATCGCCAGACGAAGAGTGTCCACTTTTGAGATTCGTTTTTCACTGAAAAAAAGAAAATGTCTGTCTGTGTGTCTGTCATGTCCAAACTCACTCGAAATGAATCGGCAAATGTTTCCGAAGTCTCTCGTATCCATCATTTACATTTTTGACACGACACCTCTCCCGCTCGTTTCGTTTCCAGACAGATGAACTGAAAAAAACGAAAAAAAATTAAAGAGCGCCGACGACACCCCAGCTGTTACCTATACGGTCCGAATTGATCTTCCAACTCGATTGGTAGAGGTACTGTAGCTTCAGGGGCAAATGGGTTCACATATTTTTTGGTGGAATTTGAAGAATTGGTTTGAGAAATGGAGGAGCTTGGGAGTTGGTGTTGATGTTGGATTTGAAGTTGTGGTTGAATTAGAGATGAAGGTTGTTGAAGATGAAGTTGGGGTTCAATTAGAGGCACTGGAAGGGAGGAGAAGAATTAGAAGTTTTGAGGAAGAATAGTTAATACATGTTTTGGAGTTCGGACATGAGACTCCTCACCAGGGAATCTTCTAGACGTATCGGTCTTTCTAATTGGCTTATATTCTATTAAGTAAGTACTCAACACGCTGATTCCGAATATATCATCCAATTTTGAAGAACGCTTCACTGAACCGACATACATATAAGCATTTTAAAAAGTGTCAAGTGCGAAAAGTGCATTTTCCAAGTAACTTAAAATCAATTTTAAAGCCCAATTTTTAAAAAATTTTTGCATAATACGTGTAAATAAAAGTTTTAAAAGCATACTGTCAGTGTTTCGTAGTAAAAAAAGGTTTTCAGAAAAAGATTGTATCACTTTCATTTTTGACAGATAAACAGGTGTGATTAAACTTTTACGGAACACTTTTTATCAGAAAGCGTTGCTACTGTGCTTTTTCAACGTTAATTTACACGTATTACGAATAAATTGGACATACGGATACACACTAGTGAGTTATCGATCGTCAAAGTTATTCCTAGCAAACATTGCCCATTTTCAGTGCTAAAAGAGGAGGATGTACGTGTCCGTACAAAAAAGTTGTCAACTAGAAAAATAAAGCTCTGTTTGTGATCTGTACACTCCAGCTAAACTTGAAATTGAAAAATAATCAGACAGGCTGTGACACATGCTCAAAGTTGACAATTTTCAATCTAAAGTTTTTTTTCTTCTTTATGGCCGTTTCTGTATCTCATATTCAAATTCAACGAAAACTCAGCTTTAAAATAAAACAAGTTTTATTACTATTGTAATTTTCTTGGTGCACGCCGCACTAATTCATTATCAATCACAAAATCCTAGGTGACAATGTAAAACACTCCCGAAAATCCCGAAATTTCAATTTCGCGACATTCAAAGTCAAACTTAGTCTTGCAAATTACTTATAACATTAACTCACCCATCAACTTCTGCACATCATTCTCCAAATTATTCAATCCTCCTCCTCCATTCTGAACATTCGGATTCTGATTGATAATAGTAGAATAGACTCCGTTTTCGAATGTATAAGTAACAGGGAACATTGATAAAAAATTAGAGGAAGTCATGACTAGCGTTACTCTAGAAATGACCCTAACACGCTAAACAGTCCAAAGTAGGCGGAGCCAGTATAGACAGTAACCATGTAAGCTGAGTAAATAGAATATAGATGGGAGAAAGGATCCCGCGCATGATATTTATTTGCTCCGGCATGGAAAATCACATATTTTGCACATCCCCGCTCCTTTTAAGAGCTTCCGACTACACATATTTGGTGAAAGTGCGGGAAAGGAGGACAACGATTTTTTCAGGTGAAAGAATCTGAAATTTGGTTAGGAGGGGAAAAAGTTAATGAGTATAATTGACACCTGGCTTTCTGAATGTTTGCAAGTCAAACAAGAGAAGTGATGAGCAGGTGCTAGGTATGTAAACGATATGGTAATTAATCACTTTTTTGGGATTAGGGGATTGGTTTAGACAGGAGAGGAAATTAATTACTATGCAATTGGAATGGTAAATAGAAAGGATGAATTGAGTAAAAAGGTTTTTGAAAATTGGGTCAGGAATTAAAACAAAAAGTAAAAAACCTGAAACTGGCTTGTATTGGCTGATATCAATGTGGAATTTTGTAATTTTTGTTTACATTGACAAAGTGTAACTCTCAAACTAGTAACCGCACAGAAAAAAACTACAAAACTGGGGATCTATATCACTTCGTCCGGAAATCAGTGACACCATGACAGACTCTGAAAGTAGGTTATTTCACAGCCGTGCCACAGACAAACAGATTTGAATTTTTTCCGAATCGCGTTGCGTGCGCGCCACGGTTTATGTAAAAGATTCGGCTAATAAACTTTAAAATCTTTGCGAAGTCTTTTTTGACACCGTGCCAACCGTTGTGCGGTGGATCGCCTTACGCCTCGCACTGCTGTGTTATTTTAAACGTAAACAGAACACTGGACCATCTTGAATATAAATGACCAGTCGTCCCCTCAGCCGGTGGCATCGAAGATGTCAAAATTGACCGGTTTTTAAAGAAACGATTTGACAATAAAGGTATTTATTGCTCTACAGTACCGCTCAAAAGGATTTCAACTATGGGTTTTTTAGTGGAAAAAAATATGTTTGATAGTGTATTTCGGTGTCACCTGAGTGTCCGACGAATTTTATTTTGTATGGGTCGGACAGAGCACAACTAGCTCATAATTTTTGTAGTTGACCGTTTTTTTGTAGAGACATTATCTTGAAAGGTACAGGTTGTCAATAAGAAAAGATTTAGTCGGTAGGAAGAAATTACTTTGACAACCTGTAACTTACACGATAGTGTCCCTACAGAAAAACGGGCAACTACAAAAATGGTGTTCTATTTTTTCTGTGTTCAGTCCGTGAAAACTTGAGTTTATCGAACAATCAGGTGACACCGAAATACACTATCAAACTTGGTCATTTTCCACTAAAAACAGCCAAGGTTAATAACCTCCTGAGCGATACTGTATATCGCTAGTTCGTATTTCAAAAATGGGAGTCTCGTGTCTGAAATATCAACTCTCCCCTGCTTGATGACCACACATATACCGTCCCTTCCTTTCGCCAAAGACTCTCTATACCCGACCGTTTCATGTTCCCCTTATCTTGATCGTCATCTCAAGCTCTAATTACACACCATTGTGTTGTAATCTACTGCTCAACCAGTCTACCTCCCACGCAATATCTCTTGACGCTTACCGACTAATTCGAGCAAAGATGAGAAGCGGTGGGATTACTAACAGCTGCTACACCGATTACACAGTCCAATTATTGACCGCTTTGTTTCTTGGTCACGCCCTATGTTGGTCTTATACCATTGCGACATCGTCGATAGTTTTAAATTTTCCAAGTGCAACCCTAGATATTCCATTTAGTTTTTCATTTCAATTCTCCCTACGCCTTCTATCATTGTCTTATTTCGATGAATCTCTGCGTCTATTATCAAACTCTGGTTTCTCTAATCCGGTGTCAAGAGGAGGCTGGCACGGCTCCACTGGCTCCGTGACTGATGCATCAGAAATCGCTCAACCATGGTGCTCTGATAGTCTAACTTTTTTTCGAGAATACATTTCGGGAGATCTCGGAGACGTGAACATGCACGGCGACACCCCTCACTGATTGTCTGCCTCTCTCATTAAAAAGAATCTGGTTTCTCCATGCCAGGTGAAGGGTGACACAATTTACGTCACTAATCCAGCTTCTCCGACCAAGGCACCCATGATTGAAGCTGTGAGAGAGCCTATTTCTGCGAGAGTCCGCGCACTTCTCTGTTTCTATAACATCTCACGCTTAGTGCGTGCTTCTTTAGCTTTATGAAACAGAAAAGGGCGCTGTTGCTCAACGTCTCCTGCTCCTGCGCACTCTCACACCAAACATGCAAGCTGGACGAGGCAGCGGCCACCCTGTTTAGTTAGTTTCTCTCCCCACACGGCGACATGCCCTCTTCCAACCACGGGTGAATGCATTTAGGAGCAATGTCATAAGCTCCTCCTTTTCTGTCAGTGCCCCTCTTTAAGAATAGGTCAAATTACGGATTGGATATATTCAAAGCATTCTTTTTTTTTGTTGATTATTATCCAGATTCGCTTCAAAATTGCTTGTATGCTCTGCTTTACTTTATTCACAGTAATATTTCAAATTTCCGGAATCTTCTTATTTTCTGTATATTCCTTCATTTTATTGCTTGGTTAGATTTAAAGCAATAAATGGTTTGACTATAACTAGTTTTGACGTGAGCAGAACGCTTACTGAATCTGGCAACCATAAAACCTCTAATAGAAGTGCCCCCAGTGAGTGCACAATATCTCAACTGCCATGATAGCTATCAAATTGTTCCAACTTTAGAAATATTTTATAAGTATTCAGCTACATTTGGTCTGTTGGCAACTTTGTGATATCGCCTTTGGAAAAAAAGATATACCGCGTTAAAAAGGCTTTGCTGGGAGCACATCAAATAGAGGTTTTACGGTAATTCTAACCGTAGTACTCTTTCCCCATTAGGCAATTATTGTGCTGTTTTCTACGTATCCTGACGCTAATTAAAGACCAACCATACCGGCTGGTTACTAAGCTTCTTACTAAATATGGTTATCTCTATCTCTTCCCCCATCAAGCAATCGTTTGCTGTTTTCCATTTCCTAACGCTAATTAGAGGCCCCAACCATAGGGTTATAAGCTTCTTATTAATTATTGGTCGTCTATCCTACGTTTTTAATATCTATGCTACCTCTGGTTCCTTCAAAACTGTCAGCATATATGATTTTGTGTGAATGTCAGAAGGAACTGAAAATCTACCTCGATTTATATTTTGTCGAGACTGCAGCTTATCAACTCTCAACTTTTTGTTTATTTGATTTCCCAAACTCCACTAAATCCTTTATTCCAGAATATTTCAGCGACTCAACTTCAAAAAATGAGTGATACAAGTAAACCACCTTCCTTTCGTGTCTCCACTACAGTCGTGGAATTCCCATTCGATACACCTTACACTCATACTATCCTCGTGACAAGTCTAGAAGAAGAGGAAGTAAACGTAGACATGTTTTATAGTTTACAACCATGTTTTAAACTCGATCCATCTAGAAGTAAGTTTTGATATTAAAACTAAGGAGATCTATATTTGTTTTTTTTTAGATTATCATGTAACACCAATCCAGATAAATGTCAGCTATACACCTGACCCTTATACTCCTTTTGTATTGCCCACTAAACCTTTGCGGATAGTTTTTGAAAAAGCGCCTATGGATAAAATAAAAGTATATGAAGAGTACACAGTCGATATAAGAATTGTGGATCCAATACAAGAAGCAGAAGAGGAAAATAACGGACCGTAAGTTCTAGAAATATACAACTTTTGTCACCTGAATCCCAATTTTCAGAAATATTACCACACAGCTCGCATGCAAAATTTGTTGTTTGTTCTTTTCGAAAGAAAATCAGGATCAAATGCCAAAAACGCTCAAAGCTTGCGGACATATAATATGCCAGAAGTGTTACGAAGACATTCAAAATGAGAAACCATTCGTTAACAGAATTGTATGCCCGTTTGATGGAAAAGAAACAAGAGGTTCGAGCCTTCTATTAATTAAACGTTGTGATATTTTTTTCCAGAAAATACTAACGGCGGTCCTAGGAATCTTTCTTTAGCAGACGTGCTACGACCTTCTGCACCTGTAGATGCAAATGCATACCCGGCTCCAAGAAAAACCCAAATCGATTTTCAAAACTATGTTCAAAATCTCAAAGATGTGGAAGAGGCTGTAGTACTACCAGAGTTGGAAAAAGCAAAAATTCAACGGAGGACATACTACTCTGAGAAACATTCAAATAATATTGAAGAAATTGAAAAACATTTCGAAAAATTGAAGAAGGCCGCTGTATCAAAATATATCGCATTTAGAGACTCCAAAAAAGGAGAAATTGAATCGGAAATCAATCATATTAAGTCACTCAGGACAAGTATGAACGGAATTAGAGAGACACTTGAGGCACATCTGCAGAAAGGAACTGTTCCAGAAAGCATTTACAATCTAAGACAAGAAGTGGAGACAGCACTCAATTCGGGAGTACGAGTTCAAGGTAAAATGGAATAATTATCCTGGAAATAATAAATTCTGTAATTTCAGCCAACTTCCCAATCTTAACCGACTTTGATATCCCTCTCGACATGGCCAGAAGTCCAGAGATAAAGCGAAGAAGAATTGAGGAATAAAAACATATAATTACGCTTAATATTATTCCTGAATCTTACATTTTGATCACATTTATGCATACAGAACAAACATACGAACACTACTTCACTCTAAAATTCCTTCTTCTTCCATTTACACTAATTTCTTTTCCATCTTATTCTTCTCCTGTTTTATTCATTAAGTTAATCTAGTGAGAAAGCTTTTTCCCTATAGGGGTCTTACTCTCACATCTTGGTATTTTAAGTCAATAAAATGGTCTAATAATTTTGTTTTGATATGTAAATTATCAAAGGGCTTTGATTATAGAAGTGGAACGACTGGGCCGAAAAACAGTTCAACCAGCTCTGGCAATAGCACAGCAATGCGAGGTGTACATTCGTGGAAACACGCTCCGTCGCACAAAGGTTGGAACGATGCCAAAAAAGACTTGGCTGAGTGCAAAGGATTTTTACGCTTTTTGTCGTATCTTTCAATATAAAGACGCGCAACGCAACTTGAAAAAATTAAAATTTGTTAGTTGCGGGCCTTACGCTTCGCACTATTGTGCGCCTAGTAATAGTTTTCTTTTTCGAAAAATAAAAACTTTTAAAAACTTGATATAAATTAAGACTTTAGAATGAGTTTATTGAAGTTTGAAACATTTCAGACAACACATCGTTACATATCATTATCTGTTTTTGTCCATTATTTTCATCTCCATTTCCTCAGTCAGTGAATAGTTTTGATCGTCGAAAACCTTCATGAAATCTGTAAACGAAAATAAGTTATTTTAGTGACTTACAAAAATTTTACCGTTTTGGGAATTGAAAGCAGAAATTCGCAGTTGTGCTTCTGCGGTATCAAGAATCTTTGTGTCGTCATACAACTTCTGTTTCGATTTCAAGATGCTCTCGATTTTCAATAAAAGGACCTCTGAGTTATCAATGTATGCTTCAATTTGTTTTTTCTTTTCACGAAGACGAGATTGCGAATTTCCGGTGAACTCTTCAAGTTTTTTCAACACTTGCATCTTCTTGGCATCAAATTGTTTGGTTATTTTTTCAATCTCAGCCAAATATAAAGGGTGTTCATAACCAAATGTCGCGATACACACATCAAAACTTTTCACACGATCCTGATACTTGTCCACGGTCTCTTGTGTACTTCTCATCAAATCCTTCAACTTTTCCACATTATTCGAAACTTGATCCGTCAATAGTTCGTATTGATGAAATTTGTGTCCACCTGCCAACAAACAAATATGGCAAATCTTTTTCTCTTCAATTACGCAGTTGGGGTCCTAAAATTACACAATTCATTCAATTAATTCAATTCAGTTCCACAACATACCTTGCACCAAAACTCTGCAGTGATACTGGAATGTTCAGTGCATTTCGGCAATCTGTTTGATTTCTGGGAAATCGGAAGCTTTGGGTGTCCTGCATTCACTTTGGATTTGTGGATTGTGCCGAAGCAACTGAAAAGAGAGTTGAAGTGAGGTGAAAAGAGAAGTGAACAACACCTCTCACAAAATATCGCATCACATTTCTCGCAATATACTGTTGCCTCATGACTTGAGTTTTCGAAGCAACGATTCTCTGTGGTCGAATACAGTACACTGCTTGAATAGTATTCGTCTTGAATCACAACCGACGGTATATCGCCGACAGATCCATCATTTTTCGCTGCATTTCGACTGGGATGTTTAGTGCATTCTGCCAATATGTTTGGTTTCTCGGGAACCGGAAGCTTTGGGTGTCCTGCATTTACTTTGGATTTGTGGATTGTACCGAAGCAACTGAAAAAAAACATTGAAGTGAGGTGAAGGAAAAAGAGCAGTGATCACCTCTCACAAAATTTCGCATCACATTTCTCGCAATATACTGTTGCCTAGTAGCCCTCGTACGAATACGGGGTGGTCGGGTTTCTTATAAAATATGACAACAAAACACGCTTTCTTACAATAAAATACTCTTTATTGCAAGAATTAATAATGACACGACAATTGTACACGATAAAATCAATCAAAAACAGCGATAAAACGCAGAAAACTAACTGAAACTAGCCAACCGGGCTCAAGAATAATTTATAATCCACGTGGACTACACGCCCACGTAAATCGGCGCGCTGAGGTTACGGTGGACGAGCGGAACATGAGCGGAGTGTCGTTGCGTATTTGATGTGATGTCTCGAAGAATAAGGGGTTATGGGGGTACCTTGCCACTGGCAACTTCCCCCCCTTTACAGAAACCGGGCCCCGACCGGTTGGAGAGCAATCACCAATACGACTTACATTCTTCACCGCGTGTTTCTCACCGCCCAGCCTAAACTCAGTTAACCCACCCTAACAAACAAACATTAATAAACAAATCTTTAAGAGACGTACAAATTCTACTCTACTTCAACACAATATTAGTAAAACCAAACAAAACACAATTAGCTATTTTGCTGACCGATCACTGATGACTCGGTCGGCTTCTTTTCGATGGTGGCTCCTTCTCCAGATCCTTCTTCAGCATCTCGACGATCCCACCACTCGGCATCACGGCTTCTAGGAAGTCCGCCAACTCCTTCACTGTCTTGAACCGCTCCGGAGCTGTCGTTATCATCGGCATTTGCTTGGCGCCGACACATTTCATCGGTTCAATCCAGATGGCATTTGCGGAAGTCATGAGTGTCCTCTTCCATGTTTCAGTCACCAATGGAACCTCGGCAAAAGTACAATCCATTCGAAATGGACAGACAACCAATTCCTTGACTTCTCTTGCGAGTTTATCGATGACGTCTCCAGTTCTTTTATTCTTTTCTTCGTCCGTGGTCAGAGTCAACAGGAACACCGCCGTTTGGACTTGTTCGAAATCATACTTGTCGACCCATCCGTCTGCATTCGCCTCTCTCATTTCCAGAAGTCCCTTGCCTTTGATGCCCATTCTCGGTCCAATGAGTATCTCAGGTTCGCGAATAACCGTCTTCTTTGGCTTCAATCGCTCCTCCACTTCTTTCTTGACTTCTTCAGCAGCAGCCTTCCACTCCTTCTCTTGAATCGTACTATTCATGATTGCTTTCGCAACCATTGAACATTCCTTTGCGAACATCTTGAGTGCCTCCACCTTTTCCGGCTCTCCCACCTCCTTTCGCACCATAACCGAATGCATCATCATATGACCATCAGCACCACGTATCTGCTTGTTACGCATGACCAATAAATTGGCCGCTTCCTCTAGTGTCCGGCAACTCTGCTCATCCAGCTTCACATGGCACGGACCAAATTTGCAGTCGCATCCGTTGATCACGAAGTTCCTGAAAGAATTCATGTTTTCAACACTGATTTCTATGTTTCTTATTTCATGAACCCCGCTCTCCCCACTCTCTCGAACACCTCGTTTCCCTCTTCTTGTTTTAGCCTTCACACTCATTTCTGGCACCTCAATCGGCACTTTCCTGACATGTTCCCATGGCACCCAGATCTTCTCTTTCCCTCCTACAATTGGCATAACCTCCGCTGAATTTTCTGTTGTTTTCAACACCCGATACATCCCTTGCCACTCATTTCGCAGCTTTGCATTCTTTGTCCCTATCTTTTCCGATGGACTCTTTATAAGCACCCTGTCTCCCACTACTGGATATCTGATTTTATGCACTCCGTGCTTCTTATCGAAATATCGTTTCGCGTCCTCTTGTTCCCTCTTTATGTGCGCTCTGGCCTCTTCCTGCGCACTGTTCATCTGCTCCGCATGTCTGAACTTGTACTCGTCCGTGTCAACCTGATAGCGTCCCACCAATTCCTCCGCATCTGCCTTCATCGGAATTCTCGCATCCCTTCCGTACATCAAGTAATGTGGACTTTCCCCCGTTGCGTCATGACGACATGAATTATATGCAAAAACAGCATATGGCAGCTTCTCGTCCCACTCCGCTGGAATCACCGTAATCTTTTTCAAGACCGTCTGAATTGTTCTGTTGAACCTTTCCACTGCCCCATTCATCCTTGAGTTGTATCCTTTTGTCCTTATGAGCTTAATATTCGACATTTTTGCGACTTTTTCGAAAGTTGCATTCGCGAACTCCAGTCCCTGATCCGTCAATATAGCCTTCGGGACCCTTCCTTCTTTCAGCAACCAATTCTCAACAAAAGCCTTTGCCACTGTCTCAGCCGACTTGTCCGGAATCGCGCACACTCCCGCGTATCTACTGAACAGATCGACTATGGTCAATACATATCGATTCCCGTGAGCGCTCCTTCCCAAATCCAACAAATCAAGCGCCACAATTTCCAGCGGTTCACTCGTTTCTATTGCTGTCAATGGTGCTGTCAATATCTGTTTAGCATTACTGCATAGACATTGTTGACATTCCTTGGACCATTTCCCAATCCACGCCCTCATTCGCGGCCACCAAACCCTCTTTTCCAGCATTGCTCCGACTTTCTCCGGACTCCAGTGTCCTCCGAATATTCCCCCGTGCGCCTCTTGGAACACTTCCTTACGCTTCTCCTCTGGAACCACTTTCAGTGTCGCCCCATACTTAGTCACCAACATCAACTCGTCCCCAACCATCATAAACTCGCTGAGATCTCTTTTTCCTTCTCCTGGAACTTCTACCATCCCGTCTTGTTCCCCTTTCTCCAATTTTCTGATGATCCCCCTCCATTTCTCGTCCTTCTCCAACGTCTCTTTCCAACTGCGTTTAGCCGTCTCTTCTTTCTCCACCACCGACACCTCATTCACCACCCGTACCACTTCCATCCTAGCTTGCTCATGTACTTCTTTCATCTCTTCAATTTCTTGTGCCCCTCCTCTTGACAATGCGTCTGCTACCGGATTAGCTTTTCCTTTCAGGTAAACAATATTTAACGCAAAGTCCTGCATCTCCATTGACCATCTTAGCAATCTATCCGCCAACTTCTTTCCTTTGAACAGACTTGTCAATGGTTGGTGGTCCGTGAATACTGTAGTCGGACACCCGAAAATGAAGTGTTTGAATCTTCTTGTGGCAAATAATACCGCCAATGCCTCCTTATCACTGACGTGATAGTTCTTCTCAGCTGGAGTCAACGCCTTAGACGCAAATGCAATAGGATGCACTTTCCCGTCCAATCCCACTTGAGCTAGTACTGCTCCGATTCCATACCCCGACGCATCTGTGAAAATGCAGAACGGTCTCTCGAAACTTCTTGCCGCCTCTATATCTGGCTGTGCCAACACCGGCGCACTTGTCATCCTCCTTTTCAACTCCTCAAATGCTTCCTGTTGTTCTGACGTCCATCTCCATGCAACTTTTGGTGAAGTCAGCGGTGTCAACGGCGCCGCAATCGATGAGAAATTCATCACGAAGTTTCTGTAGTATGTGCAAAGCCCGAGGAAAGAATGCAGCTCCACCCGATCTTTTGGGATTGGAAAATTCTCCACTTTTTCCACCTTCTTCCCATCCGTTCTCACTCCTAACTCATCAATAACATGCCCCAAGTATTCCACCGACTTCTGCGCTATCTTGCACTTCTGGGCTTTCAGCTTCAACCCACAATCTCTTATCCTTCTCAGCACTTTAGCCAGATCCGCAGCATGTTCTTCCATCGATTCACTCGCAATCAAGATATCGTCGATGTACACGAAAACGGACTTTCCAATCCATTCCCCCAGTACTTGCTCCATCGCTTCTTGAAATATCGCCGGGCTCGTAGCTAACCCGAACGGCATGACTTCGAACTGATATTGTTCATTCAGCACCGTGAACGCAGTCTTTTCCTTCGACTCCTCCTCCATCGGAATCTGCCAATATCCCGCCATCAAATCCAGAGTAGTGAACCACTTCTTTCTACCCAAGGCTTGCAGTGTCGACTCGATATGCGGAAGCGGATGTGCGTTCAACTTTATCACTGCATTGAGCTTTCTGTAATCCACACACATTCGGATACTTCCATCCTTTTTCTTCACGAGGACCACCGGGCTCGCCCAAGGTGATCGGCACTTCTTGATCACTCGTCTCTTCTCCATATCCTTCAACATTGCTTTCAGCTTGTCGTGCAGAGCTAACGGCACTGGTCGACACTTTTGTCTTATCGGCTTTTCTTCCTGCAGCTCTATCCCACACTTCGCCATATCGGTTTGTGTCAATTCACTCTCCTCTACCGCAAACACATCACTGTATTCCTGTAGGATTTTTGGAATCATTCCCTCCGGAATTTCCCCATTTTCCTTCAAGATTCCGAGCACCTCTTCCACTCTGGCATTCCCTTTCAGCCCCATCTTTCTGTCCAAATCCATCATATTCACCTCCTTATATTCCCCACTATTCTGCAGCTTCCACTCTCGCACTACTACTCCCATTACTTGGTTCTTCTTAATTAGCAAAGGCTCATCCTTCCAGTTGGACACCACCACTGTCAAACATCCGTTCTCATTCTTAGCGCACAAGCTTGTTGGGACACATTCTTCTTTCGATTCTAACAGGACTTGCTCTCCCAAGTCGACTTCCGTTTTCAACAAAAGCTGTGCACAACTTTGCGGGGGAACTCTCAACTTTTCTGCGGCCCGAGCCACCGCTCGTTCCGCCTTCCACTTCAGTTCTACTCCAATGCTCTCGAACGCATTCGTTCCTAGCAAGAAGACTTCTGCTTCGTTTTCCACCACTTGGAACACCACCACTGCTCTTCTACCTCTTACTAAAATCGGCAACCTGATCTGTTCGCAAACTGGCATACTTCCCTTCGACGCGTTAACGATTGTGAAATCTGGTTTCCCCAGCATTTCCACCTCACTTTCCCACTGCTGACAACCTGCTTTTAAGGCCTCCCAAGCCGACTTGGAGACTACCGACACTACCGCTCCACTATCTATCACCATCCTCTTCTTCTGCCCCAACACCTCTACGACCTCCGCTGCTTCCGCTCCCACGACTGTTTTCTCCGTATCTCCTACAACCTTCTTCATCGCCACTTCCTGGACCGGCTTCGACGTACATTGTCTCGACATATGCCCGATACCTCCGCATTTGAAGCATTTTATCTTAAAACCCTCCTTTCGTCTTCCCCCTTCATCCTCTTTCCCACCGATCCGCGAGTTGTCTCCTCTATCCTTCTCATTACCGCCCTCTCTCTCCTTATACCCTCCTACAGTTCCTCTTCTCCACCCGTAATCTCGTCGCTTCTCGTTCTCCTGTTGCAGCACTATATCCTTCAGGTGTTCATACTGGTCTTCCAACGGTAGTTCCAGTCGTTTCATGACTAGCATCTTGTGGAGTGTGTCGTCTCTTCTCGCCGCCATCATCAGTTTTGTTGTTCGCAGCTGTGAAAGCGTAACCGCTCCCGCTTCTGCAAACGCCTTCTTCGACCACTTCTCCACCTCCACCAGATATTCCCACATTTTCTGATTCGGGTGCTTTCTCAACCCCTCGAACTCGTTCAGCGCCTCTGCTTTACTATCTCCTTGTCTCTTCCGCAATTTCATCTCAAATTCCTCGAACAAGGATTTGATCGATCTCTCGTACCGCTTTGGCAGTGTTTTGAACAAGCTTTTCGCTGCACCTCCCAGGAATTTCTCTTCGAGAATCGCCACCAATTCGTCATCGGTATCCGTGACCTGGTTATATTTGAGGAGGAACGCTCTCTTAAACTCTTTGAAGTCTCCCTTCCCGTCAAACACCTTCGGTTCCGGCAACGCCGACGCCTTCATCATTCTACTCATGCATTGCACCATTCCCTGCACCTCGCTTTCCATCGCTTGGCTACCCGCATTCACACTTCCTCTCTCCCAACCGTTTTCTTTCATCCCCACGCTTCCTCTTCTTTCGCTAGACCATTGTTTCACTTTATCCTCCCAATCTTCCCCGTTTTCCACCGGCGGCAGCTTACCTTTCTGGTTTTCTAGACTCCAGTATCGTGCGGTGCTGCTGCTCGAACTTGTTCTTGAGCGCTTGCCGGCATTCTTCGAGTCCTCCTGCAAACTCGCGGTTCTTTCGCTTAGTTTTTCCGTTGTCTTACCTTGAACAAATTGTAAGTTCGCCTTCATCGACTCCGCGGCTTTCTTCTCCTCCTTAGCCAACTTCTCCAGTCTCTTCGCCTTCTGCATCATTTGTTCCTTCTCCCTCTCCAGTTCTTGAATTCGGCGTGCCATCCCTTCCCGTTCTTCGTTCCATGCCACCTGCAACAAACGGTTTTCATTTTTGATGCCTTCTATCTCTTCCAGCCATTTTTCTTCCCCCACATTGCCCACGTTTCCTTCACCACCGCCCCTCGTCTTTTCGCACTTGTTCTTCAACTCCCCCAAAGACTCCAAGCCACTTTCGCGCATAATACGCATCACCGCTCTTGGCCATTTATCTTCGTCCAACTCCTTGAACCTCTCCGTCAACTCCTTGCGGAACTTCCTCCACGGCCCCTGCACGACGTCAACTTGTCTTGAACTGACCACCGTCATGGTTTTCAACAGCTGCTGCACTTCTTCTTCCACCTGACCGACGGTGGCGAGAAAATTCGCGAACCCCACAGTTCTTTTTCTTCTCTCCGCCAAACTCATTTGCACGGCACCCATGCTCACCTTGTCGTCCCCACTCGCCATACTTCTCTCCAAATCGTCGTCCATCCCGTCGCCCATTTTGTCGTCTGTAAACAAAGTCTTTATTCAACACTTGTTTACTAATCGTCGATCATCCAATCGACGAGATTGTTTTAATTCTTCCGATGTTTCCTCCAAGTTTCTCCGTTTGCAACGCCAGAAACAGTCGACAACCAGTAAATTGCTTTTTCGTCTATTCAAACGAAAAATCAATAAACCGGTAGAATTTTCAGCTGTCTTCTGTCTATTCAGACCAGAAGAATCCAAAAACTTTACGAAAAACACGGAAAAAACAACGAAAAATCAATAACCACAGTTCGGCCCCCAAGTAGCCCTCGTACGAATACGGGGTGGTCGGGTTTCTTATAAAATATGACAACAAAACACGCTTTCTTACAATAAAATACTCTTTATTGCAAGAATTAATAATGACACGACAATTGTACACGATAAAATCAATCAAAAACAGCGATAAAACGCAGAAAACTAACTGAAACTAGCCAACCGGGCTCAAGAATAATTTATAATCCACGTGGACTACACGCCCACGTAAATCGGCGCGCTGAGGTTACGGTGGACGAGCGGAACATGAGCGGAGTGTCGTTGCGTATTTGATGTGATGTCTCGAAGAATAAGGGGTTATGGGGGTACCTTGCCACTGGCAACTGCCTCATGACTTGAGTTTTCGAAGCACCGATTCTCAGTGTTTAAATCGTCGTCGATTATATCCTCAAATTGAACATGTTTCTTGGTTGGCCTACTTGCATCTATTCTTTTCAGCTCTTTAATAACCTCGATCAAAGCAAAATTCTTCAACAAACTGTTTATATTTCCTGTAATTACATTTCCTACACTAGTTAACAGTATGCAAAAAAGAAAACACTCACCATCACTCAATTTCGTCAGTTGATTGTCAAATGGACAAGTGATTACTGACCCCTTCAGAAGTTCGCTTGCACATTTCCCACAAATTGTGTGTCCACAGGTTGTCAGTTTTCGAGGAGCCCGATCGGATGTCAAATCATCAAAGTTGTTTTTACATTTTCTACACTCCAGTATACTTGTTCTGAACAAAATGATCTTTCACTTTATTTGATGTTCCAGAACTCACAATTGATTCTTTTGGTCTTCTGACATCTGAAGTGCGGCAAAACCGAAACAAATGAAATGAAATGAAACCTAGTCATGAGTTTCCCCCGGATGATAACAAGAAAAGATAAGAACATTTACGTGATGTTTCAACTATGGAAACACTATAAGCTGTTTATATGGTGAGAGCCTATGAGCAATAAGAAAAGTTAGCAAAAAAACTAAAAAGAGATTATCCAAAACCGACAGCAAGGCCCGCAACGGACAGACTTGAACTTTTCCGAGTCGCGTTGCGTTCGCGTCGCGGTTTATATTGAAGAAAACAAAAAATGAAACTAAAAACCCTTAGCAAGTCAGTTTTGGAACCGCCAACTGTTGTGCGACGGAGCGCGTTTACGTGACCTCACGACTTGCACTGCTGTGAAAACCAAACATATTTTTGTAATCGTTTCTGAAAATATTTATTGAGTAGAATGAATATCAATTTATTTTTCTTTTATTTCCAAGATCATTTTCTCCGTCAGTGAGTAGTCATATTCGTCAAATTTCTTACGTATATTTCCTGAAATTTGATCCCCTTGCAACACATTTTCTGATTATTTGTTTTCTTACCGTTTTGCAGATACAAAAAATGGAGAGGCGGTTTTCCGATGGGAACAATATTCACGTCATTACACAAGTCATGTTTAATTTCCAATCTGTCCATGATTCTTGCTAAATTCTTTAGAGAAGCATAAAGGTTTTTTCTAGCTTCATTTCTCCCCGCGCGGAGACGAGCCCTTGAATCGAACACAAACTTCTTCAGATTCTTCAATGCTTCCACTTTCTTGTTTTCAAATTGCTCCGTAATATTATTCACCAAGTTCAAGTATGACGGATTTGTGTCATCGAAGGTTTTGATACATGCTTCAAATTTCTCCAAGTAGGTGTTATGTTTCTTGACAGAATCCTTTAAACGATCACTCATGTTTTTCAGTTTTTTCACATCCATTGAGACTTGATCAACCAACAATTCGTATTCATGAGATTTGTGCTCACCAGTTAACAAGCAAGAGTGACACATTTTTTTCTCGTCCATTTTACAGTTCGGGTCCTGAAAACTTCTTTCACCATGTGTCTCTACTTCAGTTTCTAACCTTGCAGAAGAACCCTGCTGTGTTGTTCGGGTGTTTGGTACATTTTGGCAATTTGAATGGCTTATCTTTGAGTGGAAGCTTTGAGTGTACCGACATTATTTTAGATTTATGAACTTCCAAGAAACAACTGCAAAGGGGTTTCGTAAATTAGTTGTGTATTTTGTTAATAGAACCAACCTTTCGCAAAACTCCGCCTCACATTGTTTGCAATAAAGAGCCGCCTCATGTTTAGAATTTTCAATGCATGCATTCTCGTTATTTGTACTGTTTTCCTTTTCTATTGCATCACTTTTCTGCTGAGCTTTTGCATTTTCAGCTTTGTGCTGTTGTATCACTGCGATCAGACTTTCATTTTTTAGCAGGCTTGTTATATTTTCTGTAAATATACAGATAAACATGATAGACCAAACTAAATTTAAAAAAAAACTCACTACTACTCAAAGAAGTGACCTTCCTGTCATACGGACAAACGATTTTCGATTCCTTCAAAAGTTTGCTAGCACATTTTTCGCAAATTGTGTGCCCACAGGCAGTCAGGATTCGAGGTGTCAAATCCGCGATTTTATCGTCAAAGTCATTGCAGCAAATCGTGCACTCAAGTGGTGAAAAATTGCTAAATGAAAACTTATAATTGAATTAAACCACTATCGTCAAAACTTACGGAGCTTTTTTTACTTCTTCCGACATTTGTTGCTAAGGACACACTCCTGGAATTAATAAAATGGCAGTCTTAACAGGTGTTATAGATCTTTTCACAAACAACAAAGGAATGTTAAGTAATTAAACCTGGAAAAAACGACGATAAGAATCCTTAAGATAAGAAAAGTCAATGTGACATTGAGTTTTACCGGAAGAAAACGGTTTTGATTGTTTGCGCCGCAAAAAACGATAAATGATAATAGGAAAATTTGAGAATCAAACTATAAAATTTTTTAAAGCGGTCAACGTTCCGGAATTTAAGGGAAATCAAATAGCTTTCGTGTTGTGGAATCAAGTTTCGTTGGAGCACCAATTCGGCTCATCGAAAAAAGATATGAAAAGTTCATTTTATTAAGGTAAGTTTGCCTGAAAAAATACTGAAACAAAACGAGAGTTCGCATGAAATGCCATTTTTATGTAACGAGTAATTTAATCTTGAAAAAATGGGTTGAGAAGTAACTATAGGAAAAATGGCATAAAGAAGAAGTAACAATCAAAAACGGAGAACAAGGAAAAAACAAGGAAATAACCAAGATGTAAAAAATAAGAACTATTGTGAAATTAAATGTTTCCTAAGCCGAGCATCATCATCTCAATAGCTTCAGCACTTTGATCCACTGAAATCTTTCGGCGAAGCTTTGGCGTGGAAGACATATCATTTTGAACGTCGTAGTCGGACAGGGAGTAGAAATTGTCTGCAATAGTTGGCTCCGTTAGCTCCTTTTTCAGATCTTTTAAAGTCTTACCTTTTCTTTCTTTCTCAAATTGACACATACGTTCTGCTTTGGAAACGAGGTCTTCTACTTCAAGCAATCCAACGTTACTGCTCAAAACGTTTTGAAGTTCTTGTCTCATTCGAACCATCCTTTTCGCATCGAATTCGATACTGATCATTTCCAAATCCATTTTGTGTGCTTCATAATCAGCAAAGTCCGCAAACTTTTGTATTGCAAAGTCCTTTTGTGTTTCGAAGTGTTCAATGATGTCCGATACTTTTTCGAGATATTTCATTTCACATTTATCAAAGCTCCTCTTGCAATTTCGAGCATTGCTCATTTTTTGCAACATGTTCGCCTCGGTCTCTTGGAGAAGTGCGACAGTTTTTTGTAGTTTCTCCCGGATTTGGTTGGCAGCAGACACGTAATACCCCCATGATATGACCTCTGTGTTGAGTGCATTCCTCACAGATCAGTTTCGACTCGTTTTGACATGTTTCGTCCTGAATAACGTATGTAGATTTCAAAACCAGTGATTATAAATCCGACTTACCTTGCAAACATACTTCACATGCTTATCAAGATGAATCTGACACTTTGGAGGAGCGATGGTGACTTGTGAAACTGCAACCGGAACAGATTCGTGCCCTGATAAGATTTTTGAGGAATGCACGACGGTGAAGCAGCTGAAAGCCTACTTTAGCCTCATTTTTTCTGATAAACTGACGTTTCACAAAAAGGCGCTTGACAAGTTGTACAGAAACGCGTTGCATTGTGCTGACCGTTTTCATAGCAATTGGAATTCGATGGAATTTCACTGATTGCAAGTGCTGATGTCTTGAGCTCTCTTAACATATCAATGACAATACGATTCTTCGGCAGCTCTTGAGGGGTCACTGCAATAATTTTGTGTTAGTCTCAAAATTGAAACACAAGATTACTTACAAGGAGTGATCAATGTATCAAACGGACACGCAGTACCCCACAATCCTGGAAGAGACGAGCAACATTTGAAGCACAGCGTATGGCCGCATCTGGTAAGAATTCGTGGGGTCAAGTTCTCATCGTCTTCCGAAAACTCCCGCAAACAAATCCTGCATTCCAGTTGTTCGGAGAGCAAATGATTTCTGAAAAAGTTGAACAGTTATATATTCCTCAGATTGTTCATGACTCACATCTTGTTTGGTTTTGTTTTTGGTTCCAAAATTTTAATAAAGACTGTCACTGAATTGGTTACGTAGTTTAATTTTCCGGTCGATAAATAATCAAAATAATCAATGAACTGAATTTGCAAATGTTCCTGTGGCATTTCAAAAGCAATTGATGGGTTGAAGGTGATGAGTACTTTTTTTGGTGATACAGATTGCCCTTGAATTATATTTTCTTAAATAGTAAACAAACGTTGAGATTTACCTGAGGAAAAATCAACAGTAAAGCAGGAGGGCAAGTTGTGACGGACTTTAACATGCAAACCGGAAACAGTGACGCTCACATCAATCGCTTTGGTAGATACTTTGTCCCGATAAAATTGAAGCAAAGTAGTGGAAACTATGATTCTAGGTGAAGCCATGTTTGAATCTGAAAACTTTTGAAACGACTGCACAAAAAAAATCAGGAGACAAAAAAAAACCTTTCGAAAATGCGTTTAAAAGGTTCATAACAGCATGATCTGCGTCTCCACTAATCCCAAACTATTTTATACCATTACCATTCTCTCTCAATTTAAATGAGACCGGTAGAGCGCATTTGCTCGTCGGATCTAGAAGGAGAGAGAGAAAGGGACGGTCTTCACAGCAATTCATATAGTGTTGCACATGATGTGTCCTTTCGCTTGTTTTGAATACATTGATAAAATGCGTTGAAAAGAAAAGAGAAAAAAACGTTTTATTTCGAAAATCTTTAAAACAATGGTTTTTGAACTGGAGTGAGCATGAAAATAACAAAAGGTGAAATTTGAAAATTGAAAGTACGGTAAATCATTGAAGTGGAATAAAAAAGTTATAAGTTACGTGTTATTTCGAAATATCTGAATACGAAATTGCTAAAGTTATTCGAGTGTTATTTCTTCGATCTCATGATCATCAGCTACTCGTGTTCGCTTACGGGACGTTTTTCCTTCGACTACACCATCATCTTGTTTAGGTGCTCGTTCTCGCTTAGCGAACATTGGATGGAGCGTAGGTTTTGTCACCATTTCATATAAGATGCAGAAGTGGGATAAGGAATTGAAGTCATCTGAAATAATGAAAATATACATACCTTAAATACTGTATTTGAAACACACCCACTGGACCCCGGTTTTTTGCATTTCTCTTAATTTTTCCAAAATTTTCCATCATTTTTTTTTAGAATATTTGTTCGATCTTGTTAAAATCTCATTTGTTCAACATTTATTATGTCAATATTGGCGCAACAAAAAAGTTCCGACATTTTTTTCACGTCAGAATGCAGACTCAGTAGTAATTTTGCACTAAGTCCGCAGTTGTCGTGAGAAAAAAATGTCGGAACTTTTTTATTTCGATAATAGACTTGTAAAATGCAGTTCAAACAGTACTGTGTTTACTGTAGTTTGATTGATAGAAACCATAATTGTCAAGGCCCGGATAATTTGCGCCAAAATTCAAAAAGAAGTTCTGAAAAATCATCAAAAATGCTCACATTTTCGATGAATAATTGAAAAAATGTCAACTTAAAAAAGTTTTTTTTATTAAAGCCGGGCCTTGATAAGTATGATAGAAAGTGATACGAGTTGTATACTAAAAAATCAAAGATACATTCTCACCGTTCACTTCGTTTTCCAAATTAGACATCTTTGCTGCAAGATCAATTTCATCTTTCACATCGAATAATCCTTGTCTTCTGCACAACATTTTCTCCAATTCTTTTCTCAACGCTGCTATTGAGTCTCCATGCGTTTGAATGTTAAGCATTCCCTGTTCAGTTTTTGCACTCTCGGAGTCCACAAAAGCTTCAAATTTCTTCAAAGCCGATGCCTTTTTTTGTTCAAAGTATTGCGTGATTGAATTGACATAAAGAACATATTCATTTCCATATTTATCGAATGATTTGAGAACTTTTTTAACTTTTTCCATTTTCAAGTTCAACATTTTCGCTTCTTCTTCTTTTAATTTCTTCACAGCGTCTTCCACATCTTTCGCGTTATTCTCTATTAATTGTTCCACTCCCTCAAACGTGTGACTAACGTGTTCACCAATTTTACACTCCTCACAGAATAGTTTTGACATGATTTGACATTTGATGTCCTGAAAAACAAAGAATTTGTGTCAAAGACACCACCATCTTACTTACAGTGCATACATAGCGAACTTCATGATCTGGATGAATCGTACAATTTGGTGGAACCAATGGCTTTTCAAAAACCGGAACTGCTTGATGAGCGGATAAAATTCTTGAAGAGTGAGTGGAAGCAAAGCATCTGCAGAAAATAAAAATAAGCTAGAAATGTTGATTCTTCGAAACCAACTTGTTACAGAAATCCTCTTTGCATGTTGTACAATGAATCGTGGCTTCGTGTTGATCGTTCTCATAACATGGGAGTAATGGATCGTCACACGTACCATGCGTTTGACTGAGTACCATGCGTTTGAGGTCACAAATCATATCGATTATGACCCGGTTTTTGGGAAGATTTCTGGCGGAGTCTGAAATTTTGTAATGTTTTACAGAGTCTCAGGCTTAGCACTGATTTGAAGATATCGAGAAGCTTTAAAAATCTACTTTTCTGAGTTTTGTGTAGTTTTTTCTTGCTTCGTTTCAAAAAAGATCTTATTTGCCAAGTAAGCTTTCCAGAAACAGTTTTCATCATACTTGCTGGTTTCAGTTAAAAAATTGAAAATGTTTAATTTTTTTTTGAAATTTTTAGCAATGTTTTCAAATTTCAATTAAAAATCTAATGCACATAGGTGTTTGGATTATTGACGAAATTCTCAAAAATTGACAAAAGATGTTGTAAAAAAATTGTGCACCTGTTTTGAATCCGGGCCCGGCCGAGATTTCGCAAAGTATGGCTTTCACAAAAAAGTTTTACTACAAAAATTGATCGATATTTTGGAAAATGTTTGTTGAAAACGTTTCTTTAACTACAAACTGAAAAGATCTGAATTTGTTTCCCGTTTTCATTAAAATTTCACCCAAAGTATCCACCCACCATAAGTATATGTTCTGTCAAATGGACACTGAACCGGAAGATTGATATCTACTTGAAGACTTTTGACACAAGACCAGCATATGGTATGTCCACAATTCAGCACTATCGGTGTGAGGTCTTCAATGTCTTCCGAATACTTTCGCGCACAAATCTTGCATTCAAGTTGCTCATATAAGTTGACTTTTCTGGAAAGGCGGACGTTTTATTTCTGAAATACAGGTTGGAAAATTTCAAAAATCTTACTGTTTCTCTTCTTCCATTTCCTCTTGCTCTTGCATTATTTTATCTGCCACCAGAACCACCACAGAAAGCATCACAACATTATCAGAGCCAGCTGGTTTAGCAGAAAAATCGATTTTCATCGTTCTATTGGTCATCATGAAATGGAAGGGGGAGTTGGGATAATATGTGACTTTTATAACATTTGACGGTGGTTGAATTGTAGCTGAAAATTAAGGATTCACTGTTGTATCGTACTATAAAAAAACTTACAATAAATCGGATCTATTGTGAAACATAGTGGTAAGTTATGTTTCATTTCTAAAATTGAAGCAGATGAAATAGTGAATTCCATGCTGGCCTCTTTGTTTTTTTCAAACTCCAAAACATCTGTGTTTGAGTAAATGACAGGTAACGCCATTTCCGGTCTGGAATTTTGTAGAGATTTTCAGATATATATGAAAACATATATAAGGAGAGAGAACAATACGATAAAGTTATTTCGAACCGAGTGAAAATCGATATTTAGTATGATATAACCGAATGGGGGTTTGTGTCCACATTAGAAGAAAACCAGGCTGCGGTGAAGACAGAGTTAGGTGGCCTCATTATTAGAGCCAGATTTTATCTGGTACGTGCATTCTTATTAATTATTCGATCTTTATCACTTTTCACTTATTTTCAGTCTCTTTCGAATGTCGATTACCTTATTTGAGTTTTTCTAACTGATTTTATTCCACTACCGTATTCAGAAAAATGAAAAAGACGGCAATTCGAGAAAAATTCGATATAGAAAAGGAACGTTTGGAGAGAAGAAAGTTTCAAAACAGGAGAAAAACACGTGAGTGTTAAGAAAAAAAATGCGGAGAAAAAAAATGTTATTGAAGAAGAAATTCTCAATTGCGCCCTTATTAGAAAAAGAATAGAAATCGGAGAGTTCGAGAATAGGATATCAAACAACGTCTCAATCGAAGACAATTTCGAAATTTTGGGACCGATGAGCTCTGAAATGATCGACTTGAACTGGGAACCACAACATTCTATTCTACATTTTCATGGTAGGTTATTACCTTTTCTTCGTACCTCCGAGGAATTGTCGAAAAAAGAAGTGTTATTCAGAATTCAAATCTTCTCCTCGCGCTATGACAACAATGCATGATTCTGCCTTTTGCACTACCGATGGGAGGTATGTGAAGGCAATGAGACAGAGACGCCGAGAAGCAGGTTTAGATGTGGAGAATTACACAATTCAAGATGTGATGAGAATGTAAGAATATTCGAAAAAAAAACTTGAAAATATACTAATATTCTTATTTAGGGCTCGCCGAAGCGCATCGGATTCTCCAATCAACGACGACATGCATCCGTATCCCATCAACGAAAACTAACAAATGTTTTCCTGTTCCTTTTTTCATGTTCCCATTATTATATTCATTATTTGTTATTATGTTCTTTTCTATTTTTCTTTCAAATAAATTAAATCGATACAAAAATTTTAGAACAAAAATAAGAAAGCCAATGCAACAAATCTACAAGTTTAGGACAAGCTTTCCACAAGTCTAGGCGCACATATTCCACAAGTCTTGACCTGCTTTTACGTAACACTTGTGGGAGATGTGCGCCTAGACTTGTGGGAGGCTCGTGCAAAAAAATAAATGTATCTTATTGTCGAAATAAAAAAGTTCCGACATTTTTTCTCACGACAATAGCGGACTTAGTGCAAAATTACTACTGAGTCTGCATTCTGACGTGAAAAAAAAGTCCGAACTTTTTTATTTCGACAATACTAATGAAAAAGAAAAATTATCACACACTCCATTTTATTTAATGAGGTTATTCAGGTCATGTAAAAACGTCTTTTAATAAATATTTTGCTTTATTCACAAGCGTCAAGAAATTATTTTCTTACAAATCTCAGCTTAACGTTGACCTAATAGCATTTTTCGACATGCTTATGTAGAAAAACGTTTAAAAAAAGGGGAGGGAGAAAAGTTTTTAAAAATGCTCAGGTATTTTTTGGCGAGGGTTGGGCAGTGAAAATGTTAAAAGGGCCATGTGGCCATTGAATAGGGCAAACTGCCCTCAAAAAGGGCCACATGGCCCAGTGGGCACTAGTTTGGCGCGGGTTGGGCACAAGCTGGAGAGTTGGTTGGCGAAAGGAGAGGCTGGTTGGATGTGGGCACGAGTTGGGCACCTGTTTGGCCCCGGTTGGGCACCACATTGGCCCGAAGTGGGCACAAGTTGAGAAATCGCGCTCTACAGCACACGCTGATTTTTCACCACGATTTTTCTAATTTATTTCGTTTCTTTTCAATTCT
This sequence comes from Caenorhabditis remanei, assembly GCF_010183535.1. NCBI lineage: Eukaryota > Metazoa > Nematoda > Chromadorea > Rhabditida > Rhabditidae > Caenorhabditis > Caenorhabditis remanei. Next base: position 290,319 of record NC_071329.1, read on the forward strand.
TTCGTCCTTCTATTTTGTGCTACTTTTTTCAATTAGAAGATGAGACAATCTACACAGATCCGCCGATAAAACAGGTAAGACGCTACTATTTTCTTTTTTTTCTTTTTATCTTTCAATTTTTGACAAATTTCAGCTTAACGAGAAATAAATTCAACAATACGAGCATCATCATCAACTATGCGCTTCGGCTACTTCACTGCTCGTCTCTGTTAATTTTCGAATTTACTTTAGATTTTTCGCTTTAATTTGTATATTTGTAACTTTTACTAAAAATTATATTCTTCTCCTGTATTCCTATTCCCCATTTTAAAGTTTGACAAATTCTAGGTTTATTTTATCTTATTACTCCCCATTATTACTGAAATTACTATTTTGTGTTTAATTTTGATGAATAAATAAATAGTAGAAAAGTACAAAAATGTGTAATCTGGTTAATTATAGTGCTAAATGGTAAGGAGCGAAAGGAGAGGAATGCCGCTCGTTGGACCAAATCTCGGCACTTTGCCCACGAAATGGGCCATGGGGCCCTCAAAATCGGCACGAGTGCCGGCGTAGGGCAGGCGCCGCGGCCCTTTTCTCAGGGCCATGCTGCCCATTTCGTGGGCAAAGTGCGAAAAAATACCTGAGTGGGCAAATAACATGCAAAAAATACATTTTTTACCGTTCGTAAACAAGGTAAAATATGTATTAAAGTACATTCTAGCAAGACCTGAATAACTCCATAACCGAAAAATCAATAATTGTATACTTATTGTTCATCAACTTTGCTTTTTGTTCATTACAGTTAAAAAGTTTTTTAAAAGATAGTATTGTCTAAATAAAAAATTCCTACATTTTTTCTTGCGACAAAATGCACACTCGGTGACAAGTTACTACTAAGTCTGCATTCTGACGTGAGAAGAAATGCAGACTCAGTGTAAAGTTACTACTGAGTCTGCATTCTGACGTGAGAAAAGATGTCGAAACTTTTTTATTTCGACAATATAAGCCTAATGCAACAAAAATCGTTCAGAAACATCAGCAACACACCACCACACAAAAATCAATAAAGTTCCCCCTTCTCACAGAAAGAGAGATGGTCCATCTTTGCACGGTTAATGAGAGAAAAGAGAGAAAGAGAGGCGGCGGAGAGGTTCAACTGATGTGGCCCTTACTCCCAGGGGGCATTGAGACAGGGGGCATCGTGCTCATAGGGGGCATTCACTCAGAGGGGTCACTAAATCTTGGGGGCATTTCTCTGATACTCTTAGGGACCATTTCTCATATGCTCATAGGGGACATTGACCCTCATTCTCAGAGGGGTCATCGAAATTCTCAGAGGGGGCATCAATATTTTCAGAAGAGGCATCAGTTTTCTCAGAAGTGCCATCAGAAAAATTACTAAAAAAGTTGAACAAGATTAGACTTCGATAATTGGATGACCAGATAAACTTGACTTGGCGTGCTTTGAGACATTTCACAATGATAAAAAGTTATTTTCCTCCAAAAAGTTTTCCTTCGAAAAAATGCCTCCCAAGATTTAGTGACCCCTCTGAGTGAATGCCCCCTATGAGCACGATGCCCCCTGGGAGTATGGGCCAACTGAGGTACTGTGTTTCGGTTTTTTTGAACGGGGAAAGAAAGAAAAAATGTTTAATACAAAAAGATATGACGGTGTACATGAGAAACGTTCTATGGAAAAATATAAACAATAATTCGAAAAGTTCAAACCTATTGTAGCTAGGAGAAGTTCCCATAAAGACATGAAAAATGCAAAAAAATAAATATGATAACAGTTGTAAAATTGTAATCAGTGAATCAAGATACGGGAGAAAAAAACATAATGTACAAAATAATACAAAACGAAACAAAAAACAAATAAACATATATACATTTGAAGAGTTTTTTGGATATCACTCTTGAGACATGTCATTTGGCACAAAATAATCATCACATGGTAGGGTACTGGCTGAAAAAAAACATATTTAGGCAAGAATTTGAATAAGTTGAATAATCAGCACAAACTCTCCTTCTACAGATTGAACTTTGAAAAAAAATCAACGTTTTAACAACTGAAACTAAATCAACGTGACCTTCTGAACTACTAACTCCATTTCCTTCCCATTTCCGCAGTCCCATGTTAAAATAATTAGTTTGAAATTTGAACAAAATGCTCCGCGATTTCAAATTTATCCTGCTGCTACTCTTAGTGAGTACTCCGGTTTTTGCTGAGAGCCGTTCGAAATATGGAAAATTGGAAGAACTCTTGAAAACTCTCGGTAAACGATACACGAAGTGGAGTGTTCAAAAATGATATTCTGAGTGAGTATTTCTGAGTGAGCCCCTGCCTAACAATTAGCTCAACAATTTTTAGTTAGTCAAAAGCAAAGGAGAAATTGGATGAATGAACCAGATGAGTATATAGCTAAGGTGAAACTGGAAACTGCTGAACGAATTACTCAACATATCCGCTGGCAATCTTCTATCAGTGATGTGGGATGGAGTGATCATGCTGCTATTCTGATGGAAACAGAGGAGCCGCCGAGATATACTAGAGGTACATAACATTTTTGTTCTTGTGAAATTCTTAACTTTTAGAACAATTCCGATCTTGGTACGGAAGATTCATGCAGATGTGGCATCCAAAAAATGGCGATACCGACTATTTGAGTATGCAAGTTCTAAATGTAAAACCCAATGAGATTGTGGCGAGAATCACGATGAGACTTCAAATAGGGATAGATGAGAATGCGACGACACATGAGTGGAATATGAAAGTTGCTACTAAGTTTGTGAGTTTGAGGAAGTTACAATTTGACTGGACAGAACCAGAACTTTTTGTGTCCACTTTGTCATCTGCTATTTTCTTTACTTTTTCAGAACGAACACGCCGACAACAAATGGTACATCGTGTCGAAGTGCTTTGTCATCCTGACATTCGCCTAATGGACGAACATTATCTAGTGTATCGAGATATGGTTGGTGCCACATTCATGTCATACATCAGGGATGCTGATGAGTGGTATACCGCCGTAGATTTTGGAAAACACTTTAAAAAAGGAGTCGTCGAATTGAAAAGCTGTGAAACCACAGTTAAAAATGTTGAAGATTTACCAAAAACATTTTTTGTTCAACGAGAACTTTGGAATGCAACAATTATGGTAGGTTCAAGATGAAGTACATGGAAAACAATTCCTTTTTAGGGCTATCTTATACAGGACGAACAAGGCAAGCTGCCGGCCCAAGAACATTTTTCATTTGTCTTGAGAGCCGCCTTTAAGCCTGTCAACCCGTCTGATGAAACCGAAAAAGGAATGAATTCGACAGTGGTTTTTGTGTCAGATTGGACTTTCCATACTCGCTACGTAGGAATATCTTCTCAAGAAAATAATGAGAAACTAGAATTTTTAGAACAAGATGGATAATTTTTACTACATTGAAAAAATTAGCTTCGCTTGTCCAGCTTGGATGAAAAAAGAAACACCGTGGATTTCACGTTTGTTTAAACCTGGAACATATGATTTTGTGCGGCACGGAAAATAATGATAAAGTTATAAATGTCCTCTAATAATTATTGAATCTTCGAAGTTACGTGACTTTTTAAACTACTAGCCCTATTTCCTCTCCTTATTTCTATAAACTATGTCCAACTAATCAGTTCAAACTTTAATTGCAATGTTCTGCGGTTTAAAGTGTATTCTCCTGATTCTCCTGGTAAGCTCTTTGGCGTCCGCTTGGAGCTTCCCAAAAAATAGAAAACTGAATGAATTTTTGAGAAAATTCGGTAAACGATATACGAATAGTGGGATATTCACAGACGCGATACTAGGTTAGTCTCTTTTAGCTTGCCGAACTATGAAACTTCATTTGTTTTGCGAGTCGCCTTCGAGCCTGTCAACTCACCTTATGAGCTTGATAAAAACGTGATTCTCAGATCGGATTGGACTTTTCATGTGCGATATGTAGGGAACTACTCTCCAAGAGAATAATAAGAAACTAGAGTTTTCAGGACAAGATGGATCAATTCTACTACATTTATAAGATGAATTTCGACTGTCCTGGTTGGATGAGAACATCCGGTTCCTGGGCCTTACACCTTTTCAAATCGGGAAAATATCATTTTATTCGATTAGGAAAAAATGAAAATAAAAATGAAAGGTGTGATTGCGTTCTGGGTCAAAGCGCAGATACGGAAGCTGTATTTGCACGGGGGAAAGAAAGAGGGACGATGTAATTCCAAGAGATGTGACGGTGTAAATACATGAGAAAGTTAGAGTTTTTTTCTATGGAAACTATTTTGAATAATGTGAAAATTAAGTAATCTATTGGAGCCAGGAGGAGTTCATAGAAAGATATAAAAAGTACAAAAAAAATAAATGTGATAACGGTTATGAAGATTGTGATCAGTGTACCAAGATGAGGGAGAAAAATACATTATATACAAAACAAAACAAAGAAAAATTATACATTTGAAGAGTTTTTCGGATATGGCTCTTGAGACATGCCATCTGGTACTATGTAATCATTATATGGTAGAGTACTGGCTGAAAAATGAATTGATTGATTTTTGCTGTTCTGTAGACCCACTCACCTTTAATCTCACTATCCACAGAGACCTTTGACTTTTCTATTAACTCTTTAACATTCAACACACTTCCTTTCTTTAATAACGTCTTCTCGATTTCTCGCCTTGTTGCCGTCAGAACTTTCAAATTATTCTGCATGCTTTCTTTCTTAAATTCCAGATTTTTCTTTCTTCCAGTCAACCAGTTATCGAATTTTTCAACAGCTTCTCGTTTCATATTATCAAAATGAGATTCGATTGCTTTCCTTTTTTGTGAAATTCCTTCTTTCTTCTCATCAAAGGTACTCAGACATTTTATGATTGCATCACTACTCTGCAACATCTTGATTTCCCTCTCTTTCAAATTTTTGATAGCGTCTTGTAGTACTTCTTCATTCTTCTTGATTCGAGTCTCAATGTTTTCATACCAATGAGATTTGTGCTCGGCAAGCAAGCATTCATCGCAGAACTCCTTAGTAGACAATGCACATTCGTCATCCGTACAGAAGTACCGTATCTCCTTTTCCTCATGAATCGAACATTTTGGTATTTCACAGGGTTTTTCCGAAAGAGGTATGGATTGGTGTGTTGAAAAGATTTTGGAGGAGTGAGTGGAATCAAAACAGCTGGAAATGGTACTTAGGTATATATATTTTGATTGATAAAAAACTCACTTCTGACAAAAATCTTCTTTACAAGTGATACAAAAACATGCGGCTTCGTGATTCTTGTTCTCAAAACATGGTACATCGGGGTCTTCGTAGATTGCCGGGTTTTCAGTGCTCTCTGTTTCCTTAAGTTCTCGAAGCATATCGATGACCGCACGGTTTTTGGGAAGGCTTTGGACTGCTCCTACAAATATAGTCATATTCAGACAAGAATTTGGGTAGGTTGAATGATCAGTAGAAATTCTCCTTCTACAAATTGAACTTTGAAAAAAAATAAACGTTTTAACAACTAAAACTAAATTAACGTGACCTTCTGAACTATTAACTCCATTTCCTTCCCATTTCCGCAGTCCTATATTAAATTAATTAGTTTCAAATTTGAACAAAATGCTCCGCGATTTCAAATTTATCCTGCTGCTACTCTTAGTGAGCACCCTGGTTTTTGCTGAAAGCCATTCGAAATATGGAAAATTGGAAGAACTCTTGAAAACTCTCGGTAAACGATACACGAATAGTGGCGTGTTCAGAGACGCTATTCTGTGTAAGTTTGTTTCAGCCCCTGCATAACAATTAGCTCAACAATTTTTAGTTAGTCAAAAGCAAATGAGAAATTGGATGAATGAACCGGATGACTATATAGCTAAGGTGAAACTGGAAACCGCTGAGCTAATTACTCAACATATCCGCTGGCAATCTTCTGTTAGAGATAATCTATGGAGGGATCATGCTGCTATTTTGATGGAACTACAGGACGATAGAATGACTGCAGAAGTATGTGGAGCAAAGGAAGAACTTAATAAAGGTAGTGCGGGAGGAAGCGACAGAAGTGATATTTTTGAAGTTTCCAGTCAAATTCAATAGTCATTTGAAACGTCTCCGCGGATCTTTCGACAGTATTCAAGACAATGCACAGTATTCTTTTGAGGTGGAACCAACGGCTAAAGATGTATTGGACATGATTTCTAGAGTCGAAGTCAAATCTCAGTGGGGGTATACAATTACTCAAATTTGGAATATTCATGCAAAACTTCAAGTGAGCATTGTATGTGACGAAGTCTTTAATTTTCTTATTTTCCAGTGTCGCGAAGGCGAGTGTGTCTATAGATTTTTCCATATTAAACTAGGCGGTGGCTGCACAGAACACGGTATCGTGAACCACAACTACACTGAAATGAACAATCGAAAGGAGGCTTTGAAACAACTAAAAGAAGGAACCAACACGGATGTTTTAAATCTTTTTCAACTTTTCACGCCAGGACCAATGAAGTTTCGAGACCAGGACAAAAACGAGCTCCCATATGTTTGGCTGAAAGGATTAGACACGATTGCAGACTCTTTGAAAATTTACGTTTGTCATGAAAACGAGGACTCTCCGAGTTATACCAGAGGTGAGAACGTTTCACGTACAAATCTTCAATCATTTTGTTTTCAGAACAATTTCGATCTTGGTACGAAAGATTCATGCAGATGTGGCATCCAAAAAATGGCGATACCGACTATTTGAGTATGCAAGTTCTAAATGTAAAACCCAATGAGATAGTGGCAAGAATCACGATGAGACTTCAAATTGGGATAGATGAGAATGCGACGACACACGAGTGGAATATGAAAGTTGCTACCAAATTTGTGAGTTTGAAGAAGTTAGAGTTAGACTGAATAAGACCATAACTTTTTGTGGCCACTTTGTCATCTGCAATTTTCTTTACTTTTTCAGAGGGGGCAAGAATGTGGGAAACTGAAAATTTCGGAATTCGGAACTATTCCGAATTTTATTCTCAGAAAAAATCCGGTTTTTCAAATTTTTCAAAAATTTAGGAATTTTCCGATTTCCGTTCCACACATCCCTGGAAGGGGGCGGGGGGAGTTAGAATTTGATTGTCTAGACGAAAGTAACAAAGATGTGATCTTTGTGTGAAATGAAATACGTATTGATGTGAAATGAAATACGTAAGGAAAACGTACGAAAACATCCACAGAATTGACTATTCTATCATTTCCCGCTCTTAAAAATCCCAACACCTAATAATTCAATCAATAAATTTTCAGAACGAACACGCCGACAACAAATGGTACATCACCCGAGTCGAAGTGCTATGTCAGCCTGATATTCGCCTAATGGACGAACAGTATCTAGTGTATCGAGATATGGTTGGTGCCACATTCATGTCATACATCAAAGATGCCGATGAGTGGTATACTGCCGTTGATTTTGGAAAACACTTCAGAAAAGAAGGCGTCGAATTGACAAGTTGTGATACGAGAGTTAGAGAACTGGAAGAATTACCAAATACATTTTTCATTAACCGAAACCTATGGAATGCAACAATTACGGTAGCTTCAAGATGAAGTACATCAAAAATGTTCCGCTTTTAGGGTTATCTTACACTGGAGGAACAAGGCAAGTTGCCGGCCCAAGAAAATTTTTCATTTGTCTTGCGAGTCGCTTTTAATCCAATCAAGCCCGTCGATTTCAAATATAAGCTTTGGCGAAAGATTTTTGGTTCGGATTGGACTTTTCATATGCGATATGTAGAAACTACTCTCCAAGAGAATAATAAGAAACTTGAGTATTCAGGACAAGATGGATCAGTTCTACTATATTTATAAGATGAATCTCGACTGTCCTCGTTGGATGGAAACGTCCGGTGAATGGATTATGAGCCCTATCATTTGGCAGAAACATTCGTGGATTCGATTTGGAAAGAAGTGAAAATGAATCTAAAGGTTTATTGTTAAGCTAAGCTCGAATTTGAAATTTCACAACATCTCGAAACCCAAAAATGGGAATAAAATTATGAAATCAAGAAAATGCCCATTATTTTTACCTAGAAATTTTTTTGTAAGGCAAACTATGTCAAAGTTTAGTGCTTTCCAACCGTTATCTTTTCGAAGTTGAAAACCTTCAGCAAAAACTAAAAACCCACCACTACTAGTAGACTGTCTATCAAATGGACATTGAAACCGGAATCCGTTTGTTTTTTTCATCAGTGTCACTACACATTTTTGACACAACGTATGTCCGCATCCGGTGAGCACTCGTGGTATCAAATCCTCGTCGTCTTCAGAAAACCGTGTAAGACATATTTTGCATTCAAGTTGTTCGGAGAAAGGCAAACTTCTGAAGAAAAAAACCTTTCACAATGGTTTTTTTTAAATAAAAATTCAAAAACCTCACTTTTCAGGGCTGTAAGTTTTTTCTGTCCTTTTTTTCTCTGGAACTGAATTATCCACCAATTTAACTACAACAGTTATTGGATTTTCCGGAAGTGTTGTCCACTTATTGGTGAAACATATTTTGAGTGGTTCAGAGGGAATACACATGTCGGTTTGAGGGTTATAAGTTATCTTCAACGTGTGTGGTAGTTGGAACTTCACTGAAACTATTAAAGCGTTAACTCTTTGTACAATTCTATTTAGATTTTAAAAACTCACTAGCCGAATTGAAAAATGAAAAGCATGGAGGTAAATTATGCTTCATGTCCACATTGACAGCGAAAAAGTAGGAGCTTGTAACATCCAGTGTTTGAGTAAAAACTTTGTTTTTCGGGTATTCCAGCAGGTTCGTGGATACATTGATTGCCATTTCTGAACCAAACAGTTATAAGGTATCAAAGCTATAAAGATAAAGTGTGGGCTCTCATAATCCCACAATGTCAATTTATGTTAATCATCTCATTATTAAATACGAAAATAATAGAAACTAACCTGAGGAATTGAAGCACTCCACGAAACCGCATTGGAAGAAGCAAAAACTTGCGTATAAATATATGACTCATTTTCGAAAATTTTCGCGTCTCTTATCGGGACACTACTTGTCACCCTCTCTTCTCAACAAACATGACACTTGTTTCGAAAATATAGTGTATGGGGATAAACAGATAGAGAGAAAAAGAAATTAGCAATGCTGCAGTTTTTGTTATTGTTTTTTGAATTGATAAATGATACGAGTTTATGTATGTCACCTACTAACATATTTATTTTCTGATACAATTTTGAAAAAATGAATAGTAAATTGAAAATTGGTGTTGAATTATCGTTTAAATTGATTAGAGAACAAAAAATCTAGTCATGACACTTTTCAAAGGAATCAAAATTCAGAAAAAAAAGAAAAAGTTACAGGTTTTTATAAGCGATGTTCCGTAAAGATTTGCAGCTTTATATCTCAACAGACTTTGAAGATATAGAATTGTTTTCAACTGATGAAATATTTTATGAATATCAAACTATATTTTGTTAGTTGGCAATTTTTTGATATATTCTTCAAGAGGTAAGATATGTCGTTTCAAACTGACACACCTATTATCGGCTCACAAACTCATGGGGGTGTTAAAGGCGCATCTAATTTATTGGGAATTTCGCGGAATGGTCTCGCAGTTGGAAAAGATCAAAAGCCGTGTTTTTGAGCGTTGCACTTCTAAAAAGAACAGTAAATCATGTTTTCCGCTTCGAGATCACGTCGAAAAAATTAGCTGTGGGGTTAACACCCCCCGGCAAGTGGTCACGAACCGAAAATAGGTGTGCCTCCATAAGTAGAAAACTTTTAAACAGAATTTGACCCATCAATCCAAGTTTCGCCATAACGTTCCTAGTCAGTGTAAAGAAATGACGAAATCAGTTTAAACTGATAGTCATTTATACTATTCACGTCAACTAGTCGAAAGGAAATGATTATCGATATAGTCATAATCATTTTGGAAATGACGAAAACGATAGTCGATTCAGCTGTTTCGTCAAAACTTTTAAAAAATAGTCGAAATAGTACAAACGTAAATAGCCGAAACGTGAGTAATTAGAGCAGAAAAAAAGAAGAATATCAGAAAATTTTTAAAATGAAAACTCATTTTCTCAGTCATTTATTTACGTCGTTTTAATAATTGCTTTTGTATCGGAACTAATCATTTACGTCGTTTTGATAGTTGTTTTTTCATTTCCGATAGTCAAATTACACTGTGTTTTTAAAATTATGATATTTTGATTATCATTTTACGTCATTAATCGCGTGACGAAAAATGACTAACTAATGACTAGGAACTCTATTTCGCCAAAACTATCTACATAGAAAACTTCTAAAGACTCAATTGTGTTAAAATTTTTTAAAGTCATCCCAAAACTCAGACCTGAGCCCCCAGTTATGTTGACATTCATTTTAAACCTCTATTCATGTGCTTAATTTGTTCTTCTGAGATCTAACGGAACCTTTTCATTACTTTCTGACAAAGTTACATTTTAATTACCCGTTCCAAAATCAATTCGACCCTCGTTACGAACATCTGCTCTCCGTACCTCTCTCTTGTCTCCCCCATCACGCAATTGGAAGAATAGAGTGTATAAAGAGAGTAGCCAACGAGACGGAGAGAAAAATGCAAATGAACATAGAGGTTTCTATTGCGTTGACCTGCGACATGCGGCTTGCCACCCCATATTCTAGTAGTTGACCCTTCTCTCTCACACTCTTTGTCTTCAGAAACCGCACACTATCTAGTATTTTCTGCCACCCAGCGTATTCACTTCGCTTCGCGCGTTTATAGAAGAAATTGGGCGGATGCGAACACTTATTGCTTTTATCTTTTTGTAGTTGAATTATTGGAACCATTTATTTTATTATTCATTTGCCGGTGGCTGAATGTTCGCTTAAAGTTCGGCCCCGGGGACGAAGGGTGGATTTCGTTGCCGAATTCCGATTTATGCCGACTTTCTACCGTACTTTTCCCGTAAAAAGCAAACTTGTCACGGACCACGCCGAAATTCGCTGAAATCATCTGAAGTTTTTTGAATTTTTTTCCGAAAATGTTGGATTTTATGATTCAAGTTTGTTAAAAAGTTTTAAAAGTACGGTAGATAGCCTGCGTAAATCGAAATTCCGCAATGAGACCCACCGGCGGATGGATAATTCGAAAAAAACTAGAAAAAAGAAAACGCCCCCGAATGATAAGCAGTATCAAAAGTAGACTTAACCAAACGTATTTTATCGATAAAATAATGTATTTTTCTGTAAAAAAATATCTTTCACTTTCAGCTCACATTTTTTGAGTATCTCTTATCATTATTATTCATTTAGCCTATTTTCCAGGATATCATGACATCATCCTTCGGCGGCGGCACCACATTCTTCTTCCATCAGGGCGTCTCTTCAAACAAAACATTTGTATTGAATTCGCGAAGTCAATCCGGACTCGAAATGGTGCACAATTTGCCGTCGTGTTTCAAATTGAGCCCACCTGCAGGTAACGAGAAGATTTTTGAAAAAATTGTGACAAAATTCGGTGGTTCTGTGTGAGTCCTCTGATTCATAGTGATTACAACGGCCCTCTGGTGAAAAGAGAGTCACAACGAGAGCAGCAGAGAACACTGCAACATGTCTGATTATTGTTTCTTTCACACTGCGACACTTTCGACTTATTTTCACCAATTCTTGCTGGTTTTTGTTCAATTTTTGTTTGATTTTTTCCGAAAGGATTTTTTCCGATAAGTCAAAGTCTTGAGTCATAATTAGAAGAAACACTGAAAAATCCACAAAAATTGAAAAAAACGTCTAAAAATGTTAGGAAAATTTGATTATTTTTCTGAAGCCGAGCCTGCGGGCCTTCAGGACTTGCCGGGCCTGGCTGCGCCTTGACAAGTAGGCGTTTATGCGGAAGCTATATGAATAAAAGATAATCAATTCCACTTTTTGGGAAAAACTTACGAAAACATTCTAAAAAATTCGGAAATTTTAGCCGTTAAAAAATTAATCTATAATTTTTTGCATTTCAGGGATCGTCTACCCCCCAATCAATATAAAGGTGACCTTCACTCCGCGTCCTATTGTCAGAAATGTGGAAAACGAGCCATTATTCATCAAATTCACTGATAAAAATACGCCCATCAGCTCAACAAATCCGATCACCTACCACCTGGTTGTTTTGGACTCAAAAAATAAGCCGCCTCCACCGCCTAGATCCTCACAGAGCAAAGAAGTAAAAAAGCAGATGCCGCAAAAGAAAATCCAGGAAAAAGTGTAAGTTTTAACATTTTTTAAACTTTCAAATACTTCAAATTCAGGTTTGACGCTCTTGACTGCAAAGTATGTCTTCAGCCGTTTTCTGAAGAGCTGCGTGAAAAAGTTCCAAGAATTCTCACAGCTTGTGGACACACAATCTGCGATGATTGTGCAGGTACAATCCTGCGACTCTCGCTTGATCAAAAGATTGCGTGTCCGTTTGATAGAAAGTTGACCGATGGTGAGTTTTATAAGTTTTATGAGAAATGTCCTCTCAAAAGTTGAGTTGCTCTTTGCTCAAAGTTCAAAAGTTGTAAGTCGTAATTGTAATCGGGAGAAGGAGAACAAGAAGCGCGTCAAAGGTGCGCCAGATTTGATACGAAACACTCCTAAGGTGCTCCAGACGCTATTTTTATCGAAAATGCGTCTTGATCTTTCTCCAAATCAAGAAATTTTCGCAGTTTTGCTGAAATAAGCGCGAGAATGGTGCGCCAGTTTTAACACGATTTATTCTGGAAACGCAAATGCTATTTTAATCCCTGCTCTCAAATCCGTGCTTCTACGTTTCTGAAACCATCTATCGATATTTTCCTAGGTCCCGTCTCTGCACTCCTGAAAAATTTTGCAATCCTGGATATAGTTCGAGAGAGAGCTCAGTCGTCGAGCGCAATCTATTGTGATGAGCCAGCCAACCCATGTTTCGAGAACTCACGACATGAAGCAACGTGCTACTGTCTTTCTTGTAAAGCCGATTTCTGTGAGAGGTGAGTGTTCCAATAGTTTGGGTGACTGTTTGCATATCTTTTTTCAGTTGTTTTACCAGCACTCACTGCTCAAAGATATTTTCTGGACATCGGCAAGTTTCAATCGATGAGAAGCCATTTGAACTCCCGTCATGCTCGATTCATCCGGATAATATAGCTGAATTCGTGTGCAAGGTTAGTAAGTTAGGTTTGTATTATATATCTTATGACTATATTGTTCTAAAAACTCTCAACTGAAGTTTTTGATTTTTCAGCAAGAAAATTGTCCAGCGGTCGGAACGTCTTTCTGCAAAGTATGCCAACCGATTGCACACAACAAACATGCATACAAATCTCAGGAAGAGGAAATGGACAGAAATCACAAAGTTCTCACGAAACTTCACAAAGATTTGAAACGAGCGGAAGCGTTTGCAACATCCAAATTGGAGGAAGCAATGAATTGTGAAAGAAGTTTTGAACTGTCGAATCAGTGCCTTCTGGATGCAAAGAACACGGTCACCACTTATTTTGATGACTTGAAAAAGGGCGCATTGAAGAAGATGGACTCGTTTTATGAAAATAAAAAGAAGAAGTTTGATAAGGAGATGTCATCGATAGAAAATGATTTAATCGCTATAACGGAGACAAAACATGACGTTGAGAAAGCACTGAAGAATAAGAAGTTTTTGTATGATAACTCGAAGAAACTGATAGGAAAAGCTGAGGAGCAACGTTCAGTGGTTGTTGGGAGAGATGGTGAGTCGATAAGGGTTAATTCTAGTTAGTCAGATAATCTTGATAAAGTTTTCAGAAACTGTTTAAAAACTATAAATGGTTATACAGGACCGGCCAAAAAGTTGTAGTCGCTTTCAGTTGAATATAATTGGCCAACTTTGAGAGTGTGCCATGGTAAAATCTAAATGTTCCATCAAGTAGATGTTTATTGAATCATACAAATCAACAGTAGTGCTACATTTTTGTAGTCGACAACCTTTTCTACGGACACGTTCTAGAGTTATGGTCATTTTAAGACGTCAGCTCAAAATTCGCACTATTTTGCACTAAATTTGGTCGATTTGAGGGATAAATTACTTTGTCAATACGTAACTCTCAAGGGAGTGCTTGTACAAAAAAGTTGTCAACCACAAAAATGGAGTTCTACCTTGGTTCTGTATGGTTCATACATTATTTACTTGATGGGATAATCAGAATTACCATGACACACTCTCAAAGTTGGACAAATTCAGCTGAAAACGACTAAAGTTTACAACGGGTACAGTATTACTCTGAATGTTCTTTCGGAAATTTAAGGTTGATTGTTATTATCACCCAATTAACAGTAAAATCAAAAATATTCAATTTCAGCCGACTTCACCGCGTTCTCCTTTCCCTCTCTATATGAGATTATCTGCGAAGATAAGAATCAAGTGCCAAAAACTACACCCGCACCATCTAATCATTTCTTCAAAGGGCTGTTAACGTCAAGTATTCCACGTTACTTGGGAGAGAAAAAGAAATAGAATGATCTCGAGGAAGGTTTATAACTTTTTAAAAACCATTTTGTTAAATTTAATAATTTTATTAATAAATGTTTGATTGTTAATTTTTTGTTGCATTCACTTTATTGTTTTAACCTGTATTCCAATAACAGAGTGTTATATCATTCTTATATACATTCTTGCATATAAAACTTATTTATTTGTTCGGTGATTTGTTTGTGTGTTTTTCACGATGTTCGTATTTTATTTTCATTTCCGAAAATACAAATTATCAGCGAGAAAATTGCCGTGTGAACTCGAGTGGCGTAGCCCGTAGAAAACGCGTCGAAGGCGCGCCAGACTCAGCTGACAACCTACTTTGAGAGTGTGGTTCTGTCTCCTTTCTTGTCTCATAATGCCGATTTTTGTGGAAACTGTAAATCAAGCCTAGACCTATTATTTTTGTAGTTTACAACTTTTTTATACGAGTTCTCTTTGAAAGTTACAAATCGACAAAGTGATTTACCCCTCAAATCGTCTAAATTCAATGCAAAATATAGAGATTTTGAAGGTGTATGAATTGATGGACTGTAACTTTTCAGAGAGGACTCGTAGAAAAAAGTTATCAAATACAAAATTGAAGGTCTAGGTTTGATTCACAATTTTTACAAAAATTGAAATAATGAGACAAAAGTTAAGACCCAGACACATTCTAGAAGTTTGTCATTCTCCACTGAACACAGCTAAAATCAATAACCTTAACAACCTTTTGACCGGTACCATGATATTCCCAGGAGGACCTATGCAAAAGAGCTCTATTAAGACTACATGTTATTTAAATTTAATTTCCAAACTTCCCAGGAAACACATTTTTCATAATGTCATTGATTCTTGCCCTCTTCATTCTCACTTCATTCATATACAATCGACCCCCGTATTTCGTTTTTAAAGAAAGCCTCAAAATGAGTTTTCCTATCTCGTTACGAGGCCAACCTTGATAATTCATATAGCTTGCCCCTTATTTCTCCCTTGCTAACTTCCTCCATTACTCTGATTTTCGTTTATCTTCTCTTTTGACACTCACCGCATTATTTTTCTTATCGACTTATCCTTTCAGATACTAAATATCATCACCATGCAACAACAAAGAGTTCCTGATGTTGACATCAACGTGACTCCACGAGTGCTAAACTTCCCGAAAAATGGAAGAACATCTCTGGTCTTGAAGGCAACTGTTTCTGGCCGCGATGAAGCATATCCATGGTCGTTCTCCTTGGAAAGCCAGCTTCCAGAATGTTTCACGATCGTCGAGAATCCAAGTGAGTCTAGAAATATTATGTTATGGGTCGGTGTGTCTGTCCATCTGCATATTCGTCCTGTTGCCTGTCTGTTTGTCCGTGTGTTTACATACAGTACCGGCCAAACATATATCATATTTTGCCATTTTCAGCTGAAAATGCTCAACTTAGAGGATGTGCCATGGCAAAACTAACTGTCTCACAAAATAATTTCTTATGGATCGAACAGACCAAGAGTAGAACTCCATTTTTGTAGTTGGGAACTTTTTTGTATGGACGCTCGTTAGCAAGTTACATCTCGACAAAGTAATTTATCCCTCAAATCGTCCCATTTCAGTGCAAAATGAAGTGATTTTTGAGCTGTCCTCTTAATATGACCATAAATCTCTAGGGAGTGTCCGTACAAAAAAAGTTGCCACCTACAAAAATTGAGCTATTCTTAATCAATTAGATCCAAAAAATTTCTTTGTGGGACAGTTAGTTTTACCATGACATTTTCAATTAAAAAGGCAAAATATTATATCATTTTGGCAGGTACTGTAATTAGTTTTCTTAATTTTCCAATACCTCCTGTATTTCAGTTCCCATGGATGGCCACTTTGTGGTCACATACAATGGACTACTTGGAACCAATCTGAAAACCCTCCCAGACATCACAGTCGTTGCCGAGCTGGGCAACTTCCGGAAGTATCAAGGAGTGAAAATTCAAGTTGGTGATCAAGACGAATTCGGGCAGATCCGGTAGGTTTTTACAGAAAAATGAATTGCTCTCATTTCCAAATAATGTATTTTTAGAACCAACGCACTCCAATGCTTAATTTGTGTTCTCCAATTCACAGAAACTGGAGATAGAATGCCACGCATTCTATCGGGATGTGGCCACACATTATGTGACTGCTGTATCAAGGAAATTGGTGATGGAAATAGAATAGCGTGCCCATTTTGCCGGATAATCACAAATAGTGAGTTTAGATGTTTAATGTTCGAATATGCTTGTAAATGTGAGAGTTGACTATCTGAAAAACGGAAAATGACAGAACTCAAAGTAGTGAGTGAAAAAAAATTTCAGATTTCTACCCTCCAAACTTCTCTTTGATCCAAGCCATCGAGGAGAAGAACAATCAGATTGCGGTGTCTGAGTTGTCAGCACCCAAATGCTGTGATGACCCGACAGTCGAGTGCTCCGAGAATCGGATGCACGAAGCCACTGGTCATTGTAGAGATTGTTTGAAGGATTATTGTCAGATGTGAGTTTCTACCAATCCCACTCGCAACCTAATTTACTTTTTCAGATGTTTTGCCGCCACACATCCCACCAGAGAGTTGAACTCTCACGACTTCCTTCCAATCAAATTCAAAAAGATTCAAATTCCAAAGTGTAGATGCTCGAGAGATCAAGCAAGTCGTGTCTGCGTGGTTAGTCTTTGTCATTCTAGATAATGAACCCTAAAAGATTAACACAAGGATTGCTACAAAAAAACCACTAAAATGTTTTCTTTTCAGAACCCAGTCTGCACGGATCCCGAAAAATTCCTCTGCTTGAGATGCTTTGTATTTCACCACAAAGCTTGTGGCGACTCCGAAATAGCCAAAGATCATCTGGAGAAACACTGCGATCAGATCGATGCTTTTCTGAAAAGATTACAATGGAACCAAGCGCACTTCACGAAGAAAGCAGAGGTGATTGAAGACAGTCTCAACCGGCTGAAAGTGGATTCTAAAGCCCACTTGAAGACAGTGAAGTATTGGAAGGATAAACAAGAAGTCAAGAAACACGTTCAAAAAGAGAAAGAGAGATTGACTGCGAAAAAAGAACAGGCGTTGAGCAGATCTGAGAGTGTGAGACCGCTCATCAGAAAACTGGAGAAGTGTGTGGCCCGAAAGACGGATCTGCATCGGGTACAGGAAATGATCCAGGAGGCGCAAATAGCCAAGTCCTGTAAAATTGAGGACTTGGGTAAGTTAAACAAAAATATATAATTTGGAATAATACTCAGTAAAAGCAAACATTTTAGCGCGAAATTCGAAATTATTTATTTATTTGACAACTTCAACTTCAAAATATTTTGATAGAATTGATCTCATTGACCGAAAATGCGGGAAAACTGATATAAATCGGATCAAAAATTGGTCGATTAAGCTGCATATCGAAATGCCACAACAAAACAGCAAACTGAAAATTGGTATTTGAATTTACCTCCAAGTCTAGTGAAGCGCGTTATATTTCAGTACTCACCTTAAGACCCCGTTCAGGGAGCTCCTTGAATAGAACAACTTTCAAAAGCCTTCATTCAAACCAAAATTTCCTCCCGAATTTTCAGATAAATATAGAGCTTCTCATCGATTCGACAATATCCCGAAAAGAAGACTACCACCCGTGATTACCATCGATGACGGCGACGATAACGACGATGTCGTGATTATTCCGGTCAAAGATCTTGCTCCAGGTCCGTCTCGAGCCCCATCTCGAGCTCCGAGATATGCTCCTCGTGGCGAATTGAGCACCCGGCAACTGAGATCCGCAATGAAGAGAGAACAGGATTAATTGTTCCTTCACACTTGTTGCTAATTGTTGTTTTGTTAAATCCCTGTTTTCATATTTTTTCTTGTTACTTTTCCAATGGTCCACTCACTACGTGTCTTCCTTTTGCCTCTGTTTCTGTTTCTTTCGGTCTCCCCAACACTGGTTTTCTCCCCAACAACCTCTCGCCCCGTCCATCTGTTCTCTCTGCCTCTCGATTTTGACCCTTTGCATTGCTGACCCCTCTCTTTTCTGCATTGAGACCTAAAATAAAAGTTTTATAAAAGTATCTGGTTGCGTACAAAGTCACTAGCTTCTCCGAATGGGTCCAAAGAACATTGGTGCTTCTGTCAAAACGTCTATTATATAGAAAAAAAAATATGAGAGAACAAATTTGATGCCAACAATGACTAATAGAAAAAATAGAAAATTCAAAAAGAGTTCAAAAATTGCGAGGGAAAAAGGCACAACAGAATGTTCTCGAATTATTTTTTACCAAATTTTTGATAAATAATGAAACAGTAATCACGCGGAAATGCATAATATCTACATCTGAAATGATACTAGCTCATCGATGACTTTTTTCTACCCTTTGACAGTTTTTCTACATAAGCACAATTGTTCTCTTTTTCCTATCCTCCTCTCTATTTTTTCCCTCCAGTGTAATATCATCAAATCATCAGACCCCGATTCCTTTTTTCTTATCACCAGTTGTTCCATTTATTGTCGGTCAGCATTTCTGTTATAGGCATACTATCAGTACATTCACCTCAGTGGTCACCTCGGGTGAATTATAGTTTTTTGATAAAACTTCGCAGACATATGATTATGTCTCCGCTAACCTCCAATTCGTTAGAACAACGAAGTGAAAGACGCTAACCAGACGCTCCCTTTCCACTCTATCTCTCTTTTCTCTTCTATCTCGTATTAGTAAATTCCGAGCATCAAGAACATGTTAATCCTAAAAATGGAATGGGCTTCCACCTTGTTTGCACGTATTAGGTATTGAGAGTTTGAATGTGTGAATTTCAGATTTTCTTTAAGCTTATACAATTTTTTAAAACCCTGTAGGGAAAAACCAAATGGAACGTTTTTGATATTTAGATAAGTAAAACAAATCTGAGGAGTGCTCAATCGTCTTCTTTGATTTTTCTGAAATTTATACAATTTTTGAAACCCTGTATTAGTAGAAGCCCAATGTTGTCAAATTTTCTATTTTGTCACTATAACACTTCATGCTTCAAGTGAACGGGTTGGTCTCAGCACCTCAATTTTCAAGTTTTTTAAGATTGATAGTTTTGAGTTTGAAGTTTTCGTCATTAGTATTTTTGACATTTTGTTTTTGCTATTGTTTCAAGACAATATGAATTAATTGTCTTCTGAATTAGTTCTTAGTGCCCTATGGGGGGAGGGGGTCACCAAGAAGAGGCTAACGCGTTCTCGCCATCTTCTCTCACCTTCCCCTTCTTCTTCGATACTCTTTAATACAAGCATTAGAGACGCAGAGAACGGCCATCATATATTTTGTTATGCAACCGGTGCACACGGTTTTCGCAAAAGTGCGGCATGTGATTTTTGTTGTTATTGTTTTTAAATGAGTATTTTATTTACTTTTTGAAAAACATTTAAAAAACAAGTATCTAACTTTTTTTTTAATTTGAAAACTTGTAGAACAACTTTTTTTAACTTCTTAACATTTTGAATAAAATTAAAATTTCTTCTTAATTTTTCTTTTTTCTTAAATGCTCAAAACTCCAGACTGACTATTGACTTTTCGTAGTTTTACAGATGGCAATAGAATACCTGTGCAATTCTCAAACTGGCAGAACAGTTCCACCGGAGCTGTTCTTCAATTCAAATGAGATGTCCACTAAAGAATTTAAGATAAAGTGGAGAGACAACTCGAGAAGGCGAATTTGTTTGATTACAACTTTGCCGACTTGGCTAACAATGGAGTCTCCGAAAAGTAAGGTTTTCTAGTTACCGTAGATACTGTATTTTAACGGCACCTGTATTATAACAATTAGTTGAAATCTGGTATTCTGAGTAATCTAGGAAGTATAGGCTAGGAAGTATAGGTCGCGGAAAGGTGGTCTTCAAAAAGTTTTTTATTCGAGATTATGCAATTTTTTTAGGCTTCACAAGATCTCCCTACCGATTCCAAATCGGATACGACCCAAGTCACGCTGATGGGAGTACCAGCGTCCAGTTGGTATTTGAGCTGAATTCGAGTCATTATCATAAAATGACAGTTTCGATTACGCTGAATTTTTGGCAAGGCAGACCGATGTATGTTTTGAAACAGGACGTAATGGGATTCCGAGTATATGGGAAATTAGGGAATTTAAGGGGAGTATGACAATTTTATTTGCCAAAATTTTAACGAGATTTGGCTCAATATTAGGTCCTCTATAAAAATCATGCTAGACAGTCAAATTTCATTCTTTCAGAGGAGCAGAATGCTGCAACTGTGCCATTTTGGAAGTCGCAGGGAACAGACTTCCAAAATTTCAAACATTTTGTGGGCACACGCTATGCAAAAAATGCTTGAGGGAGAAGCTGAAATCTACTCGAATAATAGAGATAAATGAAAAATTCAAAAAATTTAGTGAATGCCCAGAATGCCAAAGAAATATATACGGTAAGGTTAAAAAAATCTTAATACGTACTTCAAATACTTTTCTTTGCAGAATATCCTGTGGAATATCCTTGCTCAACGTGCACGCGCAACGAATCAGATCGGTTCTGCATGGAATGCAATGGATACTACTGTAATAAGTAAGTTTTTGTTGCAATACGTACTTAGAAAGCGATTTCCATTAAAAGGTTTTCTAAATATAAGTTCAAATTTTTAGTTGCTCCGAAAAATTTCATACCGGACAATATTCGAGACACCGGTTCACAAAAATGACAAGATTGGATCAACATCTGGAGACTCTGAGGGAAATGGCGTCACGACTGAGAAATTCTGGAGCATTTCTAAAAACAAAATATGACGAAATGGAAGTCATCCTGAGTAGCTTCAACATGGAGAATGAAACTTACCGATACATGGAAGAAACAGTAATCACAAAATGCCGTGGCCTGAAACAACTAAGAAGTCGGAAACTAATAGGACTCAATAAGTTTTTGGAAGATAAGATGAAGGAATGCAAAAATGCCTCGCTTTCACTGAATGAAGATTACGTAAAAATTGATGATCTCAGAAAGTGGATTGACCGCATTAGAAAAAAAGAGAAAAACTTACGGATTCACATGGAAGAAATAACAAATCGATATGAAAAAGCGCTTTGTCTGGAATGTCGTTGGAAGGGTGAGTTTGTTCTACTATTAAAAAATCTAAAACACAAATATAACATTTTCAGTCACTTTCCACTCTTTGAATGACTATCATATTCCGAAGGACGCTCCAGGATTTTTGCCAATGCTAAAGAGGAAGGGACCTCATGGATAAAAACCTCTCCAGTTCACTTCGCACAATAATCTGATAGTTCTCATCCGTTTTTTGTAGATTTAACAAATAATTTTTAAGTACCGCTTGCACTAAATTTTCACTGTACATATTCCTGACCCATAATAGTTTTATCCCGTTTTGTTGTAGAAACATTAGAATATTCTTGTTATTCCCGAATTGTTCAAATTTTCCTTTCACTCACGTCACAGTATTCCTCTCGCAGACAGCAAATCTCTTTTGCTTTGAAGCTTTATCAGAAAAAATACCAAAGTTGACTCACATTTTTTATTTTTTATTAATTGTTGAACTACTTTCCTGCTTGTTTAATTTATCAATGTAATGTAATATTATCTGTTTGAACTGCTACTATGATTCATTTTTGGGTTTAACTCACAATGTATGTACAATCGAAGTTAAATGAAGTCATGTTAAAGTTGTCCTTATGAGACCTCTCCCTTCTGATCGTCTTTTTACAACTAACTAGGGAAAACCACCGAGCGGTGACCGTGGAGTTATGGGACGTGACACATATCATTGGAAAGCTGGAAAAATGCCGATTCCGAGTATTCAAGAAAAACGAGGTCAAATTTTGGACAGCTGACAAGACATTACTTTACCGAAATGTAATCCTTCCCTTGTAAACGGCAGCCGAAATTCATTCTACTTTTTTCCACTACCGAGTTCAGTTCTTCCTATTTACTCCCGCTTGATGCATAACCTATGACTCAAATTCTTCAATTATTCCCAATCTATCAATTTCCCATATGTGTTGTTTGATCTACACCCACATTTCATAATTTTTGTTTTTACATAAATAAAGTTGACTCTACTCTCGCCCACACATCAACACTAAATTCTCATAAATCTCGTTTCCTCCAAAGTTTTTTCCCACTCCTCTTCTCACGCACTCCCATTGTGTAGCCGATGTCGCTATGGCGACAGCCTCATTCTACTCCGCATGATGAGCCGACAAAAAAGTCGATATAAAGAAGCGGATGGGATACAAAAAGTGTGAACTTTTTTTGCTTTGCTTCACTCGTTCGGGACTCCTTTCGATTCTCCTTTTAATGGTTAGTATGGTACCAGATGCTTACTTTGGTGGGATGCTGATATCTAATTATGTGATTCTCTAATAAGGGAAATTCAGTGGTCGGGTTGAACTTTTTCTATAAAGTAGATCATAGGTACTTTCAATCCTAGGAATTCCAAAACTGCTATAAAAAACACACAAATGCTTACGTAAACCGAGTTATAGGATGTCAAACGTTTTGGTTTTTTTCCTGTGATCATTTCAAATTGAACTTTTTATATTTTAGATAAACTATTCATATACCGAAGAGGGAGAAGAGGTTAAATAGTAAAACGCCACTCTATTAGCCAAATAAATAACAGTTTCATAAACTTTCAAATATAAAATGACGTGTGTGGTTTCGCTTTTCTATGCTCCCATTAAAACCTCACTGGGCAAACCGATTTACGACTCTTTACTCCTCGCGAAAGGAGCTCAAGAGTAATTCTGACAAAAAATGAACAGAATAGCATTTACACACACAAGAAAAGCTCGGTGACGTATTTCGTGGTAGATTTCTAAGACACGGTGGTCGCAGTAGCAGCCCATTAGAGCACCGATTTCTATCTCTTCTGTTGAACATTTAAATTATGGGGTGCGTGGTACGTCCTCTTTTTTAGCGGCTTTCTTCAGTTTTCTTTGTTTTTTTTCCTCTGTTTTACAAGAAAATTGGTTCAATTTGAACAAAGCTTATTAGCTAAGGTTACGGAGTCTCTAAGACTTCTTGAATGGCATTTTTCTACTCTCTTTGTCTATTTTTTTGAAACAATACGAATATCTTTATCTTTATCTTTATCTTTACTAATAATAATCAACAGATTCCGCCTGTCTGTTTATTTGTCGCCGATCATAACTCCTTCCGTAGTGGGCCGATTTCGATGAAACCTAGATAGACAGATAGGAAATTTTTATTAGTTGATGCCCGAACTTTTCTTTTTTTGAAAAAGTTGATTTTGACGTCTTCTGGAGACTATGTCGATTTTAACAGTAGAAAGCGTGGAGAAAGGTGTGTCCCGACAGGGTGGTAGAAAGTTCAAAACTACTGACTCGGTGTTTCTTAACTGCGTTCTCGAGAGCGCCGCGGCCGCGCAGATTTAGTGTAGCGGTCTACGCAGATGACTCACACACATGGGTGGTGAGTTCATTCTCGCCCGGTAGGAAATCTTTTTTAGTTTTTTTGTTTTGATAAGAACATAGATAGCCAGTATATGAAAGTAGTAAATAACTTTTTATAGTCGAGATTAGTAGGACAAAAGGGTTACGTCTGCAAGAGTATTTTTTCACTGTTCACACCGTTACAATTCTGCCATAGTGGGTGATTGAGTTCCAACTTAAACGGTGTTCAAAAATTGCAACCCTGCCAACGCCGAGTCAGAAACTGATTTATCCATATGACTTTCGTCCGCATCTTCTTGGGGAAGGGAGGCGGCATCGCCGCCGATCAGTCAAAAACTCAAAAAGAGTCCGTAAAGAGCATTTCTCCAAAGATCTTTGAGAATTTCGCAACTTTTGTGGAGCACTTTCAGGTACAAATGAGGATTGGAATCAAAATCGACTGAATAAGAGGGTACTTCAACTTTTGAACGTATGTAGAAGTATGCAAAATAGTTTTGAAGTATTCCAGAGAAGAGAGGCGGCATCGCCGCCGAATAGTTAAAATTCGGAAAGCAGAGCTTTTTGGATCAAACCAGACTAACAGTAAGAAGAAGATTTCCGTGTATATGGAAAACATCTTGAACGTTTTTAGAGAGGGAGGCGACATCGCCGCCGATCAGTCAAAACCTAAAAAAGATACTTCAAGCGCATTTTTTCAATATGTGAATAGGAGAGTGTCCAAATTCCTAAGCTTCAGAAAAATATGTTCAAACAGAAAAAAAATAGTAAAACAAATTCCAGCTCAAGAAGTGATGGTGATTTGTGACTAAGGAATTTTGCCGCAGCTCGGTTACCTTCAAAAAGTAACAAAATCTAGAATTGAAGAAACCGCTCATACTGAATAAGTCATTAAGAAAATTTGTCAAAAATTATTAGAAAAACAAATGTGTTTTAATTGTTCTCTACGGAACGGGCTGCTTAGCTAACAAAAACTACCAACAAGTGAATAAGTTATACGATCCAGGAGAAGAGAAGAATTCTGAGACCTCGATAGTCTGAACTATTTGAGAAGCGCCGCAGGCGCTGTAACACCCAGAAGGGTGGTGTAGAAAAGGAGGTTGAGCAGCCGTAGGCTGCGTCAACCGACTGGTAGAAGATAATTCATCGGTCTTAAGATGCCATTAAAATGTGGACCCTCAGTCTTGATACGCACCTTTTGACCCGATTTTTGACAATCCGAAATTTCTCAATGCCCAGACTCGCTTTACCGGATACTGAGATCTATTCAACACTTGTGTGAACTTAGTGACCCATCACCCTTATCTTCCGTCTAACTTGTGCCCAAACTTAGCCACCTTCTCCTCTTGCTGTGAAACCAGTGCTCAATCGCCATTTGCTTATTTCTCGAATTATTTTGATGATGTCATTTCCCTCTTAAAACTGACATTGATGGAGTCTGACACTGTCAAGAATGAGCCCCGCCTCTTTCCCTTGCAAGAATAAATTGGTAATCTGGGCAGTGAAAGAAGGAAATGAGGAAAATCCACAAAAGAAGCTGCGAGCTCATTATTCTTCTCCTGTGAGCAGCTCCCTGACTTTGATGGATTTCTAGCACCATTGTACCAGCTCATTTGAGCAAAGACTTCATTTTGCAAGAACCAATATGACAAATTTTTAAAAATACTGCCTTCTCCTTCCATCTTTGACGAATCTACCGTCATTTGTCAATTTGCTTGCTCCTTCTGTCCTTGTTTTCGCACCTTCCCCCTTTTTTGAGGTCATTTTTCTCTCATTATCTCCCGCAAGAATCTTCTATTTTCTCCAATTTCATCAAAGGACTCATATTCACTATGCTCTTTTTCCCTAGAATGCCGCCGCCGCCTGCAGCTACCACCGGTGCTCCACTCACCCATCAAGATCAAGTAAACGAGTTGAAGCCGAAATATCAAGCTGCTGCGATCGCGAGAATGGCTTTTGGTGATCGGTAATTTTATGAGATAATTTACAAGTGATCTTTAATTAATTTCAGAGTTGTCATGGATGATACCCACTCATTGGTAGAGATGTTCAATCAGAAAATTCCGTTCACCATTGAACAACTCGAATTCACTGAGAATAAGATTCGTATGAATGGAGAAACTTTGGTCATCGAGTATGACGGGGACCAGATCTTAGTCACTTCCAAAGATCAAATAATAAGATTCTTGGATAGTATGGAAGATATCCGTCGAAATATCATCCGTTTGTACCTCGGTCGCGTTGGAACCACTGCGGAGAGCCTTGTTATTTTGGTGAGCCAAAAACCAAATGAAAATTCTTTATTTCCAACATGGTTACTTTCCAGGACCCCAAACTTCTCGAGAACTTAATGTACGGATTCGAAGTGACATTCTCCATGTCAATCAAAGGACAACTTGAGCCAGAGCACTGGGAGAAGTTGAAACTACTCACCGGAAATCTTCAGTTTTGTACGATTCTCTCCCCGGTCACACCGGAAATTTTTGAAGTTCCAATCGTGAGTTTTTGAGATTCAAAATTGAAGGAATTTCAAACATCAAAACAATTCAGATCGCTGAAAGCAAGGGAATCACTCTGTATGGTGAGCAGCCGAATGAAGTCATTTTTGCGTCAAACAACTTCTATTTCCTCAATAAGGACCATGTCCCGGCTGCCAAGCAGATTCGGGAGATTTATGAGGTGAGCAAGACACAGCTTTTAATAGTAACGGACTTTAATGTACAATACCGCTCAAAACGTTATCAACTTTGGCGGTTTTCAGTGGAAAATGACCAACTTTGACAGTGTATTAATTGACTTTTATGTAAGATCCTTAAGACATTTTTTTAAAAATAAACTTTTCAGCACTGGAAGTCAATCAAACGCCAAGAGGGGATGTTCACCTTTGAGTGCACTCCAGAAGTCTACCAAGACTACAAAACCCAATTCAAGACTTGGGGTCGTAACTACAAGAAGGTGCTTCTCTCTCGTGATGGAAAGGCATTCCGAAAGCTGAACTGCTTGGATTTGCACACCGACAAACACGTTATGCTGTTTTCGCAAGCAATGGACAACTCGGAGAACCTACGAGTCTCCATGGCCATTCACCCAAAGGATATTAGAGACGCGGTCGCCGCCATGTTCCAAAGAATTTTCGGATAAATTGTCTCATCTCAATGCTTTTGTATAACAATTCTATCTTTAATCATCCTTATTAAAAATCCGTCGCAATGTCCATGAATTTTCGTAACCTGTAACCCTATATTTTCTTTTTCTCGCTTTTTTCTCTCTCATTTTTGATCTGCTCTTTTTCTTCCAGCTTCATTAGCTTCATTTCACATAAACCTAATTTCCCGAACATACTAAATTGTATTGAAACCGCTTTTGATGCTTCCTTCGAACTTTTTTCTAACATTAATTGAGCATAAATAATATTTCGAAAATTGTTCGCTAGATTTACAAATCAGTTTGTCTTCGGTTTTATCGTCTGATTCCAACTGAAATTGAAAATATAATTTTCAAGCGCAAACGGAAGACGCTTGGTAAGTAGGTGTATGGAATTGAACATTTCTTATCAAGAAGTCGGAAGTTAGCAGCTCACCAAAGAATTTTGTTTTTTTAAAGTGATTATAGAAATTAGAGACAAACATTTCATTTAGGAATTGGAGAAATCCTAGAAGAAAAAGTAACCCATTAAAGAATTTCAAAACTGTAAAAATTTGGGGAAAATACTGAAAAGTGAAGGATTTTGGCATAGTTTTTTTTGGAGTACAAACTTTTGAAAAAAAATTGTTAAGACAGAATTAAAGCTTTTCGGGGTGGTGGAAAACTGGGTAAGCTCGGAACGAAAAAACGAATAGGGGTGGGGGCGTGGCTTATTTCATTTCTATACCGGAAATTTCAGGTTTTGCTCACAGTGTGTTGATCAGGTAAGATTTAAAAGGATAAACAGGTGTTTGTGACTAGTAATTTGTTTTGGGAAACAGAAGTGACTGGAATCAAATGGATCACAATTTCTTTGGTTGGGGGAAAAACGAGGAATGGTTTAGTAAAACAAGATTAGGCACGGTATGGGGTGGAGGACTTGAATACGACTTGGAGCGTCTTTCCAGCAAGATTCGTTCCGTTTAGGGAGACCATTGCGTTGTAGGCTTCTGTGTAGGTACTCATCGAGACGAACGCGTAGCCTTTGCATTTTTGGGTCAAGTCGCGGAGGATCTGTTATCAGATATTGATGAAAATTGGTTTTCAAGACATTTAAACTCTGTTGATTGTCCGTTTTCTACTGTACGCTTCTTGCCATAACACCAACTATGTATAAACTACTTTTTCACTAATTCGCGACAGACTGGAAAGTATCTTACACCGTCAGTGCCGGATTACCGATCAAAGTTATGCCAAACATGATCTTGCCTCTCTAGAGCATCGCAGACAAACAACAGATTACAGAATGATATGCAAGTAAGCAAAGTTTATATTGAGGACTTCTTCACAATAACTAGGTAGATTCATTAAAACACGCAGTAAGAACAAATTCAACTGGAAAAGCTAGACTAGCCTCACGCTTAGCCACATCAGCTCTCTCTCAATTTCATTTATCTCATTTTGATTGTACTCTTTTTTCTTATATTTGAAATCCTGCTTAACTCTTTTTCTCTCTGTTTTATATATTATTCTGGTAATTTTTCTTTCTTCCACGATACTTGCGATCGTATTCAATAAATAAATAAATACTCACCTTCACATTCAAAATTGCTCCAAACTGTGAAAACAACTGCCATAACAGAGTGTCATCCGTATCCGCCGCCAAATTATACACGAAAAGACAGTAACCAGCAGTATCCGATGGTGGTAAAGTTGCGGCCACTGATGCAGATAACGCAGACAACTGAGCATGTGCAGCAAGTCCTGCTCCGTTTTGCGCTGGTGGACTTCCAGCTTGTTGTACTTGTTGCTGCGCGGCCACCGCTTGCTGCTGTTGTTGATGTGCTATTAATGAGGCGGTAAAATCTGGAACACCGGTTGCAGGTCCAAATGATGTTAGTCCGGCGAGCGCGTTGAGTTGAGACATTTGCAGAAGAGCAGATGTTGTCAGGTAGTCTGCATTGAGTGTAGCGGTTGGTTGGGATACTGCAGTTATGGCGCCCATTGGTGAGTACCTGAAATAATCAATTTTCCATAAAATATAAAACTCCTCTGACTGAATTCCTTACCTATATTTGGAGGTCATCGGTGTGTGATGCATTGGTCCGATTCCTCCAGCAGCTGCTCTCAACGTTGGTGCCCCTAATATTGTACTCAATGGGACCAAAGTTGTGGCGGCTTGCTGCACGGCTTCAAGTTCACTCAGAATTCCTTTCGGGTTGTTGCTAGCTGGATTATTGGCGAATTTCACTGTAATCTGTTCTGAGCATCCAGTTGGTATACTTCCGTTGAGGGTCTTAATTGCGTTATCCGCTTCATCTTTCTTATCGAATCGCACGAAACCAACTCCTTTTGATAGGCCTGAAAGAATAAGTTTTCAGAAAAATTCAAAAAAAAGTGCCTAACTTACCAGTAACATTATCTGATAAAATCCTAGAAGTAATAATTTGTCCAAACGGTCGGAATATTGACTCCAATTCATGTAACGTCATAGACTTTGGAATTCCAGAGACATATAAGTTGGATCCTTTGATCTGATCATTTGACGGTCTGGCGTAAGACACCTGAAACAAATTTTATTTAAAAACTGAAAAATAAAGAATTTGAGATAAATTTTGATTACCTTAAGTGAGAAAAAGCTAAATGAATTTCTTTTGAAAAAAAAATTAGTAGACAAGGACATTATTGAGGACACACACTTAAATAAAAAGCTTGAATCAGTCAGAAAAAGTTTCCGATAAAAAGAACAGAGTTTTTGCAAAAATAAAAAAGTTGCACAACAGGGGGGTAATTGAAAAAATGCTACTAATAAACTATCACCCGAAAATGAAAAAATTCCTTTTCATCATTTCAAAACTCGAAATTAAAAAGTTGAAGAAATAAAAAAGAAGTGAAAGTAGGAGGAAAAGTAGCAAAAAAACTCAGAATATTTTCTTTGACTTTCAAATAAAATAAAAAAGAAGAAGTAGACACCTTGATCGTCTTATTCTGCAACCGAAGACCATTGAACGAGCTGACGGCACGAAGGGCATCCGCTTCTTGTACGTAATTAACAAAACCGTAACCAAGGGACTGTCCTGAAATGAAAAAACACCAAATGCCAGAAGAGAGAGAGAGAAAGTGTGAAATATCGAATAACAAAGGAAAGTTTTCTTTAAAATTTTAATGGTTTTCGAAAAATTGAGCTCAGTTTTGAAGTTGGTTCTCACCGTGAAACTACAGAAATCGCGCATCGAAAATCTGATACCAAAAGCTTTAGTTATCTTAAATTTAGCTTTTAAAATTATTTTAAACTGTTCTAACGGTGCTACTTGGCTTAAGAACTGCACGAATAAGAACTGTTCTGTTTAAAAACTGGTTTTGCAGAAGAACTTCGCGAAGAATAACTGTATTGCATAAGAATTGTGTCGTTTAAGAACTCAAAATTCCAATTCAAACGTCGAAAAAACAACTGAAAACCTATTGAAATTTCAAATTTCAGTTCGAATTCACTTCGGCTGTATCAGTGGCTCCTTGCCCTTCATCTCGAATCAAAATAAATAAATAAAATAAATAAATTTCAGTTGTTGGTGCAAGCGCGCTCCATTG
Source organism: Caenorhabditis remanei (assembly GCF_010183535.1). Taxonomy (NCBI): domain Eukaryota; kingdom Metazoa; phylum Nematoda; class Chromadorea; order Rhabditida; family Rhabditidae; genus Caenorhabditis; species Caenorhabditis remanei. Next base: position 320,896 of record NC_071329.1, read on the forward strand.
CTAAACGAGTTCTTAAACGGCACAGTTCTAATTCGTGCAGTTCTTAAGTCAAGCAGCACCGTTTTAGCATGTAAATGCAATTTGGCGGGAAAATAACTATTGGCTTCTTACAGACAGAAAACTACGAGTGCCATCATTTTCAAATCATCTAGAGCTTTCAATTAAGTTTAATAATTCCTAAAATTTTGCACCGCCGTGAGTCCCCCTCAAAAACTACAGTAACCCGAAACTACTTTTGTGTTGAGACCTAGCCGACGTCGCGTTGAACAAAAATTAAATTATATCAAGTCTAAAAATTCTCAGATTCTTCAAACTATTTGAATTCTCCGACAAGTCTGACAAAGTGAGAAGGGTGTATGTGTAGATGGTGTATATGTGTGTGTGAGAGAAATATAGAAAAGTAAAAAATAAAAAACTGTAAACTCGAACAGAAATTGATTGAAAAACGTCACGGAAAAAAGTATAGTAACCAAAAAATCAGGGGGGTATGTAGGTTGTTCGGGAGAGAGAAAGAGGCAGAGGCAGTCACACACACATTTACAGATTTACACAGGAAATTAAAATATATAAATAAAATAGAAATCGATCCAGAAAATAAAATATCTATCAATCAATAATTAAAGCTAAGCAGCGCCCCTATCGGATGGTATGGATCAATCATGCTTTTCAGATAACTGGCGAGCGACAAAGAAACGGTTAGAGCAACTAAAATTTTGTGAAATTCTTTTTCAAAGGAAATTGGAATCAGGAAACGGAAAAAACCCTGTCAAAATGGTAAACTAACCTGTAACCTTATCCCGCACCAATTTACACGATTCGATTTCTCCGATTGAGGTGAACAGGGATCGAACCTCTTCTTGAGTCATTCCTTGCGGCAGGTAGTTTATTATCAGATTGGTCTTGGACTCTCCAATATCCACATTTGGTGCCGTACAGTATCGTTGGGTGCTTGTGTAGGTTGTCTGGAAAAATAGATGAATTAGTTTGTATTTATAAGATTTCAGAAATGTTTAATTATTTTTGACACTAAATACTATACAGTAGCCCATCATGTGATCTTCGTATCAAAACTTTTCAAAACCAACCATCCCTCATCAAGTTATATATGTTTAATCAAAAATCTTTTCCATGCTGCAAATGGAAAAGAAAACAATGAGAATCGTATATATGTATTCGGTCGGACGGAAATTGTGTAGTTTGTCTAGAGAATAAATAAATTATTATGTTTTCTGGCCATCCTTTTCCCCTCCGATTGACTTTTTTATATAAACTTTTGTTCGGCAAAATTTAGGAGGCTTAATGAAAGTTTTGTAGAAAAAATCTATATAGAAATTACTGTAGGTACATCAGCTAACTGGTAGGACCCAAATATTTCAGTTTCTATCATACTTGTGTGTAAACTCGAGAAATGTGTCTAGAAAAATATTCAGTTGTAAAATTTTTAAAGATTACGGTTTACTACAGTAGTTACCATAATTTTAACAACTTTGGCCGTTTTTCAGTGCAAAATTGTGCGATTTTTGAGCTATCGTTTTAAAATAGCTATAACTCTCTAGGGAGTGTCCGTACAAAAAAGTTGTCAACTACAAAAACGGAGCTCTACTTTCGATCTTTATGATTCATTCCAAACTTTCTTGGTGGGACAATCAGTATTACCATGACACACTCTCATAGATAGATATGTTCAACTGAAAACGCCCAAAGTTGTTTCTTTTCAGAATCATGACCCCTCAATGTTTTCCGATACTTTTGATGTTGGTGACTACCACCACCACTACCATTTCCAATTCAATTTCATTTCTCGCTGCGCCGTGGTTAGTAACCGGAGATCCTCATCATTCTCCTTCCCATTTTCCCTCCTACTCCTTCTTCTTTTTCCTTTTTCCTTTTCCATTATTTGGCCACGTCTCAAATTTCCGATGGGAGCACATATACTGAGCATGTTCTTCCCACCTCTTAGTATAGAGGGGGAACAATACCCAAGGGGGTGTTGGACATGGGGTTGGAAGAAGAAAAAGAATGCAAAAAAAGGGGAAAAGAATGGAAATGAAGGAAGAGGAGGAAAAATGTTGGAATGGGTGGGTGACGAAGAAAAATGGAATTTTTCCACGGGGATAGGCATCAGAAATGTTCGAAATATAGAAAATCCAGAGCAACCAATTTTTTGTATAATTTTTTGATATTCCAGTTAAAATCGTTGACCTAAGATTTTAACAGTCAAAATATCAGCACGACACGCGTCTTACAATCGCGCTCTACCGAAACCGAAGAAAATTGTGCGCGAAACTGAGAATGGGGATTTCGGTGGAGTGCAGTTGGAAGAACTGTGCTGGGTTAATGAAAATTATTTGATTCCTGTTTTTCCTATCGAGACTTAGGTAATTTTTCAAAATGTATAAATCCCGTCCTGTTTCTGCCCAAAAGGAGTAAGGGATCTCAAATTCTTTGGCTCTCATCACTAAATCTATACAAAATGTTTGATTTTTTTAAATCTTACGTAATTTTATGCTGAACTGGAATAAATCACGCCTAAATTGAAGCAGGTGGGGCAGATTAATATCTTACATTTTAAAACACTGTAGTTTTGCAAACTCTACACCAAAAATTTCCAATTTTTCCCAAGATCCATCCACTATACTGTCCCAAACCACCAATCCATCAGACTTCTCCTCAAACTCTCAAACATCTCTCTCTGTCTAAATGGAACTACTGCATTTGACGTGTCATCCAGTTCGTCTTCCTCTCTCCTCCCATCCTCATCCTTCCAATTCCCAAATGCCAATTTTTCAAAATCTTGAAAAGAGAAGGCTTCCCCGCTCTTCCTTTCCACAAAACTACTCTTTTTTCTTTCAAAAATCTCCATTCATTACGCCTTGAGGGAGGAAAGAGTGAGGATATGAGAGGACCAAAAAATAACAAAATATTTGTTTTGAATCTTGGAAGAGGAAGAAGGCGAATGGGGGGACCTTATTATGATGAAAAATATAGAGGACATGAGATTGACAGGAAACTGGGGCAAACAAGGGTTTTACTTTAAAAATTGTGATTTTTTTCAAATTTCCAGGAAACCTGGATTTCAATGAGTTCTAAGAAGCTGGATGGTGTCAAAATCAAAAATCATGACTGGAAAAACCTAAAATATGTTATTTAGACCTGAACTAGGGTTTCAAGAGTTGTTTTACATGATTGGAGGTCGTCTTTAACATTGCTCATTGATAAGTTTATAAACCTTATAAGCCTCAACCGACGTAGTGTTATTGTGTTATTCCAAAAGTTTGTAACTCAAATCCATTTGGTGGTTAACAAAATTTGACTATATAGTAAGAATAACCACGATATTAGCTTTCGAACTTTATAGGCTACTTCAGGCTTAGCCTATACAATATCTCACAAGGTAAGTTTTTGGAAACGCGGCTTTCAAATGACGTATAAATTGGGAATCAGGTACATTTGGTTACGTGGATTTTATTTCTGCATTCAAAACCGGCTACAGATTTCTGTGAGCCGAGCTATGATCCACCAAAGTTCATATGGTTCAGTGTTTTTGCACACTTTTGTCTTAGCCTATACAATTTCTGACATGCTTGTTGCTAAAGCGGTAAGGCTCACTGGTTTATTACTATTCTAGGATCAACATATTTCAAGCTTCTTACAATTTGCAAATGTTTCCCAATTTCCATTAAAATACTATACTCACCTGTGTCTGTACGGGACCCGTCGGCATATTATCATGCTTTGGTGTTAGCAACGCTTCCATCGTCATTATTCAGAAATTCTTGAAGACGTCGACGTCCTCCTCTTCAACACACACGTCTCGTCTGAAGTTGACACAAACCACTTCTTCCACTTGGTCTGTCAGGAAACAAAAGGAGAGCTCTTTTCAAAAGAAGTATGGGACACAAGCGAAAGAGCTCCGTTGTTTGGAGAGGAGCAGAAAAAAGAGGGAGGGAAGACCAAGGGGGCGGATATATGTAGAAATATGCACAAAATAGGCGTGGCCTATTTCGTCCCGGCGGCTCTGCGTCTCCTTAGGAGGAGAGAGAGAGTGGTGTTCTGTAAATCATTATATTTGAATTTTAAAGAGGTTAAAGAGAAATCGAAAAAAAAGAAAAAGAAAAGAAAATGCATAGTGGCATATCTACAGTGTATAGGCTATACTAGCCGCCATAATATCCAAGTAATAACAATAACAGGAGGACCCAATCCAATACCAACAATACTTTCTTAATTAGAATTGGTGCGAAACCGCATGAGAATTAGAAAAGGGCAGTGGGGGAAGGTACTTGAGGGAATGAGATGGACTTAGAGTGTACTGTATCAAGAGGACTATTTAAGAAACTTGTTGGTATGAAATGCAGTCAGGTAGGAAATGAAGGAATTTTTAAAAAGACTGTAACCATTTCGATAAGAGCCAAACAAAAAGAATTTTCGGAATTTGTACAGTTTTAAAATTGCGGTGTTATTGTCTTTGAAATATAGAACTTTGGTTTTAAGCTTGAAACCGAGATTTAGGGTTGGCACACGGAGAAATAGAGTACACGAAGCTTTCAGATATATCGTTGGAAAGCTGACGACTTGGGAATTTTATAACAAATATACATAAATACTATAATGAAAATAATAAAACTGATATCTGAAAACATCAGTGAATATCTAGTCAAATCTCCCAGACTTGATTATTATAGGTTCACAAACATTTGCCGGTGGTGTTAAAGACGCGGATTTGACCAAAACGGTCTCGTAGCGGAAACCATAGTTTGTAGTTCTTTTCAGACCTGCCAAGCTCAAAAATACGATATTTGATATTTTTTCAACTACAATACCAATCCTCCGAATTCCCAATAAATTATATACGCTTTTAACACCCCCTGGTACGAGTCCGTGAACCGATAATATACTTTTTAAAATAACAATTCCAAAAACTCCAGAAACTTTCGAAAACAATAAAAACTTCAGAAAACATTGACAAAGAATGAGAGTAAAAGTAAACGTGTCGTGGATATATTGAAAGAAAAGGGGCGGCAGGTGAATGTGGCACATTATGTGTGTACATAATGCACATATACACATGATACTACTTGAACAAGTGGAAAAAAGAATAATAAGAAAAATGGGGAAAGAAACGGAAGGGGGATAAGGGAGAGAAAATAGAATGAGTTATGGGAAAGTTGTTGGAATTTGGAATTTCTTGAGGTTTGTGATTTTTCAAAAGGGGTTAAGTTGGAACATGTTTAACAATGTCACACAAGCTTCTAATTTTCCGGTTTTGTAAAATGTTATAACCTTCCTTCCCCTGACAGCTTCATTGAGCAATTCCAATAATGTGGTGTCTCGAATCTTAATAGGGAAGGCCTCCAGGTGACCGTGGAGTAATGGAACGTGAACTATATCATTGGAAAGTTGAGAAAACGCTGATTCTAAATATATATTCAGTTTTCGCCCTCGAGGCCTGGTATTCAAGAAAAAACGAGGTCAAAGTTTGGACCACTGACGTAAGGAACTAAGATAGTTTCACAACATACGAAACCATAAAAGTAAATGTTTTCTATTTTACCAAAAAAAGCGAAGTTGCAACTTTTGTAGTTAAATAAACAAAACCAAAATTTTTTAAACAGCCAACATTATAACTCCACAACTAGTTATGATGCATGATGCATGGAGAGAGGATCGCTTGGGACAGGTGTGGAAACAATGGTTGATCAAACATGAGTGACCTGGTTAGCAATGAGGAAAATTGGGGAAAAAAGGGATGAAGGCACATGTTTGGATAGGTGTTAGTAAGAAAGAAAATCAACGGAGATTGCTAAGACACGTTTAGACAGTCGGGTGGTCCGAGAGGTCTAGTAGACCTACATCAATGTTCTTAACAAACATGTCACAGGTCGCGGGTTTGAAATTCAGAAATTATTTGAATTTTTGGCAATACTTCAGAATTCAATCAAAGCTAGTAATGCATCAAGAAAGGCTGACCGGGCCTGGCTGCGCCGAAAATTTTAATGTTTAGGATTTAGAAGGGTAGACTACAGTACCATTCTTAAGTTCCCCACTCTATAAAGCTAAAATTCCAGCAATTCCAACACATCAAATGATTCAACTAGACATCCTACATTGCCCCGCCCACCCGAGCCTAAATAGGTCAATCTAAACCGCTCAAAAACAAAGTTCATGTCATAACTAGACCTATATGATGTTTCTCGTCTAAACAATACAAAAATAACCTCCGAAACCGCCACTCTTTGGTTTTCCATTAGTCCTTCTCTTCATACAAACAGACACGACACACGCACAGTTGAATGAACAACCGCCACCCCTCTCAAAACCTGAATAGGTACAGCAAGGGGGGAGGGACTCAATTATGTGTTAGTTAGGGTTGAAGAGGAGGTAGTGGTAGAAGTGGAGGGTTTGACCCCCATATTGTTGTGTGAAAAGTGGAGGATAAAATGGGGAAGAAGGAGAAGGACGGGATTCATAATTGCTCGGGTTGCGGTGGAGAGAAGTAGTACTTTTGGGCGGATACAGTCACTAATTGAGTAGCCCCCGATATTAATAGAGGCGGATATATATGGACTTTGATTTGGATTCCTGTTGAATTGAGTATGAGTTATTATGAGCTTGGAGTTGGAAGGTACGGAAGGTTAGGCTGAAATGAGAGTAGAGCTTGGGAAATCTCAAATGCATACAGCTTGTTAGAACAGTTTTGAATACCTTAGGGTTACGGTAGGTAAGACCCAAATGACAAAGTTAGATAATCTAGTAATCTTTAGTATGGTCTTGACGAGCTTACCGTAACCCACCGTAAAACCAGCTTCCCGAAACCCACCGTAAAACCGTAAAACCGTAAAACCACCCACTAGTAAAGTTTAAAGCATAATATCTCGACTGGCTTTAAAGATACGTATTTTTTTCAACTAGAGAAATGTTCTATAAATATTGAAATCTACTTTGTCAATTGACAATATTTTGATATCTTTATTGGAAACCGAGATATATTGCTTTGAACGGACACCGTTGCTTATAGGTTGTACAGTACCGTAGGAAATTTGAGTTGGGGTTTTATTTAGGTTTTCAAAGCTTTTGTAGCTTTCTTAGTTCGCCTTGAAATTTCCATGCGGGACTCAAAACACTGGTAATAAAATAGATCTTAACTACAGTGCGACTGTTTTCGACACGTTTTCTGACAACTTCTTAGGAAAGCATGTAACCTGCATCATACCATTATAATAAAACTCATTTTTCTATGAAAACCTAACTAATAGATAATAAAATGCCAGCGTACACACACATATTGTAGATATCGAACACAATAAAAATGCGGTGGGGGGATCGTTGTCATAAAAACTTTTGATCCATCTCCTACGGATTTCATATTAAATGTGTGATGAGAGATGAGAGACGCAGATCGAAAGAGAGAATCGGTAGAGGAAGATAATGAGGATGATGATGATAGAAATGAAATGCAAAACTAGATTTCGTTTCTCTCTCTCTCTCTATTTTCTATAACACCATCACCACATGATTTGGAAAAGGGAAAAAGATAGGGGAAATAATAAGAGACATTTCAATTCGAATTGTTATTATGGATGATGATGATGGTGGTGGTGGTTATGTGTATTCGTGTATGTTTCGGTGGGGAGGCTGAAATTGTTGGACAGAGGGGGAAAGGAGATTATGTATTACGGTAGGATTAGTTATGAAGGAGGGATCAGTGGGAACAGTTTTGGATTTGGTCACACATACATATAGGTAATCCTATGTTAAAAGAAAAAATACTTAAATTTTCGAGATAATTGAGAATTTGCCCATAATCATTGGGGAATTCAAATGTTTAAAATGTTGATTTTAATTTAATCTAGGTTGCCGAAAATTGGATATATCGCTAAAAACTGTATCATGGTTATTTTTTTTAATGTTTTACTGGATTACGATGACTGTCGATACATTTATGAGTCAGTTTATTGTTTCTAGGTTTTTAGCCCTAGCCTACGTTTTTGAAATGATGCAACTGCTAAAACTATCTGCTTAACTATCTTACTGTATCAAAATTAAACTATTTTGATTTAAAGTGATTTAGTTCAAATCAAACCAATGTTTTAGTGTTAACATCATCAAAGCAATGATACAAAAATTTTCTAACTTCAATCCTATAGGTGAAAATAAATTGTTTCGAAATTACAGTACTCGGTTATCCCGAATGGATGAGTCTTACCTCCAAAATTACAGAAACTAAAATTGTTTGATGTTTCCTTTAAAATCCTTACTTAGAACGAACGTTCAACATTTTTCCAAAAAAAATCTCTCTCACCTCAAATTGCAATTCTTTCACTACCAATTCGACAAAGAGATGAAAGACGGCAACACAGGAGAAAGAAACTGACGGGAATATAAAAAAGACGGAAAAATGAGAGAACGAGACTAACTACATACACAGACTAATACTTACCAACACATGTGGAACAGGAATCATCAAAAAATTGTGAAATGGAAAAATCATAAAATTGTGTGTAAGATGAACGATGATGAGCAGATGATGGGAAGTAGTTAGGATGTGTTAGAATTTTAAACTGAATAGCTTAAAGTTATTGCTTCACAAAATGCACAGCTAGGACACTTTGTCACAAAACAAAACTTTCCGATTACTGTAGCTTGCTTTCCGAATCTCCCAAAGCAAGCACAAAACTAAAATACATAAATTTGACCACTTGACAAAATTCATACCCCTTTTTAGTTTTTTTTCCCAAAAAAATACGGGCGGTCTCCAGGGAGGGAGAAAATAAAAGAGTCAAGTCAAGTTGGGAGGGTGAACATGTTCGTTTCACTATGGAAACAAGTGCTTGGAGACGCAGGAATGGCAAGGAGTCTGGGCGATATACACGGAAAAAAATGGATAAGTGTCTGCACAATTCAGATGACGTTGTTTTCGGGAAGAATTCGAGGGGTCAGAAGGTTGTTCATTTTTGAACTGCTAGAGAAGAGATGGAGTTTACAAGATTGGAACGGTGAATCGAGAGTTGGCGGTAGTTTTGATGTAGATGGGTCTGTAATGGTATGGTTTTAAGATTTTTGAGAATAATCTAAAAGAAAAACACAAATACGGAACCTCGAGAATGAAAGAAAAGTGAGTAGAGTCAAAAACTGTGAGCAGGGATGACTGATAAGGCACGGAGTCTGGGAGTGAGTACTAAAATCAACTGCGCTCCGCTGAAATCAGCGAAATTGTTAGCGCCAAATTCAAAATAAAGTTTTAATTGGAATTGATCTTGAAAAAACGCGAGACAGTTAAAAAATGACCAAAAATTGCGGGAAAACTGACATAAATCGGCTCAAAAAGTGGTCGATTAATCTGCGTATCAAAATGACACAACGAAACAGTGAATTGAAAAAATTAAATTTAGAATATGCCTCCAAATCTAGTGGAGCGCTTTTTTTTTAGTACAAACCCCCAGACGTTGTTATAGCGTATATTGATACAAAATAATAATTATTTTTCTGGGACAAAAATCGAAGGAAAGTGGTTGATGTCGAAATTCGGACTCTAACAATTACATTAACATCTAATATTTGTGACTGATTAAGTTTTACCAGTTTTATGAGTTAACCACCCTCCTTTTGTTAAAAACGGAACTCTACCATATTGACTTCAAATTGACTTCAAAAGGCACCAGAACCCGAAAATGAACATAAAAACAAGACATGTTTAAGAGAGATAGAGAGAACGAGGGTCAAAGACATGGGCCAGTGAAAATAAGGAGGGAATAGACAGAGAGACCAATTAGTATGTCAAGAAGGGGCACCCCGAAAATGGAATAAGAAATGGCTGGCTGCTGTGAATGAGTGTAAGTAGTAGAATACTAAAGAAAGGCAGAGAGAAGAAAATACTTTTTGGAAAAAAGGAAAACTTTTGAAATGGCTTGTAAGGGTAACTGTAACTACTCGATTCCTGGAACCCTGCTGGTGCCAGGGACGCTCGCCATGGAACTAAAAAAAACATCTGTCATCTGAAGAAAATCTCTGACTGGTTGTCCATAAGAGGTGTGGTCACCTAATTTATTTTCATAACAGGTGTTCAACGAGGAATTGGAAAATTGACGACGGAGAAGCCAGGTGGAGACGAGAATTATCAATAAGAGGGGCGTGTGGTGTGGACCAGAATATGGTAGTTTTTCGTAGTTTTCCTTATTAGATGGGTTTCTAATTGTTCTGGTTTTCCAAGGGGTGGATGGGCATAATTGGAAGTTGTGAGAGGAAGAGATGAATGGATCAAGAGGACATTGGATTTGGGAGAAACAGGTGATAGCGGTATCATTTGTATTGTTATTGGAGTGATATTATAGTGGAACGGTAAAGTGACAAAGAATGGCTACAGTAATCTTTTCTCGAAATATTTTTAATGTTGATTTGAATAAAACGTCTGTTTGACAGTATTTTGATGTGAACAGTTGAGAATGTTATATTAGACATGAGAATGGATAGGGAGCTTCCAATTTCAACAACTTGAGAAGGGAAGTCTATGACTGGCCGGGCGATAGGTACGTTGACCACAGGTACCTTCGATACTAAGAATTCCAAAGCTGTAATAAAAATCATCGAAATGCCAAATGAACTTTCCTTGTGAGCCCACATACAAAATTATTCTAGCAAAAATATCTTGGACAAACTATCCTCGAGAAATACGGTTATGTGCACTAAACTAATAACAGATACTGTAGTCAGAGTCACTAAAACTACTTTACTTGAAACTGAATTTTTTTATTTTACCGTAAAACCTGTAATAGAGGCGCACCTGTTCACAGCGGTATATCTCGGTTCCCAATGGAAACCTCACAAAGCTGCTAACTAACAAAATATAGCTTAATATTCATAGAATATTTCTTTACTTGAAAAATTTTTTATATCTTTAGAGACATTGTTAGCGGGGGCGCCAAAGGACTTACAAAATTTATTAAAATTAATTTCCAGGAATCTTAGATTGTTATCTCTAAACTGAAGCTTATATTTTTTCTCGTTTTCAAAAACACGAACGAACAAAACCTAATGAGAATTTACATCTTTTCTTCTTCTTCCCTTCCAGGAGCCCCTTCCCCCCACTCCTTTATCCATTATTCACTGCTCTCTGGACAAGAAAAGGGGGGATGTGTTTTCTTCTCGTTTGCTCATCTTATTCGGTTGACTTGACTTCTTGTGTTACTCAACAAGAAGAAAATGGGGCGGACGAGGAGGAGCAAAAGGGACTACCGGAAGGAAGTGAATGGATAGAGGGACACAGAGAGAGAGGAGAAGGTTTTTCCCATACTAATTAACTTATTGTTATCCCTGGATCAAGGATAAGCAAGAAAACACAAAGGGAGGGGTAAATAGTATTGGAAGGATGGGATATCGGGAGATGTCTTGTTACGGAAACTAAGACGGGGTTACAGAGTTACACAGTGTAAGTCACACCCCTTTTTCAGTCCTTACTGTTGAATTAAGTATTTGTAAATTAGTGGTGCTTTAAGAATTACAGATTTTTCGCAAAGTTTAACTTGTACACTATCTTACACAATTGAAACATTTCAAGCACGGATTCAAGAAGACGGCTGATTTTCTTGTTTGAAATTTTCTAAAAACAAGATATCAATATTTTCTGAAAAACTTGGCAATTCAAATATTTCATTACCCGAAACCTATTTAAAGGCGCATACCGTATTCTAAAAATACGCTTTGTTCAAAATAGGCCCTATTTATACTCATTTGAAAGGTAGGATTGGGCTAAATTCAAAAATGTACAGAAAAACAGTGAACCCAGCATACTTTTGATAGAATATAGCTGAATTTCGGACTCGATCAATCTAAAAATAATCATTATCCCACTTTTAGACTCCTATTTCAAAAAAAACCCATGACTAGAACTAAAAAAGTCAATTTTTAGTATTTTTGGGATTTTCGACACATCTATCAGGAAAGTTGGAAAACCCGATTTTCCCTTAGGATTTTTGTGTAACAATATTCTTTTGTGCCTAAAAATGTTTCCTCAAATTTTCAGAGCCCTAGCTCCACAATTCGTATACTTTTGATGTATTGTAACAGTTGCACCATTCCAAAATAAGGCAGTCGTTGAAGAACATAGTCTAGGGCTAAAAACCTAAAAAAACAAAGATTTGATTCATAAATTTATCGACAGTCATCGAATTTCGTAATCCATCAAAAAAATATACGGAAACCCCATACAATGTCACCAGAGAAACAAAAGAATGACAAAAGGCAAAATGGAGAGAATAGGGAATGGACAGAGATGAGAGTGTCACAAAACAGGAATAATTTGCATAATTATACATACACTGCAAAAGAAGAAGAGAGTCCCCCATTTCAAATGACACTCTCTCTTCTTTTACTATGCTCCGACCGGACCGGCGAGGATGGGAAAAATGGAAATCCTCTGTGGAGCGAGAAAGAGTACATTAAGTGCATTTTAGAAAATGAGAGAAGAGGAGAGATTGAAATTTCAAGCACGGAATTAGAGAAGCGGAGGTTTGAAGTCTGGAGCAAACGCCTCTGCTTGGTTTGTGGTATGTTTCAATTTTTTCACTTCTACTATGGTTCGGTAACAGTAGTTGCAAATTCCGTCTTTTACCCTACTTGTCAACCGAGCCGACACTCAACTTTCTTAAAATTTTGTTCTATGAGATAAAAAATATACCAAAATGTACCTCTCAGCAAGGTATACCTCCTACTACGGGCCGGATAGCAATGAATAGCTTGGAATAATTTTTTTGGTCATTTTCGCGTTTTTCGGCACTTTATCCCGGCCCGTGGCACCTTAATAAATAGCCATCCGGTTAGTAGTTAGGCACAAACATAGATCTCACTGAGATCTACATTTTGATACATTTCTCAGCTCCTAAAACTCAGTTTGAAGCAAGATACGCGCCAACCCGGTTGACAAGTAAGACTCATACTATTTGAGGTACTGTGCCAAAAAAAACAGTTTTATATAATTAAGTGGGTGTTAGGCTTCTAAAGTAGGTTGCTCAAGAGGTTTTCTGATTTGGCTGCCCAGAATGTCTCTGGATAACTAAATTTCAAAAATTTTGATTGAAAAATGCTAAAACCTTTTGTAAAACAAGGGTCTGGCTTGTTTCAATTTGGAAATGTTAAAATCGGAAACTATCACATCTTCAGTATTTAATATTAGTTTGTTACAAAAAACTCCAATCTAGTGGGTTTTCTGGCAGAATTTTGTAAATTTCTTTTCAACATCCCAGTGTTTTTCAATTACTGTACCATTAAGTCTTGAAAAAACGAAACATTATAATTTCCAACCAAAAAATACACCAAAAAAATGTAAATGTTGAAAAGAAGAGAAAGCGATGAAAAAAACGTCTCTACACTCCGTCTCCATCGAAATTTATGTGCAATTGTGCGTGTGAAATCGACCTTTTTTGGAGGCGCTTTTTGGAAAGAGAGTGGGAATGGGCGCACCTATTTTATTGTGAAAAAGAGCCACGTGGCCATAGGTAGCTGACAATGAGAAAAAAGTAGAAAGAAGAAAAAAGTGGTTGGATAATTGGTGGCGAACAATTTTGGACCTTTTAGAGAAGCGGAAGGAACTAGGTAAGGAGATTTATGGGGGTAAGTCCATTAGAGCAAGTTCAATCTTTTCGAGTTCGAGCTTGACTCCGCCCCCTCATACTAAACCTTCGAAAAAACAAATGAAACGTCCTCGGAAAAGATGTACGAAATGATGTTGAAGCCAGGTGCCGCTTCGCAAGAGCCGATGAATCTGAAAAAAAAAAGTTTCGTCGTTGAAGAAGAAGAAGGATCAGAAATCTAGGAAGAGATATAGACGAGCAGAAAAATGACACAAAAAAAGTTCGGGTTCAGGTTTTCGGGGTGTGTAATGGATGCGATGGATAGAGATAGAGAAGATGTAATATGTAATAAATTTAACGAAGGGGTAGATAGGTGTCAATGTGTTTTTTGAGTTTTTTGACGAAATTTAATTTTCGATTTATTAGAAAATCGATTCGAATCTGGTACATAGGTTGGCAAACATAACACAATACAATACACGAAAACGCACCCTCCTCTATTTCTATTTCCTATTGAAGAGAGAGTGAAAAAAAGAAAAAAAAGACTATGGGGCACACAAAGCAAACATAACATTGCCAAATGAAGGCAATTTAGTTTAAAGCTAAAACAAATTTGGCCAATTGTAAAAACAAAAAATGCAAAAATATTTCGACCACGGCAGGACTCGAACCTGCAATCCCCAGATTCGAAGTCTGGTGCCTTATCCATTAGGCCACGCGGCCACACTGAACAGAGGAAGAAGGGGAAGGTGACATAAAAGAAGGAATGGGGAAGGGAGAGGAGGAGGGACGAACGAGAGATAGAAAAACGAGGAGACACAGGAAAACGACTGGTAAACAAAAAAGAAGTGTCCTTTTTGTAAAGTTTCTAAACATAATTCGATGATTGTGTCGAAAATACGGAAAGAAATGGGATGAAAGAGTTAGAAAAAGTGGGTTTCAAGTGGTCTTTCGAATCACCTTTTCGAATGTCAGAACCTGTTCATATAAGTGGTGACCAAGAGGGTGTGGTACTTAAATCATTGAGGGACAAAAAAAAACGGAAAATACTTGAAGGATGGATAAATTGGTTGGAATTACATAATGGTGGATTGCGCAACTTTGAAACTTGGTCGTATTGGATAATTTGATACAAGGAATGCGGAAGATTAGGGTACAGTCAAAAAAGCCATTTTCAATAACGAAAATTCAAGTTTTTTGAATAAATAGTAAAACAAAATCATAGTTCTTTGAAGTATCTACAAAATTAACTAAAAATGAAATCTACAAGTTAACCGGCAGATCGCGTGACACGCAAAAAAAGCTTAATCATAGGAAAAATTGACAGCTCATAACTCGGTTCACAGAAAGATTTATCAGAATTTTATTTCAGATTCGGAATCTGCGGACTTGAAAGCATCAGATCCCAAATTCTTGAGTCGTTTGAAAGAGGACACTTCGAGGACTTTCCTTGTGAGATTTCAAAAAGATACCACTGTTCAAAGTTGTCCACATCCGTTCGTACGATGAGTGTTTTATAAAATTATCCAAAAAGCTAATATTCTGTTTTTGTATTAAAATCAATGTCTAAAAAATCATTGGCTTCATTTTAAGCTATAATTCAAGTATTTAAATAAAATTTCAGAAAAGTTACAGCCATTCTAAATAAGCGGGTGTTCAACAGTAAAAAACTTACATCCGAAAAAAAACTATACAGTTGTAAATTGAAGGAAAGCAAGGAATTTTCAAATGAGGTCAGTTTCAGGAGCGCACAAAATTCTGGTTCTGAAAACAGCATTTCCAATCAAAAACAATCTGGTTTGAAGTTTTGCAAATGTAGTCATTTACACTCTATTTTCTATTGAAGAGCGTTAAAAAAGCAAAAAAATTGGACTATGGGGCACAGAAAGCAAACGTAACATTACCAAATGAAGGCAGTATAGTTTAAAGTTCAAACTAATTTGGCTATTTTGTTACAAAAGGATTTCGACCACGGCAGGACTCGAACCTGCAATCCCCAGATTCGAAGTCTGGTGCCTTATCCATTAGGCCACGCGGCCACACTTTTGGAGGCAACAATTAGAAAAAGAAATGAAATTCCTCGAATCCAGTAAGAAAACTAACCAAATCTTGTCAGAAAATAGAAAATGTTCGAAACAATAACACAATCGCCACAAGATAAAAGAAGAAAATGAAAATATTTCTGTTGCTGACAAAAAACGCGGTCAAATGTTCGACCCTAACCGGTTCCTGTTCCTCTCTGCAGGATACCATCACAGATTACTTTATCACTAAAAATATAGGTCAGCCTAGGAAAGTTACGCGGTCGTATTCTTATAGGGCCGGATCTACCAAAAAATTTAATTAGAAAAATGAAAAATTCTGTCGTCTTTCTTCTCCAAAACCACAAAACCAACTGTACAGTCATTTCTATATAGTAATTTTTAATTTTGCGTCCAGACACTATTGTCTTCTTTTCTCTCCCCTCGTATTGTCTCCAAGTTTGTTCTTGATTGAACTAATATATATATTTTAGTGGAATTGTTTACATGAGGAATATATACAAAATTGAAAAGGGGTCCCAAGAAATTGGCTTCATCAAGAAGCTAATGGCAACAAATGTCTTTATATAAGTATGGGGGAGTAATAGAGGAAAACTGTGGGGACTGGAGAAATTTGGCTCTTCGAAGGGGTTAATTTTTCGAAAAGAATAAATTTTGAAGCAAAACGCATGACATGAACACTATTACTAGGGATGTGAGGAACGGAAATAGGAAATTCTGAAATTTCAATTAATTTCGTGATGATTAAACAATGAATTTGTGCTGAATCGAAAGAAATCGCTGGAAAACCACTGTGAACGGCGCCAAATCGTCACACCTGTGTCAAAATTTACAGAATGTTTAGTTTTTACTGCTTGTTTGTGACTATGAAAAGTTTGAAAAACCGAGTTTCCGTAAAAAATTCGGAAAGGTTCCGACTTCTGAAATTTCCAAAGTTTTTAGTTATGCACATCCCTAACTATTACGTTCAAAAATCTAAAGGTCTCGATCGGAGCTGTGCAAAAGGCTTTTATTCATCATTTTAGACCGGAGACATAATTTAGAAAAATTAATTCTTAAGACGAGAACGCGGAAATTTGAAAAACAGTTTTTACGCTACTTGGAAGTTATGGTGCGACCTGGATAGCGAGATGATGTCAAAAATGGCGTGGGGCCTCTTAAGGACTCAATCAGGAAATTATTGTTAACTAATTAATTATATTAATAATTATTACATTTATTTAAAAATAGGACAATATAGAAGTTATCTGATGTTATTATTCCTTGAATCTGGCTCTCAAAATAAATTCAATTTATTCTGAAAGCCCGACACGCCGATGAAGTATAGAGCGTCGGTGTACAAGAGTTCATACCGTAAATATATTCTTACAAAATAATTATTTTTAAAGCTTAAAAAGTGACTGGAAAACATTGACAAAACTTGACATGATTGAATCGCTGAGTTCGATAAATCCAAAAAAAATCGATTCAACTTTCCCATCAAATCATGCTGGCCAAATAATTCAAAAATGGGGTGTAGAATGAAGAGAGAGAGAGAATGAATAGAGCACCTAATTGAATGGAGCCGCTCTGCACTCATTCAAAAGCAAAAGCGGCGCTTTTTTGGTGTGTCATTTGATGTTTTTTGTTTGTAAAAGAAGAAGAATAGTTTCAAAACGTCCCGGTTGCGAAACAAAAAATATTGGAAGGAACAGTCCAGAAATGAAATAAGTCAGGAGCTGCCCGCCCTACCCCCGCCAACCGCCCCGATCAGTTACACAAACAAATATATAGAAGAAGAAGAAGAAAAAGAAAGCGGAAAGGAGAATACATGAAAAGGCATTGGAAGTTGACACACACACACAAACAGACAGACATTGTATTACTTTCTTGTGAACAGGAGAAAACTTGAGAAGTACTTTAGGAGGGAGGGGGGAGGAGAAAGAATAACATGGTATACGAAAAATTGGAAATTGTAGATCACTGAGTGATCAAAAATGTTTTACCACAAAATTCTACAGCATGCCTTGTACTAGAGTATGTTTGTGGAGTTTAACCATGATATAATTTCAAGAAAATTTCCAAAAATCGAAAAAAAATTATTTCAGTCACAATATCTCATGATTATACTTTCCTGAAAGCCCTATTTTTGCTTATTTCAAAAATATGAAGTTCACATCGTTCTGCCTACAAGTCATCGAGTAACAACATAAAACTTGATGTTGAGAATTTTTTTCGAAAATTTTCAAAAACCCATAACCTTTAGCATTTTTTACCTACAGCGTTGATTTAAAGCTCAAAATGCTCAGAATTTTATGAACTTTCAGCGAGAAATAGAATAGACGGGTATACTCCTCGTCTTATAACCTCCTTTCATTTTTCAGGGCTTGATGAGCTGAATCCAAAATTTACGGATGCGATATATTTTGGCCAGATTTTAACGGTACGGTTGCATCGGCATTATAGAAATTTGACACCTGTTGGTATTTTGCAGGTCTCCTATTAGTTGGTAGCGATACTTGCGATGGACAGGGCCGGAACATGCCGGGCTTCAGTACGAAAATTGAAATATTTAATTTTTGCGAAAAAAGTCGAATTTTTTACTACGTTTTCAAATTTCGACTGAAAATCGAATGTACATAGGATTTTTGCCTGTTTTTAATGAAAATTTTAAAAATAAATGTTTAAAAATTGCGAAAAAAAATGTGCACCCGTGCCGACCGGACCGGGCAGGGGCCGAGATTTTGCGAGTATGCCTAAAATGCATATATCTCGGTTCAGTGAAGCATTCAGTAAAAATAGATTACATATTCGGAATCAGCGGGTTGAGAAGAACTTAGTAAGAGTCAATTTGAAAGCCCAAGTTACTTTTAGAGCATTTCCTAGTTAGTGGTTTTAGAAAGGTATTTGAACTAAAACCAAAACTCACGAATAAAATTGAAATCAACGCTGAATCCACATTTTTCTGGATTCAATAGATTCTCACAGGACTTTGACACGGTTATGCATACTTTATAAAAATGTGATGTTTCTCGGTTTTTCTAATAAATTCTACAGGCAGAAAACTCGAATTTAAACCCAAACTTTCACTAAATTTGAGATCCGATCGGCCACCAATCATCCGCAGTATACATATAAAACAATATACATATAAAACCTATAAACAATGAGGCGGGAGGCTCCGAAAATATAACAACAAATGTATTTATAAACAAACCCTCTAAATAGTTCCCTCAAGAAAAATAATGGAAAATGATGATCACCACAGAAAAGAGCAGCTGGCCATCCCATCCCGAACTCTTTTTTGAGGTCAATTCGTCTTGTTCTCTCTAAATCTCACTCTCCCCTTGTGTATTTTTGTTTCTGTGTCCATTAGACAACTCGTTGAGAAGATTGATGTTTTCTTGACACCTATCTATTATCCACTGATTGCCTCTTTTATCACTCGAGATAAATTGATGGGGGAATAGATGAGAGAAGCGGTTTTTAGAGGTGGTCAGGGTAATGGGACTAAAAACATGTATGC
The DNA here is from genome assembly GCF_010183535.1 of Caenorhabditis remanei. Taxonomy (NCBI): domain Eukaryota; kingdom Metazoa; phylum Nematoda; class Chromadorea; order Rhabditida; family Rhabditidae; genus Caenorhabditis; species Caenorhabditis remanei. The sequence continues at coordinate 340,008 of NC_071329.1, forward strand.
GCAGACAGAAATTGTCTTAATTAAAATTTTTAGAATACTGTAACCATACCTGTTCGTGGTAGGAACCAATTTTAAACATTTACAAAATTACCGTAAAACCTGTAATAGAGGCACACCAGTTCGCAGCGGTATACCTCGGTTCCCAAAAGAAATATCTAAAAGCAGCTAACTGACAAAAATTTTCATATCTTTAAAGACAGTCGAGATAAGAAGCTCGAAACTATTGCTGCGCCTCTATTACAGGTTTTACTGTATTATGTAAGGTAGAGTGTAGAAATAAAAAAAGAGTTTCTAGAAAAGATGAAGGTTTAATAAAATGAAACTGAGATAGAATGAGTGTAAATGAATACTTTCCATCGTCCTAATAGACATTTTCCTTTAGAAAAGGAGGAATATGAAGATGATGATGAAAAAGTGAGAAGAGATAGCCATCTAGGTGGGGACGATTCCTAGACGACATTAAACCGAGTTAGTAGGGGAAAGGAAGTTAGTTTAAAATGGGCAAAAGAAAGTATCTAGAAAGTTTGGAAGAAGAAGTGAAGTGGAAGAAAACGAAGTTGACGATGAAGGATGGTTGGAAATAATAGGTTTCAATAGTTTTCTAGGGAGGGCGGAACTTGAAAAGATTTTTTTACAAAATGAGCTACTCAGGTACAGTAATGACCATAACTCTAACAACTTTTGCAGTTGAAAATGTCCAACTTTGAGAACGTGTTACGGCATCACTGATTGTCACACTACAAAAATTTTTATTGGTTCATACAGATCAAAGATAAAGCTTCATTTTTGTAGTTGGCACTTTTTTGTACGGACACTCCCTAGAAAGTTATGGTCATATTAAGACGAAAATTACTTGTTGGGACAATCAGTGACACTTTAAATTTCCAATTGAAAACGGCCAAAATTATGGTCATCACAGCATATCTGAATGTAACGTAAAAATGGAAAAATATTGGCGCGAAAATACGGAAAAAACCCAAATACCCTATTTCAAAACTCCCCAAAAAAGGTGTGAACCTCTTCCCCCATCTCTTTTCTGTCCCTCATTTGATTGGCATGAGATTGGCATTGAAAAGATATACACCAATTAATTTCGGCCAGTTTGTGTCCTTCAAAAACTGTCGAAACCCCCCAGGGGGAGAGGTATTAAAAAAACGTAGTAGTAGTGACTGACCAAGTCGTAATTTTCTGGGGTTTGTCTTATATTAGTTGGTGGAAGAGTTTTTCCGCGCTGCCGTGTAGTCCTCTCGGACAAGATTTTCGCTCAATTCCTCATTCTCCTCATTTTTTTCAACAAATTTAAAAAAAGACAAAAAATGTTGGAAAACGTGAGAAAACGAGGGATTGAGCAAAAATCTTGTCCGAGAGGACAACACGACCGTGCGGAAATACTCTTCCATTGAAGCTCATTTTGAGTAAGGAGAACGCGAATTGTGGTATTTAGAGAGATTGTTAGCAGCGTCAATGATAAAAGTTTCTTAGAATTTTCTGAAGTATCAGAATATGTAATAAAAAATATGACTTGAGTCCTCCTATTCTTACTACTGCACGTTTTCCTAGAAAGAACTGCAAGAAAATTTTTGACCTACCTCCACAGAATAAGAGTTTTCAAAAAATAGCAGGTCTAGAATGTTATTACTTTAACTTTTAGTACAAGGCGGGAAATCTGTTAAATTCTAGCTCTAACAACCATAGGTAATCATTGCATAACACAAGAGACCTCTCAACCAAAGGAGACGCAGTGAAACCGAAAACCATGCAAAAAACCATAAGAAACAACAAAACGAGGAGAGCGCATCTATTCGGGTAGTCAAAACCACAATTTGACAATGTCAGTGGAGGAGGGAAAGAGATATTGGAGAGACGCAGAGAGGAAAGTCGAACCGGTTTATACCATGAACAGGTACATACAAATTTGGACGGGTAAGACTATGCGCAAAATAAGAAACACGAGAAAAAAAAACACCTAATGGATGATGATGGTCATATGTCGGTCAGGTGGTCACGCTAGTTTGACGGTATTTTGGGAAGATTCGGTTAGAGAGGAGATTAGAGAAGATCAAATGGGTTCAAATAAAATCAGTGGTTTCCTAGAAGGGTACTTTTTTTTTAGAAAAGGGTTGAGAAATTGAAAATTGACTAGTAGTTAATTTTGACCATTCTGAATACAATGGTCACAAAATTTTTTGATCCTTTCTTCTCCGGAGCTCAAAAAACGAGCTCGAAACTTGCTCCGCGAGATTTTACATAGAGAAGTCAATTTTTCAAAAAACACATTTATGACAAATAGTAATGACCCAGTATTCTAATTTGTGGCCATTGTATTCAGAATGGTCTAAATGACCTATAAGCAAATGCTCAGCTCTTTTCTAAAAAGAGTAAACTTGTTAGAAATTTTTTTTAATGTCACTTTTCTATTTTATTTATAAAAAACAGCTTAGGGCGATATATATTCCGGTTTGCCCACCATGAAATCGTACAGTACCCCCTAAGTACCGTATACTTTTCTGAAAACTCTAAACCAGTCGAATATAAATTTTAATTCAAAAAAGATTTGAAAATCATTAAAACCGCGCAAATATTCAACAAAAGGATTTTTCAGAAATCACGCGAATAAGACTGTTGTTAATGACTAATAGTAAGCGAAGAGAGACAGTAATCAACTAGTATCCCATATATAAAGTTGAAACTATAAAAAAACGTGTAGTATAAAATTAAATGTCAAGGTTGAATGCACTTTCCGCACAGAGTGACTAACACAACGAATGGTGGTCAAATTGAAAAATAACAATAAAATAGAAAATTTTAAACGAAATTTGATTAGTCATAACAACCACGAAAAAAACATGTTTGTCTTTGAAATGTTGAAATTCTGATGAATTCAAATTTTCTGTGCAAGGAGGCCACGCCCATTTTTTGCGACAGTGTCCAGCGCTGCAACGGGGCGAGCTTTCCTCTCACAGAAAATTTGAATTCATATTACTGTAACTTTTCGTGGTGGGACCCAAAACATATTTTATTGTTTTATTTAGATTCAGCTCGTCGAGAGCTTTCAAACAACTATAATCATGCTTACAATTCATTAATTTTTGAAATTTTGGGTCTCGGCGCGAAAGTTGAAAAAAAAATTGAGTTACTGTATCCAATCGTGGTGGGACCCAACTTAATCAGATTCTAGGCGTGATTGTACTTTTCTGAAAGCTCTCAACAAGCTGAAATTGGATTCAACATTTTCAGATCGCAAAAATTCTTTAAACCAAAAAAAAAACAATAATAAAATTAGTAATAAAGAAAGGTTGCAGCGGTCATTTTTTCCCGATCGATTCAATGCAAGAAGTGCACGGAAAAAGTAAAGAGAAAAAGAAAAGAAAAAAAGAAAATCGACACTTTTCCAGAAACCTGATATCCTTCCTACTTGTGCGTATGTGTCACTCAGTGGCTGTTTTTTTTTCAAAATTTTCTTAAAATAAGCTGAAAGCACCTGTATTGACATAAAGTGAGTAACAGTATGAAGTGTTAATGACTGGAAGGAAAGAAAGCGGGAGAAGAAGACAAAATATTACAGAGAAGTGATAATTTTGCGAGAGAGAATTTAAAAAAAAAACAAAAAAAAATGTATTCTACATTCGAAAATTCGGATGTCGATCCACCATCATTTGTTGGTGCTTTTTGACGCGTTGCAAATCGATTTGTTTCTCGATTTCCTCAGTGTATTCCGGTGGTATCGCACGGACGATGGGAGTGTCGGTGTGAGCGGAGAGCTCGTGTTTTCGAAGACAGGAACTGCAAAAATAGGTTTTGTCTTTTTTCGAAATCAATTCAGAAAAGAACGAGGAAAGCCGGAATTCTATCGAGAGTTGCTTGTCATCCGATACTAACTCGCTTCAAAATGAATATTCCGAATATAAAAATATACAAAAAGGTAGATCTCAGTGAGTTCTATGTCTCTGATATGATGAGGACTGTCGTACTGTATCGCGGGCCGGGCTAATGTTCCTAAAAGATGAAAATGGTCAAAAATGACACAGCGCTAAACAATAATGGACTTAAAGCAGAGTTGAGCGCTTTCCAAGCGCTTCCAACTCACTTTTTGTCATTTTCTGTGTACTTATTTCTAGCGATTTTAATTCAATTTGTATGAATTCTAGGCACCTTTTCAGCCAATTTCAACCTTGTTAGGTCATTTTCTAACGATTTTGATTTAATTCCAAGTCGTATCCACGTTATAAGAACGCGATTTGGCTGAGCGGTGACTCAACCTGCCAAGTGATGTGTGCAAACGCGCTTCACTAGACCCCTGTTTCGCGGGAAATTAATTTGAATTCATATGGAATAAATATGGCTCTGTGAAGCTGAAATCCTCTAGGCGGAAGGCGGAAAAAGGCTTGAAATGACGGAAGGTGGAAGGCGGAAGGAAAAAAGTGGCAAAAAGCAAAATTCCGCTCAACTCTGTTACTGATCTCAATTTTCTCCCGATTCAATTATCCCGTCTGTCTGTACACTCATCGGTCTGAATGTCCAAACTCACTTATCCCTAAAACTCTTCGTACACTTCCGACATTGGTACGGCGTCTCCCTCGTATGCGTTCTAATGTGTGCAGTCAACGCCTGACTCTGAGCGAACGACTTCATACAGTAACCACACTCGTACGGTTTCTCGCCGGTATGCACTCGTTCGTGCACCAGCATGTCCTTTTTGAAATGAAACCGCAGATTACAGTAGTTACAACTGAATCGCGCGGTTTTTCCGTTGGGTAGAAGATCTTCCGGTGGTGGACCTTCGTCGAAGTTCGCAGGATGGGCGGTCGACTGGAAATCGGTGATTTTGGATAATTAAAGGAGGACTGAAGTCATATTTTATATTTCAGATTATGTTACTTCAGAAAATTCTAAGAAACTTTTATCATTGGAGCGTATTCTAAAAATCGCTCTGAACGCCACAATTCCTGTTCTCCCGACTCAAAATGAGCCTTCGTGGAAGTGTTTTCTCACGCGAGTTTTGTCCACCGTGTAGTCCTCTCGGACAAAATTTTTTCTCAATTCCTCGTTTCCTCGCTTTTTTCAACAGACTCTCGTGTTTTTCGCAAAAAAAGCGAGGAAACGAGGAATTGAGAAAAAATGTTGTCCGAGAGGACTACACGGTGGACTCATTTTGAGTCGGGAGAACGGGAATTATGGCGTTCAGAGCGATTTTTAGAATATGCTCCAATGATAAAAGTTTCTTAGAATTTTCTGAAGTAACATAATCTGAAATATAAAATATGACTTCAGTCCTCCTTTAAAAAACGCAAAAAAGGCCGCCAAAGTCACGCCAGCCTACCTGATGATTCCTTAACGCCTCTTCGGTCGTGAAAAACCGCATACACTGCTGACAAGTGCTCCTGGTGAAATGCAACTTGTGATGTCTCATTTTACTCTCCAATTTCGCAAATATCCTCGGACAATAATCACAAGAATACATTGGTTTTAGCAGAGAATGATCTTTCAGATGATGCGTCATTGACGTCTTATTCGCGAATCGCATACCACAATTGAAACATCGAAATGGTCGAGCGTCTCCGTGCACTTCCTGCAAAAATCTCTTCAAAATGAATATTCCAAATCCTAAAATATATCAAACTGTAGATCTCGGCGAGTTCTATTTCTCTGTTTTAATACGGACCTGCTTAGGATTCATTGTTGTAGCGCGGAGCACCAAAAAAAAGTAAAATTCGTCAAAAATGACACTTTAGCCCATACTTGCAAAATGGGAATGAAAAATATATAAAAATGTAGATCTCGGCAACTACTACGGACCAGAGCGCTAGTCGTTAATGTACCGCGGGCCGGGCTATAATGGTCTTTTTGGCCATTCTCGCCTTTTTGGCACTTTATCCCAGCTTGCGATACATTAATGACTAGCGCTCCGGTCCGTAGTACGTCAGAATGATAGATTTCGCTGAGATCTACATTTTGGTATACTTTTCAGCTCATAATATTCCGTTTTAAGCAATATACTAGCCTTCCCCGCCTGAAGGCCCGGCTTAAAAAAGAGAACCGCCTTTTTTCAAAAACGTGAAAATTTTCAATGTTTCAAAATTTCTTCTAATTCTGAACCATAGTCGAAAATTTGACGTTTTCCCAGAAAAAAACGTTCAAAAAATCCTAAAATTTTTGAATTTTTGGTGACAATGCCCGGCTCGACTGTTGAAAAACTGTGAAAAAAACAGTAAAAAATCTCAAAACCGTAGTAAAATACAACTATTTTTCCGATCCTTACCAAGACATGTCTCTGATAGACCTCCTTATTTCCGAAATAAGTTTTACAATTCGCACAATGATACAGTCCAGCCAACGCTTTCGGCGCAGTCAACGGCTTCGGATCCGAGATCCATCCATCCGACGGGTCAATCGGCGCTTCCGGTGCGTCTGTCGCATTGATTACTTTAAATCGAAGAACTCGTTCGCCGATTTTGATAGCCATTCGACGAAGAGGTTCAGGTTGATGGGAGAAATGTTGGGATGTTGAGGATACTGTCGGGTCGTTTGATGGTGGAGAGGTGGAGGTCGAGGGGAGACCTGGAATTATTAAAGTTAGGGGAAAACTCACTTTTTAACCGGAAATTATCAATAATTTATTAGGTTAAAGTAATGGAAAGTTGAAGAACAACGAAAAACAGACAAATAAATACGAATTTTCGTAAAAATTCACTAAAGTTCGCAAAAATTAACGATAATTAAGAGATTTTGGATCCGAAATTAGAATATACCAGTCAGGCAATCGGAATTCTTCGTGATTAAGTGATTTTAATAGAAAATTCTTAATTTTAAAGTCATTATCCCGAAAATTCACAGAATTATAAAAATGAAATTTGATGCGTTCTTTGTCTATTTTTAGCGGTTTTTATAGAAAAATCAATTTCTGAATAAGTTTTTCTGCTTACTATTAGACTTTTGCAAAAAATGGGCGTGGCTTGATTCAGACACACGATTTTTCTTGTTTTGAAACAAAATTTTCGGAAAATTGACTATAAAATCGAAATTTCAGCCGGATTTTCCCGAAAAATTCATTTCTGAAACAGTTTTTCTAATTAGAAACTAATTTTTCCATTTTGATCGTTAAAAATGCGGAAATCTGCAAAAAAAAGCTACACTTTTGAAAAAATGGGCGTGGCTTCGTACAGACAGAAATGTTCTTGTTTTAAACAAAAAATTTTGAGAAAATTACTGGAAATTCGAAAATTCACTATTAATATCACATATTCGCAAAGAATTATGGAATTTTTTCAATTTTGAAGGAAAAATCGTTCAATTTTCGTGAATTTTTGCGATTTTTTGCGAACTTTTACAAAATTTCGTGCCTATTTATCTTGTTTTTCATTTTTCTTCGATTTTCCACCAATTTTTCGTCGAAATTTTCAACTCACAAGGCACATAAAGCATATCAGTGCCCTCAATACTATATTCTCCGTCCATTTCAACAATTTGCTCGGTCATTTGCTCTTTACTCGTCGATAATTGCTCCCGTTGAATCGTCGCCGTTTTTTGCACTCCGCTAGGCGTTCTGAAGTAATTTTTTAAATGATTTTTTGCTTTTTTTCGATAATTTTTGTTTTTTTTTGCGATTTTTCAGCAGAATTCCTCACTTGTAGCATTTTGTATCGGTCAACTCGTAGCCAACTGATTTCTCATCGCTCCAATGCCTCCCTGTTGCCGGGATTTCTACAAAAAATTATTTTTAAATTTCATTTTCCCTTTTAAATTTTACCATGAGCCGTCGTGACTTCCTCCTCGTATATTACCATTGAACATGGGTCATGTATTAATAAATCATTCATTTTTTATCAAGATTTACAAAAAAATCGAAAAAATATTCGATTTTTAATTAATAACAACGGAATTAAAGTGAATCATGTGAAAAATAAATGGTGTCGATTTACGATAAACAACACGCGCTCGCGGGATTTCGGAGTCTCGTTGTATCTCTTTTGTCTGGGTCTCTTCTTGTTTGCATTTGAATTGGTACTCTCTCGTCTAGAATTTATGATTTAATTTAATTTAATTTAATTTTTTTAGTAAAAATCAAATAAAAACTGATTTTTATTGAGGAATACACGAAAAATAACAAAAACCCGCATGAAAAGTACAAGAAAAACTAGTGAAACCCGGATATTCAATACAAATTCATGTTCTATCCTACTAATTCCTGTAGTCGTCAATCAAATTTTTGTGAGATCCATACAAATAATTATTGGCGTTCTTATTGCTGATAGGGTCGAAGAATGTGCGTTCGAAGACAACTTCATGCACGCATTGGACGAAACCAAAGTCGTAGTGAGGGTCGGCACGGATGAAGAGGCGGGTAGTGTTTCTGGAAGAGATAAGTAGGTCAAATAATAAAATTTATGAAGACATTTTTATATAGTTGAATAGAGCAAGTCAAGCTGAGTATTTTAGTAGTTGAAAGTTTTTGAATGGCTTTAATGGGTCAAGAGATATAAAGGAAACATTGAAAACGGTGAAAAAACAGTTTGCAAATTTTAAAGCTTAAATATTTCAGTAAAAACTTAAGTTACAGAATTTAAATTTATACTGGCTTTCAGAGAATTTTTTAAGCTACAAATTGTCAATATATCATTTATCAAAAGGATACTTAGTTTCTGCGATATACCCCAAAATTAGAAAATATTGAGCTACAACTTTCAAGTCAATTTTTTTAGCCTCAATATAAAGATTTTGCATTGATTTTTATAACAAATTATAGCTAATTTCTTTCTTAACATTTTTTTAATAGACAATCTTTTTCTATCTCCCCTCCATCACCCCTTAAAACCCTTAAAACCCACCTAATAGCCGGGAAGTCCTCCATTGCGTACAAACACGATCCATCCACATCGAAAACCTTCGTATCACAATTCTTCTCAACCACAGATGTTTCTCGATGCGAATCGTTTGGTAGATCAAAATCTGGAGTCTTCAAAAGATAATCGTAAAGGGTTTTGTGTTGGGAGTGCGAAATTGTGGCCACTGAGCACAGGTGTTGGATCCAGTTACGCGATACTTGGTATACTGGAAATAATCTTTTTGTTTAGACGGCAATGCACTAGATTTGACGACAACTTGCAGAAAAATTCAAATATCTCAATCTTAATAGAAAAAGAAGACCTACATTGACTCGAAGTATCGTTGGGGTCTGCGCTCAGTAGGGTCTCCTCTTTGAAGTGGACTCTGAAAACTATAAAATTGCTTCCTGAATTCATTTATAATTCTGACATACCCATTAATCTCCACCATATCCCTCAACCGTCTCGACCTTCTTGATAAAAACTTGGTGCTATGAAGAGGGATGTCGTGCTCCTAGAAAATTTAAAAATGTGATTTCTGGGTCCAGTGGGACGAAAGCTTTCAGAAAACAATTTAATAATTTAGGACATCAATATACTTTTCTGAAAGCTCTCAATGTTTTGTGACAAAAAACATACCGCCGTGATAACTGCATGCCTCCATTCAAACTCATCAATCTCCTTCAAACATTTTCTATGAGCACTGAGCATTCCGTGAGCAGTAGAAGTGTTGAACAGTTGCCGAGGGACAAGGACGTTGACCTGACAGTCGCCGAGGCGGAACATCTGGATTCACGAAAAATCTATGTACAGTAACCCAAGTATACAGTACTCACCCTCTCTTTAAACAATGCGTCTGCAGTGATATCCAGTGCAAAGCAGAAGAAATGGATTGGTGAATGCATCATGGTTAGAACTTCTTCCACGAAGTCGTAGTCCTGGAATGTTAAAAACGGTAAGTTGGGGATACTGTAGTTTTCTTGCCTTTGAACATAATTATATTTAGAAAACTCACCTTTGACACCACCCGAATAAAAAACATGTTGTGGTTCCCTGCCATTGACTTTGGCATGTCCGCTGGTAAGTATCGACGGCGACGGATTTGAAAACAACTGAAAATCCGACTATAGCTACAGTAACCTATCGCCAACTCACTTTCTATCATCCTGACTTGGCTCTAAAAGTGTCCGATTCTCAATGTAACTCAAATAGGTCTCTGATGTCGTGTTGAACATTTGCTCACAGTCGATATTGTTGGCAGGAGCCAGAGGGACGAATATGTGAAAACTAAAACAAAACAGGGTTTAAATCTGGTTAAGACAGATATAACGTACAAACCTATAAGTGGCGTATGCTGTTAGCGCCACGAACAATATCAATAGGATACATAAGGGGACTGAAAGTGCCCACATCGTTTTGGTACATATGTCGTGATTGGCCATGGGGTGCTCTGAAGAAAATTGAGAGAATTGGTGGTGATATAGCAAGGGAGACATGAGATTAAAGTTTTCAGGTAGTCGATAAGGAACGGTCCACCAAACATTAGATGGTTCAGGGCACAATAATCTGAACGGGATCTGTTGGACTAGATAGGAGCTGGTCAGGATTTCAACCACTAAATACGGCAACTTCAATTTTTTTTCAAACGTGTTTCCGCGAGTTTATTTCATAGCAAAACAATTTTAATTTGGTCCAAACCCCACTGAGAACAAGCAGCGAAACAGTGGCCGTGGAACATTCTAGAAATCTTTGATACGGTAGATTCAGGTTTTCCTGGGGAGAGCGGTGGTTTGCTAGTGGTAGGTCTTGATTGTACTGCTGTTTGATATTAATAACAATTTATTCAATTTTCTCTTTTGCGACGAAGGGAGAATAAAACGAAATAAGAAATGTTGACCGATTTTGGCAAACTTTTGATACCCTAAAAGCAGAAATAGAAAAGCGTCTAGCGGTGCGGTATATCTAGGATCCTAAAGGAAGTATCAAAAATCTGCTCAGCCGAGGTAGGATTCTCCAAACTCTTATATAAATTCCACTAAATATCTATTTTTGCTTTTGCTCTATTTCCTGGATTCCCTTGGCTAGAAATCAACTTCAATTAGAATTAAACCGTAAAACTATCACTAGCATGTAGTTTTCAAAAAAAAAGTAACTTTTGGTCAAGTGAACCTGCAAGGATACATTTCTTCCCGCGCTCGATCACAAGTCAGAAAATAATCGAACTGATCGGAGAGGGATCACCCAAATCGATAAACGATCAGATAGAAGAAAAATGAAGAAAACCGTGAATGTGTGACCAGCGAGGAGTCAGGTGAAGAAGAGAGTCTACAGTACGAGAGACGTAGAATAATCAACAAAAAAATAAGACGAAAGAAGGAAAAAAACAGGTTCTTCTAGTTTTGTTACGGGGGTCGAGAAGGGGGAGATGAACGACCAAAAACATCATATTTTCTTGTTGTTATTATGTTTTAGAAATGGTATATGTATATTTATGCAATTAGTGGAACAGTTGCAGTAGAACCAAATAGTTGGAGAGAATGAAAATTTTCTTGTGAGAAAAATTGAGATGACGTTAGATGGCGGGGAGACGTGGCCTTGAAAAGAGAAAAAGTGGGGAATGGAAAATGGACCTAATGGAAAGTGACGTTGATGACCGTTTCGTTGGACGGTTAATCGGGAATAAATGATTGATTGTTTAGTAAAAAGAATAGAAAGCATTCTGTGGGTCCGGGGGTCCGGATGTCGCAATAATTTTCAAAAAAGGCAATTACCGTAGAACCAGAAATCGAAAAGAGTCTAGCGGTGTCTGTTCACAGCGGTATATCTAGGATCCCAATGGAAGTATCCAAAAACTGCTAACTGACAAAATATAGCTTAATGTTCATAGAATATTTTTTTAGTTGAAAACGTTTTCATATCTTTAAAGACAGTCGAGATAGGATGCTCCGAACTCTTGCTAGCGGGGCCGCCTCTATTACAGGCCAGACCAATTTTCTCAACCGAACCTCGTAATTTGACTTTTTTTAAGCTCAGTTTTCTACCGATTTCAATTTTTTTAATGCGCCGAAAGACACCCGTCATCTGTCAATGTGCTTGGCATTGTAAAATATAATTTTCAAATTCTTATTTTTAGACCATCCGCCTAGTTGTGTTCATTTCAATCACACATTGATCGCTGGTCATTTGCCATTCCATTCTCCACTTTTATAGCAGAGATCATACAAAACACATTCTACTACAAATGACCTAAACCTGTAAACAAGTAGTAAACATTTTCGATTCACAGAAAATTTAAAGACCAGGGGGTGAAAGTTTTGAGAGGATTATCAAACTAGACTTTTTGCACTTTCAAACTTCCGTTTCTAACAGGATATTAAACAAAATCCAAAGATCTGCAACGCTAATACGATATGATATAATTCTTAGTGACGATGTGTTCGCAGAAAGACTAAAGTTTAGCTTTACAACGTGATATTCACATCGGTCAGTCAGAAGCATGTGTGTAAAGTGGCCTTGAATCATGGCCACTATTCGGAGTGAAACATTTTAACACTATTGTTTCAGTGCGTGAAATGGAATCGGTAAAAACTATACTCATTTCTGTATCTGTCTGAAAACCATCGATAGAAAAGTACACACACCGATCACCAACCATGAGACAGTCTTTACTCCCAATTCAACAAATATTTTGTCTCCAATAAGGAAATTGAAAATAGGTAAGGAAAATAGGGAAATACATGGTGACGTCACAGATTGGAATCTTTGAGAAGGTAAGAAAGAGAACAACGATCTGATATTTTGAAAAAAAAACGGTAGCGACATGGTCAGTTTTTGAAATGGAAAGGGAGGAGAGACCTTCATTTTATTGTAATTTTTCAATTTGGGAGAATGGGAACAAAGGAAAAGTGATATAGTAGCACAGCAGTGGTCGCGCAGATAGATCTGAATTTTTACCGAGTCGCGTTGCGTGCGCGTCGCGGAAACGTTGTCAACTAAAAAGATAGAGACCAAGTCTAATACTACATTTACTTAATGAGTCTCTATTTGATAAATAGTTTAGTTTTTGAGATATTACAGAAGAAGGGAAACAAAGAATGCCAAGAAAGAAGAATCGGTTTGTCGTTTTTCTCTTCATTTGACTCGTTTGGTCAATTCGAAAGATTTACAAAAACAGAGCAAAATACACTACTATTTATTTTTTCAAATAAATACAAAAAAAGCTTTTTGATTTATGTTTTTGGTCAAATTCAAGAACAGACAAGTGTCGTTTCGCTATTTGGCATCGCTCTTCCCCTCTCAAGGGTTGTACTCGATCGGGAGGTTCTTACGACGAACCATACCATCTCCTTGGAACCACTCACGGCGGAACTGCTTGGCGGCACCATCTGGAGTGTTGGTCCACTCGATGGTGATACGGTCGTTGTTAGTGTCCTGAAATAAAGGAAATTAGGATCCAGGCTCCCAGATTTCAGTGGAACTAACCTCTTGTCCGAAGGCGAAAGCATCGCAAGAGACGGCGAGAAGAACAGCCTCCTTTGGGTCGAGGACTCCACATGGTGGATCAACTCCGAGACGCTTCATGTTGGTGGTCTTGATACCGTATCCAATACGACGGGCCGACGAGTTGATCACTTTGATGTGGTAGGTGTGCTTGTCGTCGTACGGAGCATTGAAGACGATCTTCGCGTTGGGTTGGGTTTGGATGTCTCCTGGTGGGACGGATTGAGCCATGGCGTTGGTTGCTAGTTTTTGACAAACTGTGAGGTTTCTCTGTGGTGAGGGGTTCCTTATATGCGGCACGTTTATCTTTGCTCTAGATCTAATGTGCCAGATGAGTTGGAAAATCGAATTGATTAGAAGTGATGGTCACGCGGGATTTGGCAAAAAAAACCTATCAAAACGAATTTATTGCGGGAATATATATTTTTCCGGAAGTTCACGGAAAATCAAAAAAAAACGTTGTGATATTTATTTGGTAAAACAAAACCCGTCACATTTTGTTTCTCAAAGTTAATTAATATAAATAATGTGTTTATTCAAGCCGTCGTCGCTTTTCATCTGGTTGCTCATCCTCATCCTGATCATGTTTATTAGATTCGTTCAATTCTCCGGCTTCTTCTTTTTCTTCAAGGTCCACCTTTTCTTCTCCCTCTAATAATTCCAAACCACTGGTCTTTAAGCACCATCTAGCCCATCTAACGACGTCTCTCGACTCTGATGTTCTGCACAACCACCGAAACACTTCCATATGGTCAGTTTCATCTATTCTCTCAAATGACTCAATCGATTTCTGGATCTCCTTTATTTCTGATTCGATGCAATGCTTGTCACCATTGTCACCGTTCCTGGCTTCGCTCTCCTTCATTAACGCAAGCAAATAGTATATCACACTCTCCTGCTCATGAGATTGTCTATCTAGAAGGATCGGTCTGAAAATTGAGTGGTTTTTTATCTAGCATATTTAGAAATTCTTACAAAAACACTTCAGCGCAATCTTGCTTGAATATCACTTTGAACACAGACACGTCGATGTTGCTAGCTGCATCCGAACGTTGGCAATCTGGTGTATGAATATATCAGAACCTTTGAAGAGTTTAATTCCACTGAAACCACCACTAAGAAGATTCTGAAAAGATTAAATATCACTGAGATGACAACCGACAAGAATGATACGTTAGATGACTTTTTTGATATTGCTATCGTTCAAAATTTGACAAAGTTGAATTTGAATAGTTTCGGTCACATGGCTTGCTGTCATGATAAAGATGAGAGAGTGCAGTTTGGTAAAGTTTTGGAAAAAATTCTCAATTCACAAAGTCAGGAGATGTTGAAAGAGATAAGGATTAATGGGGAAGATGCAATTTTCATGAAAAATTGGGTAAAAGACGTAAGTTTTTTAATGCTCTCAGCAGGTACTGAGTTCCCACCTTACAGGTATACCAGCTAATCCCATCAGTGACCAAACTACATCTCCCCTATTGTCCCCTGAGTTTGTCCCCAAACTTCACAAATCTCTGCCAGTTCAAAAATGTCACAGAACTTGATATAAGTTGTTCTGAGCTCAAGAACTTAACTGGAATATCCAACATTAAAAATCTGGAGCTTCTCAACTTAAGTAACCTGGAATTCCGGGAAAAAGAGGATGTTTTGGACTTGTTCAATTTGGAAAAACTACGAGTTTTAAATATAAGCTCTTTTCGAAAGTGAGTTGTGCGCTTGGAAAAAGTATAAATTATTTTTTAAAGTTTTTTTCCAGCGAGGATCGTTTACAAAACTTGAAGTTGTATTTGCAATGTAAAAAATCGCTTCCACAGTTAAGATTTCTTGACTGCTCGAATAATGATATCAACTTGAAAGATCTATATGTTCTGGTAGAGACACATCCAATGCTAGAGGTGGTTTGTCTGCTTGGTAAGTACTAACGATTCGGTAGAAGCATCCATAAATCAAAACCTCTTTTACAGAAACCCCACTGGAGAAGAATCCACAGATTGAGTTCCCTGGGCGCACTGTCGAACTGTTAACAATTGAAAACGCCCATCGTTGCCTTATATCCTTGAACTACTGTATGCAAACTATCAAATACCTAGGCGATGTCAAAAGGATTTTCAACGAATGTGCAGAATTTCTGGAAAATTTGAATGCAAGCGACCAGGATTACAAGGATTGTGTGAAGCTCATGCTCTTTTTTATCAAAAAATATAAGGATAACGAAACATATCAAGAATATTCCCTCGATTGTTTGCTGTGTGCTTGCCAGTAAGATTTGGATTTCCAAAAATATATATAATTCGAATCGGTTTTTTTTCAGAAAAGCTCATCTTCTTGATGTCAACGAGAAACATCACCTTATCAGAACCATTTTGGATTCTTTATCTGACTATGCATGCTATGAAAACGATGCAGATGATGAGCCAATTTCCGTTGTTCATTATATTGCGTTTAACATTTTATGCAGAAAGGAAATCTGTGAAGCTTCGCCACAAGCAATCGACGCTGTCTGTAAAGGAATTGCTGATGTATTCAGATTTGCGAGTTGTGTGAGACCCTGGACGACGCCGTGGTGTTGTTTAATGCTATTGAAACAGCTGACAAGGTATGTTGAAATTAAATAAATTCTAATACAAGTTTACTTTTTAGAAAAATAACATCCCTAAATGCATTAGATGTCGCGGGGCTGAAAATTCATCTTCTCCAGATTTTTATGAAATATGACATTGAAGAAACCGGAGAAGAAACGTTTTTCGTATTGGTTCATGTCATGAATGATTTGACTTACGTCAACCGAGAAAGCCGCGCAGAAGATTTAATTCTCAGGTGTGACAAAACCATTATCCAAGGAATTATAACCACGATTGCAAACCTCGATAACGACTCGCAAAAGAGAGACGTTTTGAATATGCTAGAGGAATATGTGAAGTTTGTTGATGTATCAGTTTTTGAGAGCTTCTTTCATAGATTTGAGGAATTTCTGATGTGAGTTTCTCCAAAAAGCATTGCTCATCTCTTTTATACTATTTCTAGGCCATCAGTTCTTGCAAAGAACACTGAGGAACAGAAAGCTGTGGTATCCGTTCTGGGTGCAATGATGTGTTGTGAAGACCTGCAAGCCAATCCGTTGACCGAACAAACACTCAATGCGATTCTGCAATCCCTTAATTCATTTGACATATCTGAAGATACGGACGCCTTCAGATATATTGTGCGGACGTCAGATAACAGAGAAGCTGTAAAATGGGCAAAATGGATTTTGAAAAGCTGTGGTGTGGTGGTAGAAGAAGAGGAAGATGTGGTAAAGGTGGTTCCAGAAGAAATCGTTCCAGAAGAAGCGAGGGAAGAGGAGCCAGAAGCCAAGAAGAGAAAACTTTGATAACTTCTTTAACTTTTCCATTTATTTGTTCTTGATTCGAACCCCCAACTAAGATTTTTATTTCATTTAAAAAGTGCAATTTGAACCTGAAAACAAAACTATGATATCACAAGTCTCTATATCATTTGAAATGTATCCTTTATTTACAGAAAAAAACGAACAGATATAATTTTCGGTGCATAATCTGAAAGTATTATAACTCAAAAACCAAAATTATTCTTCCTGAATCAACATAACACTATTGTTAAGTGGAACTGTCAAATGTGCACTACTCTGTGACGCCTTGATACTTCCCATCGCCACCGATAACACCACTCGATCCAAGCCGGTGCCAACTGATCTCACACGTCGTTCACCTTTTTTGTTCGGCGCCTGAAAGCGAATAGCAGTGTTATCATAAATAGGTTCAGCACCACAAGTACAGTAATCCCATGCCAAAAGGAGTTACTACATGGTTACGAATAAGGAAAATCAGAAAATCGGAAGGAAATTAAAAAGGTGAGAGCATAAAGTGTGTCTTACCACTGGACTCGGTATCACTTCGTCTGGTTTTGTCTGAATCTGCATTTCTTCATAGTAACTATGTCAGTTCTAACTAGGGAAAAGTATATGTCATGTGCAAAAACTCACATCATATATCATGTAGCCGCTACCGGTGTCACAGTAGCGTACTGTAGTCGCTCGACATCGTTTACTTCCGAGACCCTGAAATATAGCGATAGAAAAATTAAGAAGACATGCGGAGAAGTGGGTAGTGGCATCCTAGAATCCCCTTCCTTCTAGAATCCTTCACTTACCGTATATGGTTTGATATTCAGATGCGTCAGCACACAATTATCCACGTAATCCAGCACTTCACACCGAATCCTCGCATTGCACACCAAATAAATCGGTAGCCGACAGGCGCTTGCAACGACGGTCAGCAGAGATACAAGATCCGAAGACAATGTATACAACGGACGGATATTTTCAGACAACAACGATTCCTTGTCCACCAGCTCCCAAGTGTAGACCACAACGTTGAGAAGGTTGGATGCCAGATAGGAGCATGTGACGGCGACTAACATCAATGTGGCGGCACGGATGTTTTGACGATGTTCAGATGTGGCAAACCGAAAGAGTTTTGCGCCGAGGTGTTGGATACGGAGACGATGCATTATTGCGAAGTTAAGATAGAAGCACATGATGAAGGGAAGAGCCACTGTGAGCAAGTTGCGGAACCAGAACTGAAAATAGGGAGTGAAAGCTTACAGTGTGTAAGGTATACGGTAACCCTTTTGTACCCGGTGACGCATCGTCATCCCATCGGGATACTTCCGGGTCTTAGGCAAGCCAATTCCCAAAAACTTCCCATTCATATTATCACAACACAGTTCTTACAACTGCGCTCCACCAAAATCTGTCTATTTTTCTCTGAGTCTCTCAATTTCGCACGCAACTTTCTTTGGTTTCGGTAGAGCGTGGTTGTAAGGCGCGTGCTGTGCTAATAATATTCCTCGCACTCACCTTGTACGCAGTCTTGTAAGGCTCCGACTCTGAAAACTCTGAAGGAATCGCTGTCAGGGAAGTAACACCGGTGCAGTTTGCGTTGGGAACAACCTGAATTAAAACTATACATAGATTCTGAAAAATCTTTGGTCAACAAACCTCAACCTCAAAATACATTGGTCCCTTTGCCACAATGGCAATACAAAGACAGGCGACAATTATGATGAGGCGATGGTGTCTCGCGAATTGGCAAGCAATTTTTGAGATGGTTATGTATCTGAAAACTTTTGTCAGAGGGGAGGAGTTTTGGTTTTAAATTACCTTTCAAACGCGGCCGCACAAATCAAAAATGCCGATGTTGAGATAAAGACATGAGAAATGGTGATCATAATTCTCATATAAGACCACCAGGCGGCTGCCAACCATTCCGATGCAAAATAGTCCATATACAGATTCACAGGGAATAACAGAATGTACGAAGCTGACAAGAAAATGTCTGCTACTGATAGAAACATGAGGTAGATCAAATGAGAATGTCGATGACGTGGATTTCGAAAGAGAACGACGAAAAGAAACGTGTTGAAGCAGACCGAGATGAACGCGATCACAGCGCCAACCACACCGACTAGCATGAGTCTGAAAACGGTTTTTCTTTTTTGTTAAATCCCTCAAAATGTTGAATTTTATACGAGACATCATGCAAAAACCGGAGTCATGTTTCATTGGTTATAAATAATTTAAAATTTTCTTGTGAATAAATATAGTCACTTTTCTTGATTAATCGTGTATATTGACATAGGGGAACATCGAGATCAAAAATTTGCGAGCATGAACAGAATCTTAGAATTTTTTCGATTTTACAAATCAAGGTTCTAAAAAATTGGTTTTCGAAGTGATTTACTTTTTTCTCTATATTTTTAGCTATATTTCAAATAAAGTTTATGCAAAACGGACAGTAGAGATTCACAACCAATCACCGCTAGTGTATGTATAAGTAGAATCTTAGAATTTGAGCCTGGCAAATCGATTTTTGAACTCCGGAGCTAGAATTACAAAAGATTGTATTACCATCGTATTCAGAATAGTCGAAACTAACTTCGAGTAAATTTTCAGCAAACTTTCAAACATTTAATAAAGGGAGTTTCCTTGTGGGACTAGAATTAGTCTAAGCTTGGAGCCTAATCCTTTACATATATTTCCCCCCACTCACCTATTAAACTCGGGCGGGATAATTGAGCAATTCATTTCCCACCATTCATCCTCGTATGAAAGCACACTTTCAGTTTCCGTGTCCTCCTCTGCCATGATTGAGTAAATGTGATTCCTGAAAATCTCAATATTCAGAATTTAGAAAAAAAAGAAGAATGTGAAGAAACGGGCGGGAAAATGAGACAAAAAATTCAATTAAAAGATAGCGAGACCTCCCTCTCTTTCTCGAATAGTGTTGCGGGGGTCAAAATGTAATTTAAATTTTTAAACAGTTTTTGAGAAGAATAAACATGAAATAATATAAAATTTAAGAAGAATATCGCGTGTTGGCCGAATAAAGTGACAAATGTTGCAACATTTGAGTGATTAAAAGAAAAAAACGGGATGTAAAGAATAAGGAGAGAGTAAACAATTAGTAATGCGAAAAATGGGAAGGACAACAAGAAAAAAGAAACTTGGAAAATGTTAACAGGTCAACTTGTAATTTAATTGTGATTTTATTGGTTCATGGCTCTGTGGGAATCTGAAAATTGAGCGTGAACTGAATTCATAGACGTGATATTGCAGTACCCTAACAAAAGAAGGAAGTCTGGGCTTTCAAACAATCTATATATAAATTTGGTCATAATTTCGACTACGGGGAGTCCAATTCTGCAATCAAAACCGGCTAAATGTCTCTGCGAGCCGAGTTATGAGCTCTCAAAGTTTCAATATGATTAAGCTTTTTTTACATGAAATTCCATTTGTGTTCCCCAGCGGTTTACTTGTGTTCGAACGTTGCAAAAATAAAAAATCTTGTGTATACCATTTGCGATTCTGAATTCCAAAAAAAAAAGCTTAACCATATGAACAGGTTAAGAGCTCATAACTCGGCTCACAGAGACATTTAGCCTGTTTTGATTGCAGAATCGGACTCCCCGTAGTCGAAAGTACCTATAACAATACTTTAAATATTCCAAGTCAAGCCAATACACCAAAAGAAACCAGATCAAAACTCGAATAAAAGAAGACGACCTCCCAAACCCAGAGAAAGAAGAAGATTTGTGGTCAAGAAAAAAGGGAGAAGATAAATGGTCACTGATTGTGCAATGACTACATTGTCCCCCTTTCCATGCTCTTTGCCATTTCATCCAAATACTGAGAGAAAAAAAAGAGTTCCTGAATGAACACTCACTTCGAATTGTTTTCCAAAACGATGATTGTTTTGTTTTTTGAAATGAAAAAAAAGAGGAGGAAGGGTACCTTTGTCGGAATAGAGCAGCACAATATGAGAATAAATAATAGTGATGGAAAAAGGGGGCGGTGTGCTAAGAATGAGAAGGAAACGAGTAGGTGAATGGAAGAGTTGGGATCTTGTAAGGGATCATGTTCAGTTAGAGGTGAGTTTTTTGGAGGTTTGGTGGTAAGAGCTGCAATAAACCTTTAAAATGTCAGTCTAGTAGGCAAAAACGAATTTCACTAGCTGATATCTGCTATGCTGAAGGCCGAATTACTATCAACTCTGATGAGGGCCCCTAAAAAGTAATAAGCAGAACTATGTGGTTTCTCTGACACCAAAACCTGTCAAAAACACAAAATATACACTACTTCCTCTTGCTCATTATGTATACGTTTCCCACGACCACCGAAACTTTTTTTATTCCAAAAAGTCAAGTATTTTCTATTTCTTAGAATATATCTGGCCACCACTTGAGAATCCGTTATGTGATGTCATGTGAATGCAGTGAAAGATCAGATTCCTAGAACCATGGCTTCTCATTTGAACTAAAACAAAAAACAGAAATTTCCATTGACTTTTTGGTTTTCAGACAAAGGAGTACTTTTTCTAAGGAATTTTGGACGTTTCGGGTAAACAATTTTTTGGAAGAGGGGAAGAGTGATAATTACCATTTTGATGATGCAAGCAGGGGGAGAAATGTCTCTAGGGAGTTATAGGGGTGAAAAGCTGAAACTAGTTTTAGTTAATTTTGAATATGAAACATGCTTACGTTCTACCGCATAGTTACCTAATAGATATGACACGAAGAGTTTGACTAGACTAAAAAATCGCTCATGCAGCAAAACTGCAAAATGGGCGTGGTCTAACGTTTTCTTAACGGCTTTTCCATGCTATTAAGTATTCGAAGGACATCATTTCAAGGCTAAAAAGTTGCCTAGAATTGGACTTGATACGGATTAGAACTATTAGAATTGGCAGAAACTCTAGTGGGCACACGTAGTATTTAAGTTATTAGACAAAACGCTGGAAGTAGGTGTGGCCTAATAATCGAAAAAGCTGTAGATTTACATGATTAATTCTTGATTTTTGGCGTCTAGAACGTTTTTAAACTGGAAAAATCAAAGATGCCATTGGCACGCAGTTGACAGGTTAATTGAGGACTATGCTTCCAAAAGTGGGCGTGTCCTAAATCGTTTTTGAAGAAACTGCAAAAGAATCTCGGAGGTCATAGAACCTATCTCTCGTCATTCGGACAAGGCGGAAACAGAAAATAAATCAGTGTTAACCAAGAGTTCGATTAGCCAAAACAGAAAACAAGAAAAAACACACACATATAGAGCAAATGTGGACAGAAAAATCTGAAAAACAAGCATTAGGATGGGTGGGGGACCTTCTCTATCTGGAGGAGAAGCACAATAACTCTTATTTAGTGAAGAAGATGGGAAAGGGAGGAGATAAATCGAATCAAAAGGCGAGAGGGTCCTCCGCCTCATAGATGATGTTGATAGCATTGAATTGAGAAGAAAAAAAGAGAAGAAGAAGGGTTAGAAGACGTCACCACATGGTATTCTGGAGAAGAAGAAGAAGGGGAGGAGAATGTCATGGGTCTAGGATAAATAGGAAGGAAGTGGGTTTCTGGAGATTAGATATTGAAAGAAATCCGGATAGGTGGACAGTGGTTAAACAGGTCAACCCTCAGATAGCTTTTTACCGTTCTAGGTCGTCGGCACTTTCAGAAGAGGAAAATTCGCAATAGGAGTTCAGAAACTCTTCTCTGAAGAAGTTGGGTCCAAGTACGCTTATTACTGAAAGGGTTAAAGATAATTGTGAGGTCATGAACGATTTTGAAAATGTTTTCGAATTCTATTAAAACTTTGATCTTGTTTTTCTCAAATACCAGACCCCTAGGACAAAAACTAAATATATATTTGAAAGCAGTGTTTTCTCAACTTCCCCAATTATATAGGTGACGTCCTATATCTCCCAACTGACTCTGCAGTTTTTCCTAGTGGGGGTGCCCTTTCTCTATTTGTTTTAATTTAGTTAAGTCAAAGACAGTAACATTAACGTATAATTAAGTCGAGTCAATTTCAATACCTAAACAAATTACTGACTACTGTACCTTCTATATAAGCTAAACAGTTTCCAGTAATTTCAACGACTTCTAAGTACATTGAATGACAAAGTAACTCACATTGCTAAAGGGCTCCAAACAGGCAAAACGCACTTATGAAGCCTCCCTGACTCACAAAGAAACAAAAAAGCGAGTCTACTCATAAGAAAAGTATATCTGACAAGGGCACGTCTCCTTTCTTTTCTCATTTTCTCAGGGTTTTTTTCTCTCAACCTAAATAACTACCCAGATATCTAACTTCCTATCTAAGAATATGTCTGCTTGAAATATCCGGTGGTAACAGGTAAGAAAAACGTTATGCAGCATATAAACAAGAAAAAATACTTCCTTTTTTGCAAACAAAATTCTAAGAATGCTGAAATTTTGCTTGAGGGCGATCTGGTTACGTACGCTGGCGTTAATGAGCAAACAGTAGTGAATCATTTTAAGGGAAATATAAAATTATGAAATAAAATAGGGATGTTACAATATTTGAATCAAATATCTGAATTTGACGCTTACCAAAAGTTTATGAATTTCAGCGGTTTTCAGTTGAAAATGACCAACTTTGTGAGGATGTCTTGGTATTCCTGATTGATCCAGAAGGACAATTTTGTTTGGATCATACAGAGCAAAAGTAGAACTATATTTTTGTAGTTGACCATTTTTTTGTACGAGCACTCTCTAGCAACTAACAGGCCGGAGAACGAAATATGTTAATTCGAAAAAAAAAATTCTCCGGCTTGTAAGTTGCTAGAGACTGCTCGTACAAAAAAATGGTCAACTACAAAAATAAAATTCTACTTTTGACCTGTATAGTGCATTTAAAATGTTCCTTATGCGTCAATCAGAAATACCGAGACATCCTCTCAAAGTTGATCATTTTCAACTAAAGTTAATAACCATATTTCCCCTATACAGATCATCTAGTGGACATCTGAACTATCAGATGCACAGAAACATTAGCATGCAGAAATACACCAACTCCTACCACCTAACTACTCCATTTTGCTCTTCTCTTCTACGTATCCCAAAAATTTCGCCAATTAACACTCCGCCCACCTCCATCAGCCCAAAACAAAAAGAGTCCCCCATTTTTCCAATTAACTTCTTTTTCGTTCGTTTCTTCCAAAAATTCATGACTTTTCGTAAACTCATTTACCCCACTTTCAAGGAGAGCACAATTTCCTCTCAGTTTTTTAAAAGTCTCCCTGACAAAAAGTTTATGGAACGGAAATTCAAAATAGTAATCTTCTGAAGGAACGATTGAGGAAATGACATTTTTTTCAAAAACTTGAAAAAATATATGAAGGTACTCAGACGGAGGCTCTCGTGCAAACTGAAAGAAATTTTTCTTTTTCTCTTTTATGAATGTCTTAAGGGGGCGGGAAGAAAAATAATATGAATAGAGAAGAATGGATGAGGTGAGAGGAGGGAATAATAATAAATGATTCCGGTATTTCCTTTTTTTTGAAAAATAAATAGTAATGGAAGATCCAAATGTCTGGGGTAAGTCTGTATATGTGTCCATTTTGTAGTTTTGATAATCAATCTGTGCATCCAGGCGTCCAGATGTCTGAACGCTTTTACCTCTTTACAGTCTATCTTTATATCAGTTTTATGAGTCTTAGAAGTCATCGTGGTTATAATTAATCCAATACTCAAAACAGCATGGTACCCTTCTCTGTCTGTTCCTTTCCTATCGCAACTCCTTCCAGTTCAAAAAAGTTGAAAAAATAACATGTATGTGTGAATGAACACATCAATTCATGAGTTCTCTTTTGCACTCAGAAAATTGAATTGTGTGAGAATCGAGTGTGTGTGTATGTGACTAAGAGATGAAAAAAGAAGACATGTTCAAGTATTTTTCAAGATTTTCTATCCTTCAAAAAAAAATAACATGATAGAACTTTTTTGTGGCAAATGGATGAAAAAAAACTTTCGAATCATGTCAGTTCATTCTATCTCAATGAGAAGCTGACAAGAGGGCATTTGGATTTCTAGACGGGGTAGCATGATGACTTGAATATTCAATCAATTATATAAAAACAGCTTTTTCAGATTTCCAGACATGCATTGTTCTAGCAAGCAAGGATTCTAACTACAGTATCTACTAAGATTTACTAAAGTAAACCTCACCCTAGAAAAGTGTAGCTTACCACCAGACTGTCCGGATAAGTCTACCCTGTTCTGACACAAGATGGTTTTGATAATTTTTTATGTAAAATTTTGTACTGTTCATAGAAAAATATGTGGGAGAACGCCGTGACGGTATCTACAATTTCCCAGCCGGAGCTATCAAAAAATGAGTCCTTGAAATCTACCAGCGGAGCTTGCGACACTATATACAAGTTGGAGGCAGTACGAAAGCTCAGCTCATCGGAGCCCATCGGGATCCGGAAAATCAGGAGTGAGTCTTACGAACAAGGTTCAGGCACTAGGGTTGTTCCTGGTAAGCGTTATAGAAATTGACGATTCAAACATCGTGTCAACACTAAAACTCATCCAGTTTAAAAAACAAAATTAAGGACATCTGGATGGACACACAGACAGACGAAACAGACATCGAACAAAATATATTAGTCACCTCCAAAAATCTCTGTGCTTTTCCCCAGCACCCCTTCAACCACTTGTCACATCACTCAAGAACAATTAACACAAATTTCTCGATTGAATAGACCTCGCCTAAACGGACCGCCCGAAAACCAAAGAGGAAAGGACCAGGAAGCACAAATCCGTTCATTTTATAGGCTTCCTTACAGAAAATATTCCAAGAAATCCGAAATACTTGGAAAATTCACGACGAAAAAAAAAAGAGCGCAAGAAGCCCCGCCCCTTCTCTTTTTCGGGCGGTTCGGCTCATTGCGTGCTTATGGATGATTACTTGGAATGGAGAGAAAGAGGACCAAACGAGTCTTCTTTTTAGGTCAAAAAGTCAGTAGAACAATAGGAAGATTATGAGAGAGAGGAGTACGTGCAGTGGGGGATACTATGTATGTGAAAACAAGGAAAATGTAGACAAAGGCTGTAACTTTCAAGGAAGACAGACTATGAACGACATAGTTGTGAATTACAAATAAAGAAGTCAAAAAACCAGTAATTATTGAAACAACAAAGTTACTCATGATATACAGTTTTCAAGGGGGGGGGGGGGCAAACCAGGCCTGAGCATACCTTAAAAACTCTACTTAAGGTACCGTGCACCGCAGAAAGCGATAGATGTTCTAACCTTTTCATAGCTCAGATTTTTTAATCAAATTTCTTATTAATAAACTTTTCACCTGTAGGGTCTGGACTATTTGATAGAAATTGAGAAAAAATCTTATCCGAGAGGACTACACGACATCGCGGAAAACTACTTTTCCACGACGGCTCATTTTGAGTAAAACACTGGAATTGAAGTATTTAGTGCGATTTTTGGTATATGCGTCAATGAGAAAAGTTTCTTAGAATTATCTAAAGTATCGGATTCGGCACTGAAAAATATGATTTCAGTCCTCCTAAGCGAGTTTTGGACATCCGGATACGCCGACACACGGACGGAGGAATTCCCTTGCAAAACGTCTCTTTTTCTCTGAGTCTCTCAATTTTGCACACAATTTCCTGCGATTTCGGTAGAGCGCAGTTGTAAGAAGCGTACCGTGCTAATATGTTCTTTAAACTGAACTCTACCTATTTTCTGTCTTTCTATTTCCAGCCAGACACTATTCCGTTTTGTGCTGAACTTTTTGTTTTTTGTTCTTCCCGTTTTCTCGAAAAATTCAAATATTTGCATTCAGAGTGCATACAAAAAATGAGAAAATATATTTTAAAATATTGCCGGAAGCAATAATTGAAAATCTTCAGATTTCTGAGTATCTCGATGAGGAAGTGTGCTGAAATTTTTGAAATTAAAAACCTTTTCCCCTAAAATTCAAACAAAAAAAAGGCAAAAGAGTGTCAATTGAATTCCCCGAATTTTTTTCTCAGAAGACGTGCTTCATCTGAATTCTCAGAAGGAAATTTGAAGAATCACATTTGTTTCTAAAGCGCCGCGAAAAGTGAGAAAAAATGTTTGAAACGACGAAGTGAAAACATTTTTAAAAAAAAGGAAAATTAATATTTCACAACACAAAAAGTTCCCTTAAATTCATTCATTCAAGCGATGTGAGTCGCTAAAAAATGAGAATTTTTCACAGTTGAAAAGTTACCCATTCACAACAGGAATTGCTATGATAAATTAGTTTCGAATACAAAAAATTACAACAAAAAATCGATAAAACAAGCATTTTCTTCAGAATAAATTAGAGTTCCTCGTGAACGATCTCCACATCCGGATCAGAGCATGCCAGTGGAGTACGGAAAGTGAAGTGGTATTCACATTTGGCGGGTTCGGTGACTTCGACCAGTTCGCTCTCCTCACCACACTCGATTGTGATCTGGAAGAATTTGGAGAATTAATGGAAGGAAAGGACTGAAAATTGGGGTTTTCAACATACTGGTTTGTTCAGATGTTAAAATCAGGTGCAACTTCATTTATAAACTGCGCGAATAAGAACTGTATCGTTTAGGAACTGTGCCGTTTAAGAACTTCTCTAAAAACACTGAGAAACTGCGTAACAACTTTAGCCTTTCTTTTAAAAACGCTAAAGTTGTTACCGTCAGTATCTCAGTGCTTTTTAGAAAAGTTCTGAAACGGCACAGTTCCTAAACGATACAGTTCTTATGCGCGCAGTTTATAAACGAAGTTGCACTTATTTTTTCAAATTTCTTGTCCAGATGTCCATTTTAAGCTAGTTTTTCAGCTAAAAACAATTTTTCGAGTGTTTTGCGCTGGAAAAATGTATTTTTTGATAGTTAAACACAAAAACGTAAGTTTTGGCACTAAAAATCTGGTTTCCAGCCGGATTTTGTAGCGAATTAAAAAAAGTTCAATAGCCTCTATTAGCACGGTGAGCTTCTTACAACCGCGCTCTACCGAAACCGGAGAAAATTGTGTTCGAAATTGAGAGACTCAGAGAAAAAGAGGCATTTTTCAAGGGCATTTCGGTGGAGCGCAGTTGTAAGAACTGTTCTGAGCTAATATAATGGGAAAAAAATGCTTGAATCCAACTTTTAACTGTATATCTGTGTGTCTGTATGTCCGGATGTCCAAAGTTCAATTTTTAGAGCATTTTTTTAATACAAAATTGATTGTTTTGCTGCAAAAAAACCTCAAAAAATAGCAGTAAATTCGGAAAAAATCTAAAAATGGCGAGAAGCCCAATAGAAAAATTTCGGTTGCATTGGAATGACTGGTTTTTGAAGCTAAAATACATTTTTTCGTGGAAATTTGAGTTCTGATGGGAAAATTGAGAAAAAAAAATCAAAATTTTCAAGACTAAACTCTAATTTTAAATGTCTGTCTGTATGTCTGTACGCCCAGATGTCTATCAATCATTTCGACAGATAAAAAGTATGATTTTCAGCTAAAAATGGCCATTTCTGACTCGAATTTCCAGATTTTTCACCGAGTCCTCTACCCACATCAGTACTCCGTTTTGGTCCATTCCAACACTGTTGTCCATCTCCAAAGTGCATTTTCGAGTACTTTTTCATTCCCTCGCCACCACTCCATTCCTTGAAACTTCCCAACGACGTTCCACTATACGCTCCCGTATCTTTTTGAGTATTCTGACCAAATGGACAGAATTGATACGTGTATTGTTGAACATTTCGGTCGAAGCACTTGTCTTTAAGCGCCGCCCATGACGAATCCTCTCCATAGTCGAAATTCGCAAAATTCTCGGCGTCACGAATCTTAGAATCCAAATCCTGCACCTTCATGTTTACTTCATCGAATAGACGACGTGCTTCACGTGCCTTCTCAGACGCTTGTTGTACTTCCGCCGGGTATTCTGGCATCTTGTCTTCATCCTCGGATTCTGGAGACGTCACGGACTCTGAATCAGATTCTTCTCCATCGTGACGATCCTCTTCAGCTAGAAGATCATCGTCATCTGGAGCGTTTTCGAGGGCCTTCGCACGCTCTTTCTCCTCTTCTTCCTTGAAACGAGCCTCCTCACGATGCTGATGACGGGCGGATTTCAGACGATCGTACATGAGGGATTGGAAGTGTTCAAGATCCGCTTCGTCTGGAAAATAAATCAGTAGTGGTGTATCTACAGTAGTCTCGACGGTACTGTAGCGATTCTCAAGCTCATAATTTCAAATTTTCAACTGAAAATCTTAATTTTTAAGCTATAAATCTGTTACTGAGCTCAAAACTCGGAATTTTGTTGGCTTGCACAATAATTTTTAAGCCAAAAACCTCATTTACAACCTGGAATTCTCAATTCTGTGCGGAAAGTCTCAGATTTGACCGAGAAATGTAGAATTTCAGCTCAAACAGGAGGAATTTGATGAGAATTAAATGAGTGGGGTGTCTGGATGTCTGTCCGATAGTCCAGATATCCGTAAGCCATCTATCTGTATGGCTAGAGTGGTTTTCTGTCTATCTCATCCGCAAAACGGGCCAGAGCATAACTCGCTTAAAATGCAACATTATGAACTGAAAAATATACCGAAATGTAGATCTCGGCGAGCTCTATGTCTGTGTCCTAGTATGAGTCGGATGACGGTTCGTTTATGTGCTGAGCGCCGGACTGAAGTGCCTAGTCCGGCACTCAGCACATTAACTTGAAAAATGCGATTTCTGCACTAGAAATGGCTTAAAACGCAAATATCTCAGTTCAGTGAAGCCTTCTGCAAAATTGGATTCCATATTCGGAATCAGCGTGTTCAGAAGTACCTTATAGAATATGAGCCAATTTGAAAGGCCAAATTACGTCTGGAACGCCCTAGTAAGTGTCTATGTTCCTTTCCATTTCTTGTCTGTCTTTTTATCCATCTCTCCCTCTAAACTCACCAACATTCAAATAAGCTTTAACCTCATCCTCATTAACAAATCCATCATGATCATCATCCAAAAACGAGTTCTGTCTCAACTCTTCCCGATCAATCTTCCCATTCTTATCCAAATCCAACTCATCAAACCAATCAGCCGCTCTCAATTTCTTCTTCTCATTTCGAATCGCTTCCCACTGATTACGATGCTCATCCTGCAACTTCTTCTCAACCTCCTCCGCCGCATTCTTCTCTCCCTCAAGTCTAGCTCTATCCGGTTCCAACGCCCCTCTTTCTTGTCTCAACGGCTCCACATCTTTCAGTTTTGAATCTCGAAGAGCTTGACCTTCTTTCGCGAGTTCCTGCCGCTTTTGGAACCCTTTTCTCGCCACATTCGCCACTTTTTCCCTCTCAATCCGGGCGGCTCTACCCAATTCATCACAAATATTCGGGCAATTCACTCCAGAATCATACTCGTCACTTCCATCACAACAATCGCAGAGTTTATCGTTCACTCTGTTCGTCGGAATGAAATTTCCCTTGTGACCGACGTTGGAGCAATAGAAGAAAGCGTTTCCACAGGCGGAGGTTCCCGGTTCATCGCTTCCGTCTTTACAATCGCAATAGTCATCGTTTAGTTGAGAGAAAAGGATGGTTTGGGATCCGTCGAGGCATCGGAACGTGTCGGTTGTGGAGATTTGGTAGAGATGGAGACCTGGAAATTGAATTTGTAGAAAAACATGAAGATTTGGATGGAAAATTCGTGTTTTAGGTAGTTTCTAGCAAGAAATTCGAATAAATCGTCACTTTTACCATCTTTTTCATCTATTTTCTCTCCAAAAACCCGACAAAAATCGATTATATTTTTAAAATACATTAGAAATTGACCAAAAACACCAAAAACAGCTGTTTTATTGGTATTTATAGGATTTTTTCTTTATAAACAGGTCAATTTTATAAAGAAAAATGTGTATTCTCTTTAAAAACCTGGAATTTTCGACAAAAATGGAATATTTTGGAATTTCAGACTAAAAATAGAGATTTGTATCGAAAACTCGAGTTTTAGACAGTTTTTAGCAAGAAATTCGAAAAAATCCAAATTTTCCTTCTATTTTCTCTCCAAAAACCCTGCAAAATCGATAATATTTACTTACGAGAATGTGGTACACCTTTCACCGGCTTCAACTGTCTCTGGGTGAGATCTTCTGCAAATATTGCAGGCGCAAGGAGAACGAGTAGTTTGAGAAGCATTTCTGGAAAAAAAATTAATTATTTGATAAGAAAAACCCATTAAAAATTGTGTTTTATTGGAATAAATTGAATTTTAAAAAATTAGGTTACGGTTTTAAAGGCGCATGCTACAAAATGGTAGCGGGTCTCGCAAAGAATCGATTGATTATTACTACTGTTGAGAGACCGTACAAATCGGGAAGAATGCGCGATCGGGAAGAAACGAATCGGGAAGAAACGAATCGGGAAGAACCAAATCGGGAAGAAACGAATCGGGAAGAACGAAAACCGTGCGGCAAAGTTGCGAAAACCGCGCGCGCAGGTTGCAAATACTGTATTTTCAGAGGCTTTTAGTGACGTTGCTACCCCTTTTAGCCTGAAAATACAGTATTTGCAACCTGCGCGCGCGCTTTTCGCAACTTTGCCGCACGGTTTTCGTTCTTCCCGATTCGTTTCTTCCCGATTTGGTTCTTCCCGATTCGTTTCTTCCCGATTCGTTTCTTCCCGATCGCGCATTCTTCCCGATTTGTACGGTCTCACTGTTGACATAATTTTTTGAAGAATCAATTTTAAAACAGATTTTTATCAGTTTTCCAATTGTTTAAGACTGAAAACACATCAAAAAGATAGAAAACAAGGCAGAAATTATTAATAGGAATAAGCGAAAAGCAAACGCGCTCCACCGCACGCCAGTTAAACTGACGTGTGCAAAACGTGGTAGTTTTTGGAGTTTCTCCATCCGGAAAACCGTCATTTCTTATCAATTCTCACTTTTCTGACCTAAATTTCACTCAAAAAGTCGATTTTTTCAGAAAAATGCGGATATTGAACGTCTCCCTACTGGTATTAGCCACGGTTCTGCTCGATTTTGTCAGTTTTATCGAGTGCGGTAGAGATTTTTATAAAATTTTGGGCGTTGCCAAGAATGCCAACGCGAATCAAATTAAGAAAGTGAGTATTTCGAAGTCTGCGCATTTTTTAGGACTGATTTCATATTTTTAGGCTTATCGAAAATTAGCAAAAGAGCTCCATCCCGATAGAAATCATGACGACGAGATGGCAAATGAGAAGTTCCAAGACTTATCGGCTGCCTATGAGGTTTGTGATATCAAAAATTGAGTTCAGAATAAAAAATTTTTGTGGAAGTGTGCAGAATTTTGACTGAAAATGTTAATTTTCAAAAAAAAAATTTCAAATTTTATTTTATTTTGAAAATCACAATTTCACCAAAAAAACACCAACCTTTTGAGTTTTTAAGCTGGAAAATCAGTCAAAAACCGAAATTTTAACACTAAAACTTTTGACAGATTTTTTTTCTGAAAAAAACTGATTTCCACGCAAAAAATGTGGGTTTTAAGCAATTTCCTATCAAAGGTGCTGTAAAAATCAGTTTTTAAAGCTTTAAAATTGAAGTTTTTGTTGCTTTTTCGTCAAAAATTGAAGTTAGCATTGGAAAATTTCGAAACTGCAAATTTCAGCTAAAAAACTGAGTTCTTTTGGCAATTTTCCGATTAAAAGTTTATGAAAAACTCGAATTTCTAAACCAAATTCAGCTTTTTATCGTCCAAATTGATATTGACACGACACGGTTCTTACAACCGCGCTCTACTGGAACCGAAGAATTGTGTGTGCGAAATTGAGAGATTCAGAGAAAAAGAGACATCTTTCAAGGGGATTTTGGTGGAGCGCAGTTGTAAGAATTGTGACGAGCTAATATTTTGACTAAAAATTTCAAACTTTAAGCTCAAAAACCCAATTTCTTCCCTCAAAAACCCACAAATTCCAAATTTCCAGGTGCTCTCCGACAAAGAAAAACGCGCAATGTACGATCGACACGGCGAAGAAGGCGTGGCGAAGATGGGCGGTGCCGGTGGTGGTGGACACGATCCGTTCTCATCGTTCTTCGGCGATTTCTTCGGTGGTGGACAAGGAGGACATGGAGAGGAGGGAACGCCGAAGGTATATACGGAATTTCTGCTGAAAATCCGTGAAAATTTAGTCAAAAACGCCAAATTTTGACCAAAAATCATCAAATTTGGTCAATTTTGCAAAAGTGGGCGTAGCCTAATACATTTTTTATAATCTTTTTTTTCAGGGTGCCGACGTGACAATCGACCTGTTCGTGACACTTGAGGAGGCCTACAATGGACATTTTGTGGAGGTAAACCAGCTGGCGCACCTGGGACGCGTTTTGTAGAAAAATGGAAATTTTCGCTAGAAAATCGGATTTTCGAAATCTGGCGTTATTTTAGCGCGTTTGGATTTTTGGCGCACCAACGCGTTTTCTGAAAGAAGTGAAATTTGGAAGTCAAAGCTCATTTTTCATTGAAAATAGAGTTTTTATAGGATATTTTCACTTAAAAATCGAATTTCAGAGTTCTCGGATTCAAAAACCTAAAAAAAAAATGAAGGTCACTGGCGCACCTTCGACGCGTTTACTTTTTTATTTTAAAGCGATTTCAGGCAAAAATTGCCATTTTTGGCAAAAAGCAACACAAAAAATGCCCAATTCGAGCTTGAAATCGGGAAATTTTATATTTTTTGATCTAAGAACCGCGGAAAATAACATTTTCCTCTGTCAGAAAATAACAAATGTTTGAAAAATCGAATTTCCCTCATTTTTCAGCTTTTTTTCTCTATAAAACCGGTAAAAATCGCAATTTTCAGCCCGGAAAACTCTGAAAATCCACATTTTGCTGAGTTTTTCCACGAAAATTTTGTGAAAATTTCAACAAAACAATTTCCAGATCAAACGAAAGTAGGCGGTTGGCGCACCTAGGACGCGTTTTCTAGAAAAACTAATATTAGTGTTTTTATAACGAATTTTCACTTGAAAATTGAAATTTCGAAGTTCTCGCTTTCCAAAACCTCAAAATTAAGGGTTTCTGGCGCACCTTCGACGCGTTTTTTCTTTCAGATAAAACGAAAGAAGGCGGTGTACAAACAAACGTCAGGAACGCGTCAATGCAACTGTCGACACGAGATGCGAACGGAACAAATGGGACAGGGAAGATTCCAGATGTTCCAAGTGAAAGTGTGTGACGAGTGTCCGAATGTGAAGTTGATACAGGAGAATAAGGTGTTGGAGGTGAGCAGAGGAGAGAATTCAGGCTGGCGCACGGTTGACGCGTTTTATTTCAGGTCGAAGTGGAAGTCGGAGCAGATGAGGGACATCAACAGATCTTCCATGGAGAAGGAGAGCCACACATTGAGGGAGATCCAGGAGATTTGAAATTTAAGATTAGGATTCAGAAGCATCCAAGGTATAGTTGCAACTGTGCTCTACTGCGATTCTTGATCTCAGTTTAAAGAGAGAGAGAGAGAGGACATTCCAAAATTTAAGATTTTTTGATATGAATCGATTCAGAAAACCAACAAAACTTGAACTTTTCGAAAAAACGCGCCCAGGGCGCGCCAGTAATGCTCAAAAAGTGTCGTTTATGACGGAATTTTCTGTAAAAACATCGTTTTTCGCCGGTTTTTAGTCAAATTTGACCAAATTTTCTGGTTTTAAAAACGCGCCAGAGGTGCGCCAGAAATTGGCAAAATGCACTAAAAGCAATGTAAATTTAACAATATTTTTTAGTTAAAACTTTATTTTCAGAAGATTTAATGTAAAAATATGTGAAAATCGTCTTTTTTGGTCGAAAAACCATCAAAATCGGTCCTCTAGGTCTGCCAATTTACAAAAACTACGGAAAAGAGATAATTATCTTGAAGTTAGGTCTGAAAATCAGTCTGAAGTGAGTTAAGAGACCTCAGAGTGCCAAAAATCGCTCCGTGCAGTTTTTAGTACATTTCAATGGAAATTCTCCCCTTTGTGCATTTTTCAAAATTAAAAAAAAATTCAATCGAAAAAAACACTTTGAAGTCGCATAACTCGCTTCAGACTGATTTTCAGACATAGCTCTAATTCTTCTTGGGATTTCTGAATCGATTAATATCAAAAGTCTATTGGAATAGTTGTGCCCCCCCCCCCCTCTTGACAGAGAATTGCTATCGTTAGTTCGCACTAAAAGTGTAACATTCCTCACCGCTCCCTGCATAACCACGCAAGTGCACTTTTTTCCTCCCTGTCAACGTAGCGGTTCCCTCTCTGAAAGACTTCAAGTGGTGGCGATGGAGAGTTTAAAAAACTACTACTTAACACCTTTTCCTTTCACAAATCCCCTCTTACCAACCGGTTTACAGTGACAGTTTTTGGTAATAGTTTTTTTTGGTGATGTGTATAATGTGTCACTCATAAACCGAACGAAACAAACTAATAACTGAACAAAGTCGTCACTTTCGATTGTATTATGGTAATACGATGGGGGGAAAGTGAACGAAAGGATGAACTTGATCTTTGGAATCGGGTTTCCAACTGTTCTGAGTTTTGAGCCATGCTCAGGAGATTCCTGTACACGGACGAGAAATTTTGAAATTTTGACTTCTGGTCAATGTTCTGATGTCAACGAAGATCTAACGTCACTTGTCAATAGTATTGACTCAATACTAATAATGACGTGATCCTTAGTATCAAGTTTCTAGAAGCAGTGCTGAAACTGAGGAGTCAGAACCTAGGCAGGTCTGTCTGGAACTCAAAGTAGAACTCTAGGAACCTGACATGATAATCCGGAGAATGAACCTCGGAGAAGACGGCTCCAGGCGCCAAGGTTTCAACGTCAGATGTCCATGAGTGCTTTGAGCGGTTCCTTTGAATTAAGGCAAGCCGGAGATTCTGGTACACAGAGAGGAATATTGAAATCCTGACTTCAGGTCAAATAATAGTTCTGAGCTAGACAGTTGTCTGAAGATCTAACGTCACTGGTCAATAGTATTGTATTAACTCAATACTAATGATGACGTGATCCTTAGTATCAAGTTTCCAGACGGAGTACTGAGGAGTCAGAGCCTATGCAGGATCTCCAGGAATCTAACATGATATAATCCGGAAACCCGACGGATCCAGAAGTATATCGTCAGAAAACCATGAGGACTTTGAACGGTCCCTATGAACACAGGTTCTGATTTGAGAAATCCGACGTGACACCCGATTCTACAAGATCGGAGCTCTATCTCACCCTAAATTCTTGCTCATTGAGACATCCCACTCCACAGAACGCTCAAGCAGTCGAGTTGCTATCAATCGATAGCTTTATCTTCTGAGAAGATTCTTCTCCGCCCTTCTCACCCCTCACATTAGAAAAAAAGAAGCACGAAGCATGCTCAAGCAGCCGCACACTCTTTTTCATCCATTTTTCATTACAACACATCCTCAGACTTGCTGAGAGTTGCTTCTCTTAGCTCATTCCTACATCACACCAAGATATACCTTAGACATTTCACGGCACTGTGCTCAGCTGTTTAACTGAAAATGAAAATGATGTCATTCTATGGTTTTTGAGCAGCTGGACACTGTTTAGTGTAACTAGCGATGAGCTCACAACTTTCAGTCTACGGCTGACTAGATGAATCTTCTGAATCATGAGATTGTTCTTAAGGTTGAGACCCCAAAGACCACAGAGTGCTCGAACAAAAGGGATTTCAGTCAGACGACTTTCGACATATTTTGCGATCTCTCTCTCTCTCCCGGTGTGACCAACCCTTAAAAACACACACACATACAAACACAATCACATGTTCCTCTAGTATGTATGTGGTTTCACTTTTTTCTCCTTCGTCTTCATCACCGCTCGTTTTCTCTCTTTTTCTTCGTTCCGAGACCGCCCGATCTGTATGTGACCGCCCAGAGTCTTGCCCGCAAGACAGCGCGCGCATAAGCACATATGAGAGAAGGCTCGTGATTTTAGTGAAAAAATGTTCGACTGTTTCACTATGTTTGCTCCGTTCATCATATTGCATTTGTCCTTACGCATTCTTAACCCGGTTTTTCTAAGGAAAATGACGTTTTTGAACTCATCTTGGTCGTTTAGTGGTCAGAAAATGGTCTAGAAAGCCTAGAGTGTCATATGAGATCTGAAATCTAACGATAGACCGGCCTTGTGACATCTCGGGTCCGAAAATCAAGAAATTTTTAGCCTTGAGACATTGGCGGTCTCTTAGTCAGGCTTACAGACATAGGAAATCGCATGGTCTGGTCATTCTTACGGTCCTTTTTGCCATAAAAGCTAAGATGGCATTCCTAAAACTATTGAATCGGATAAACTAGGTGTTTATCCTGACCTATTAGCTAAACTAGCTCTTCCTGGCGCCTCCTAATCGAATCAGACCCATCCTGGACTAAAAAAGTGCCAACACGTCACTTCCGCCTACACAGTCCTCCCACATCATCATTCAAATCATTCCATTGATTTCAACACACAATTGAATTCGGAATGAATTCTCTCCCCCTCTCCCAACAAACACGTAGGGAGTGGTTTAGCCACCCCTCCTCTCGTATTCAATCGCTTCTGATCAACATCATCAACAACACTGTGTTGTTTTCGACACCCCGATTTTAATCGTTGTTTTTCGCCTTCTTAGGCAGAGGCTGAAAAGAAAATTCTGCTGGAAATCGGTGAACTTCAAACGTTCTACCCCGGAACACAGGCTGCCCAAACATCCGGTTCGATTCTAAAACCAATCGATATCGGTGGAAAAAATGCTTCAGACGCAAACACACACACACACACACACACACACACACACACACACATCGTTTCGTGCTCATTCATTCTCATTTCCTTCCCCACCAACTACTTTTTCATTTTTCTCTCTCTGCTTCTCTCGTCACACTCCACCTGATCGCATACACTATATCTCTTCATTTTTCTATTTGTCCAACTGATTGATGTGTGTGTATGTGGAAGAGAAGATGAAGAAGAAGAAGAAGAAGCGAAGTTCGTCATTCATGTGCTCAGCGGGCAGCTCCACACTTGACGAGAGAATGAGCACTACCAGCTTGCGTCAGTCCGTTTTTTGCTTTTGTTATAGCTATACACTCATTAGAGTGATTTATAGTTAGTTGATTTCGTTCTTCGCGAATTTCCAAAGTTTTACACTTTGTATTTGACGGCTCAGCTATTCCTTACTGCTAGGACGCCTATGGTAGCCAGAGCACTCTCTGCACAGCCCGCGAGCGGTTTTAGCCATTGCTCTGACGCCTACTGTAGCCAGAGCCGGCTGAGGAGTTCTGATTTTCTGTGGAATATCTCGTTGCATCAGAACTCTTTTGTCCTTTCAACTTTTAAATTCACTTAGAATCTAAGTCTGTACCTCCTGAAGCAAGAGAACATCAATCATGATCACGCTAATTCGGCTACGATAACCTTGTCTACCTAGTAAGGATGACCTTGTGAAGGTTATTCAAAAAGCCGCATCAATCATGATAACGATCTGTTTATTCGAGATGGATCTATCAATTTCTTTCAAATTCAACGATTTGATTATGAGGCCTTCGGATTCAACTTGAATCATTCAAGACTTCTGAAGTCCCGATTCTACAGATTCTGAAGTTCAGAATTAAATATTTGCCAAGGTTAGAACACTTCACCAAAACCGCTTGATTCAAAAGTGTTGCAACATTTAATTGCTGTCTCCTAATCTTGACACTTTTATTGGCACCTCTAATCGGTCACGACGAATCGAAAGATAAACGACAAGAATGTGTCAATTACATCGTTATCATCGTGAATGAGGAATTGATCCCCCTATCTCTCAATCAATTGATTCTTCTTTCCGCATTGACAAGGTTATGTCAATTCTCAATTGGAGAACAAAACGCCTTTCAATTCAATTGATTGATTCGAGTTGAAGTGTCTTTCTCTCCTTCCCCGTTGGTGTTGGAATTCTGAAAAATAATTCTCTTTCAGCCCCAACCATCCTATTCTTCTCTCCCACGCATTGTGTTTTGGGGATTGAGAAGAATAGGGGGAAAAAGAATAACAAAATAGAAATATATTAAAAAAACGCCCACTTTTCCGCCCTTCTCACTCTCCGCAAGCCACACAACACAGTGCCTCCAGGATTCTGTTATCAGTTTTGTGTCGATTTTTTCCCCCTTCCCCTCCACTCTCCCGGCCACCCACCGGCAGTTTTTTTGGTTCTCGCAATCGCTCCCGTCGAATGAGAAACTAGGAGAAAGTTCCGGTTTTCTCTGGATGATTTCTCGCGGATAAGATGCAATTTTACCCGATTAGAGAAGAGACGGGATTCAGGTTCCTCACAGTTTTCTTTTCTTTTTCCGAGACATGTCGGGATCAGGTTCTTCTGATAGTTACAGTAAGGCTCGCCCCGAACGGCAGAAATCGAATTCGTCGAATCAAATGATGTCGGGAGCGACAGTTAGTACAGACGTCACCTTCTTACGAATTCAAACGAGAATTCGGATGATAGACACTGTACTTTAAATGGGATTATTCAGTTCTGAATGTTCAATGATCGGAAGCGAAGATTCAGGACTCTGGACCTTTAGGATTACTGTAGCTAGAATCTTGTCTAGGTTAGCTCCCGAATCTACTGCTACAGCAAGATTCCAAGGATAACTGGAATCTCCTGAATGAGATTCTGAAAATCTGGAATTTTTGGCTTCCAAAAGGTTTCTTTCTTCCCAAGATCGCTGTGCCTGTCCCATTACAATCCCTAGCCTACACACAGCTACAGTACTATCTGTCCGACTGTCTGAGACCAAGCCGTTTCAAGATTGTTGAGCTTCAGGGCTACTGTAGCTGGAATGTCGTCTAGGTTGAATCCCGAACTTTCTGACTTAACCTTCAGCAAGGTTCCAAGGATTCATTGAATCCAGCGAAAGAGATTCTGAAAAGCCTGCATTTTTCAGCTTCCAGAAGGTTGTTTGTTAATAAGATCGTTCTGCCTGTACCATAACGATCCGCTAGCATACACACAGCTACAGTATGACTGCAACCTTCTTAAAAAGTCGTTGTACTTCTTCTTCTTCTTATTGAGTGTACTATCACACTCCTCGAAGTACACTCAAAGGAAGTACACAGCTAATCCAGTTACGATTCTTCGCCTTTCTCATCACTTTTTCACATCTCTAATACCCTCCAATTAGCAAGAAAAGGGGCATAGTAGTAGTAAAACAGAGTCTATCAAGATGACCCCGATCGGCATCTTCTCTTCTATTCAGACGTCGTCAACGTCTTCTTCTTCACATCTATCTCCCGATCTCTCTCTCTCAATGACAATATCATTCCTCCCCCTATTACTAATCTCCGCAATATGTACATGCCTTCCGCTTCTCTCTTCTTCTATCGAGAAAACGGAGAGAGAGAAAGAAGGATTGTAATACGAAACGAATGTTTGATGCGTTGGCGGTGTTGTAGTGTGTTGTGTGTCTGCTTCACTGACACCCTCTCTCACTCTCACTGATTCCGCCACCTCTCGCTATTCAGTCTTCTCGCAGTTCTTCTTTTCTGTCAGGGTTTCTGTAATCTCTCTGTGTCTTCTTCTGAAACGGTCTTCAATTCCTCAACTAACTGTATTGGTATTACAGGTTCGAACGCAAGGGTGATGATCTGTACACGAATGTGACCATCTCACTTCAAGACGCTCTCAACGGTTTCGAGATGGAAATTCAACATCTCGATGGGCACATTGTCAAGGTTCAACGTGATAAGGTGAGTGAGAGGACATCCGGACACAACAGACATGTCTCCGTTGTTGTTCAACAATTAATGTTCAAATAGTGGACACGTACACAGATAGACACAGACAAAAATAATAAAAAGTGATCAGATCACGAGAATGACGTGGCACTGTGATGAAATGTGAAGTGATGACAACAGGAAATGTCATTGATTAGTAATAGGAGTAGTGATTAGGAATTTTAGAATTCCTGACAGTTTTACAGTTTCAGTTTTACTGTTTTTACGTTACCTTGATTTTCTGAAAATTTGAGGAAAATACTTGGAATCCGAGCAGAGATGTATATATTTTATTAAATAACTTTCTTCGAAAACTTCTATCAAGTATTTTCTTCAAATTTTGAAAAAATCAAATTTTCTTACTGGACCTACCTCTTCTTACGTGATTTCACTATTTTAAAGACTCTCGTTTGTTATCTGAACACATTTTTCAAATAATGATAGTCACAACTATTCAAAATCTCACTAGGGAAGGTCATAGAGTCAGTTTGGAGTTATTGGACGTGAGAAAACGGTAATAACAAATATAAATTCAATTTTTGCCCTCGAGGCGTGGTATTTGAGAAAAACATTGTCAAAGTTCGGAAAAATAGAGATTTTTACCTTTCTGACTCGGTAATTATCTATTTTTCCCAACGTTGATCTTGTGTTTCTCGAAAACCAGGCCTCGATGGCCAATACTAATTATATATTTGGAATCAGCGTTTTCTCAGCTTTCCAATGGTATAAGTCACGTCCAATAACTCCAAAATGCCTCCATGATCTTCCCTTGTCAGTAGAAATTTATTAATTTTGGAAATTAAATTTTCTCAAAAATGATTAATCAATTCTTTGCAGGTAACGTGGCCAGGAGCGCGTCTTCGAAAGAAGGACGAAGGAATGCCATCCCTTGAGAACAACAACAAAAAGGGAATGCTCATCGTGACGTTCGACGTGGAATTCCCGAAAACCGAGTTGTCCGACGAGCAGAAGGCGCAGATCATCTCGATTCTACAACAACAAGAAATCAAGCCCAAAGCGTACAACGGCCTCTAAACGACGGGTGGATGAAGCCTAGAAGTCGATATCAACAAGTACACAATTAGATCTTCCACGGAGCGAATTTCAAAAATCTCTCTCCTTTTTTTCTCCACATTTTTCTCCCCACCCCCATTACTGAAAAGTCGCGAAGATCTCCGGATCAAATCCTTCTTCATCATCTTCCCAAAAAAACATCTGAATCTTCTTCTAGCAGACGCTGATCTCTTTTGGTCTTCATCTCTCTGAAATAACATCTTCTGAATCCTTTTATCTTTTTTCCATAGAGTCAAGTTTTTTGTGTGGAAATTTCACTGTAAATTTATTTCCCCACAAAAAATTCGAACTCTTGGCCAACACTCGGTAGTAGGAACTGTAAAATGGAAATTTTTTGAATTTTTCCAAAAAAAAGCTTCTATCTACCGATCACGGAGACAATCCAGTGTTGAGTCGAACCTGATCTTCAACTCAAAAAATGGTCCAAATCAGACCTTTATATATGTATTCCCCACCTATAATCCCCCCCATTCTTGTTAACCACGTCAGAGTTTCTATTGTTTTCTCTCTCTCACTCTCTCGATTTCTCTATGCTTTTTAACAGGTTTTCAACCTTTCTCTCTCTTTCTCTGCGTCTCTCTCTCTCAACACACAGACTCTCTCACTCTCTCCTTCCCCCATGAATCCAAAGTTCTATATTTTAAATTTTTGGGTATTTTATCTCCTCTTTTGGTGGCCTTTTTCTTCTCTCAATTCTCTCAAAACAATCTAGTTTTTCTCAAAAAAGTTTTTGTATCTGTGATAGACACTTTTCTTCCCATTTTTTAAGGCTCAATTTCTTCTTTCTTGTTTAAATGTAAAAATGTTTCTCTTTTTTCTATATCGATATGTGCCTTCGCCTTGCCTTTGTGCTTGTCGCCCCCCCCCCCCCCCCCCCAATTTTTGATTTTCTATAAATTTTTAGTAATAAATGAGGGATAATTTTAAAAAAGGTGTTTTTCAGCTTCAGAGTAACAAGAGCTTTCAAAAAAAAATCATGAAAATCTACAGTAACCCGATGGTTTCAGTCCCAAAAAATACAGTAACCCGAAATCTTAAATGCACACTGTAGTTTGCGCGGTGAGACCCATTTTGAGACCCCGAATAGGAACCGCTATAAGAACCGGTTCTGGTCAGGGCGGTTCTACTTCGGACGGTTCGTATCTACACCCAGCAATCGCGCCCCACCGACAAGTTTCTCACGATCGAAAAAAAAGAAAATAATGCTTATCAAGGACGTCACGTATCTCAGCATACAATTTTTTGCTATCAAACGAAAAAATTAATTTATTGATTTTTCTTTCGCCAGACCCTTCAACCATGACTTCCAAACCATTCAACGTGCTAACTAAGGAACTCGTCTTTCTGAAAAATAAATCTTCGACACAAACGATTCGAATCGAAAGACTCGATCCTTCTGTTCTCGGAATCAGAGCTTCGCACAACCTACCGGAATGCTTCACACTTACTCCCAGTCAAGGTATTTATCAAACTTTTTTAAATTTTAAAATATGTTTTTTTAACTAAAATTCAGTTGTCACTCGTTTGCCGTATGAATACGAAGTTTATTATGACTCTTCGAAAAATGATGGTTTGACGATTCCGGAAACTATACATATCAAGTTCACAGAGAAGATATTTATGGCGGAGGGTTTGATTGATGGAGTAACGATTAGAGTGAGAATTGCGGAGAAAAAGACAAAGTGGGTTGGTTTGGAAATTTTAGAAGAAACTAAAATAGAATCATAAGATCAGTGTGAAGACGTAATATACATCATTAGAAAGTTGAATGGTCCAAATGGGGGAGTTTCAAATAACGATACGTACAGTACCGCTCAAAAGCTTATCAACTTTTGCTGTTTTCAGTAAAAACTGACCGAGTTTGCAAGCGTATTTCGGTGTCACCCGATTGTCCGATAAACTCAATTTTGTATGGGTTAGAAAGTGCAAAAATAGCAAAAAAATTTTGTAGTTAACCATTTTTGTTTAGGGACACTACCGGAAAAGTTACAGGTTGTCAAAGTCATTTCTCCCTGAAATCGACTAATTTTAGCGCATATTAGCGAAATTTAGGAGCTTTTCACTTTGACAACCTGTAACTTTCCCGGTTGTGTTCTAACAAAGAAAAGGTCAACTACAAAAATGATGTGCTATTTTTGCTATTTCTAACCCATTCAAAATTGAGTTCATCAGACAATCAGGTGACACCAAAATAC
Source organism: Caenorhabditis remanei (assembly GCF_010183535.1). Classification (NCBI taxonomy): domain Eukaryota; kingdom Metazoa; phylum Nematoda; class Chromadorea; order Rhabditida; family Rhabditidae; genus Caenorhabditis; species Caenorhabditis remanei. Next base: position 383,679 of record NC_071329.1, read on the forward strand.
ACTGTCAAAGTTGGTCATTCTCCACTGAAAACCGCAAAAATTTAGCTGATTCTGATTTTTTTTTCCAATTTTGCAACGGAGCTCCTAGAAAAAAATACTTGGGCTCACAGTTTCAGTACTAAAACATGTTGTTTTGCAATTGGCGAATCCCTGATATCCATTGCCACTGCCCTAATGTCCCCAATGTGGAGACTCTACAAATCGGGAAGAACACTTTTTTTTAAACAATTTTCAGTGACGGAAATGAGAGACATTTCCGGCACTGCTACTATCCTACTAGCTACTTTTTCAACATAAGACACTTCCCCTATCTCCATACATTGTGAAATTCTTCTAGGCTCGAATCCCTTGAATGCAAGTTGTGTCTTCTTCAATTTTCTGAAGAGAAAGAGGATCTGATTCCAAGAATACTAACTACATGTGGACACACAATATGCCAGAGCTGCGTGAATCAAATAAAACCGCCGCAGCCATCTATTTTCGGAATCGATGTACAATGCCCCTTTGACAGAAAGTCTACCAATCGTAAGTTTGTTTCCAACTAGAAGCTTCATGAAGAATGTAAATTTCAAGTCCCTCCGGATGGAATGCTTCCAAAAAACTTCACTGTGATCGAGCTGCTTCGAGAACACGAAGAAATTGCGATTCTGGAGAAGCTGACAGCGACAAAACTTTGTGAGGATCCAGATGTACCGTGCTTCGAGAATTCCAAACATGAATCTACATGCTATTGCACTTTGTGTAAAGCAGAGTTTTGTGAAGGGTTGGTTGGGATTGAAAATTTTTGGAAAAAATTATCTCCTTTTTTCAGATGTTTTGAAATCACACACGCTTCTAAAATTTTCTCAAGTCATAAAGCTATACCGATTGATCAAAAGCCAGTAGTTCTTCCAAATTGTGCAGTTCATCCGGATAGCTTGGTTTATTACTTGTGCAAGGTGAGATTTGATGCAAGTACAGTACCGGCCAAAATGATATCATATTTTGCCGATTTCAGTTGAAAATGTCCAACTTTGAGAGTGTGTCACGGTTATACTAACTTTCTCACAAAGTAAACTTTTTATGGATTGAACAGACCAAAAAAGATCTCCATTTTTGTAATTGGCGACTTTTTTGTACGGCCACCTTCTAGAGTTATAGTAGTTTTGAGAGAACAGCTCAAAAATCGCACTTTTTTGTACTTAAATGGGTCGATTTGATGGAGAAATCACTTTGTCGATATGTAACTTGCTAGGGAGCGTCCGTACAAAAAAGTTGTCAACTACAAAAATGAAGTTCTGCTCTTGATCTGTTTAGCCCATAAACAGTTATTTTGTGGTTGAAACTGTTTTACTATGACGCACTCTCAAAGTTGGGCATTTTCCAACCGTCTATTAAATTTTACAGAGCGAAACTTGCCAAACTGAAACAAAACTTTTCTGTGATGAATGTAAACTCAATGAACACGAATCTCATGAACATGACAACCTTGCTGAGAGAGTTGTCACCAACCAAGATAATCTCAAGGAAATTATCAAAAACCTTAAATCAACCGAACGGAAATTCCAACTCAAAATAGAAACAGCACAAACATGTGGTCAAAGTTATAGGAAAGATACGAAACTCTATACGGATAAGGTAGAGTCCATTAAAAGATATTTCGAAGCGAAGAAGGAGGAAGCCCTGAAAAAGTTGGATAACTATTTTGAAACAGAGAGGGAGAAACTGGAAGTTGAAAAAGAAGAAATCGAGCATGGATTGGGATTGGTGACGGAGGTTCGACGGGATATAGAGAAAATGTTAAAGAGGAAAAACAATTTGTATGATGTCGAAGAAATTATGGAGAAAGGCAACGCGTTGTGCTCGTTAGAGGCGGGGAGTGGAGGTGAGTAACTTTTTTTTTCTTTCAAAAATCCAAAAGTTGTTCTGAAAATATTAGTTGGCCATGTTTTCAACGATACTCAAACACAAGGTGGGGAAATTCCGGGCCAGGCCGGTCTGACTAAAAAACTTTCCTCACTAGGGAATAATCCTGGGTCGAGTTGGAGTTTTTTTGCTGCAAAAAAAAAATTTTTGTCAGAGTGTGATTTTCTGAAAAAAATTTAGTGCAAGTACCTAAATTTTCTAAAATGACGCATCTACAAAAAATGTGTCTGAAAATTGTCTAATGTTCCAACATAAACCATACAATCTACATGATTGGAACTACACGTAAAACCTAAAAAAAAATTGAAAAAAGTAAGAAAAACTTCTTTCACGAAATCGTTAAAAAAAACCGAATAAAGATTTGAAATCAGCGCAAATTATCCGTTCTAGTAATATATGTCTCGACCCATAACTCCACATCGACTCGGAATATTTCCCAAGTTAGAACGATACTTACACACTCACTTTACTTGATTAAAACACAATCAGAAAAAAAAAATCAACTTTCCCCAGTAAGTTTTTTTCAGCTCTCATCGTACCCTTCTCCACGATTTCACTGCCGGATGACATGTCTACTGAAAGCTTGCCAATAATCACTTTCTCGAGCTCCCCACCATCCACAGAATCAGCTAACGTAGAGCGAAAAAGTGTTGTTCGGGATGATCTGATTAGAGCGATTGATCGGAGACTGATAAAAGCGACGAGAAAATACTCACAGAAGAAATATTATAATTTGAAATAATTACTTTTTTCTGTCATTTTGAATAAAGAACAAAACATTTATTCCGAAGATGCAAGAAAAGTTGAGAAAAACCGGAACCCGTAGGTCTCAAATAACTAGAAAAGTCTATCAAAAAACAGCACAAACATGAATCAATTATTTTTCTTTCCCTTTGATACAACTCTCGGCACCCCACGGATCCCGTTTATCACGTTTCGAGTCGTTCTGTATACTGTACGAATTGTGTAGAATATGAGGGAGAATGTGCAGAAGATGACGAAGAAAAAGAAGGCGATGACATCGACCAAGAAGTATTGGAGGAAGTTCAGATGGTCGGCACCGCTTCTGGCGTGAGGCACTTCCTGGTGACGTTCGATGAACTCGACCCAGAAGGCTGCGTGGTAGAGTTCAGTGTATGGGACGTCGATGACCATGTCTTGGAAGATCAGCATCTCTTTTTTGTATCTATATATAGATTGATAACTTATTTCCAAACAATGAAAATCTGATTTTCTGGGTTATATGGTCGTATCATGGTACTGGGTTTTGGGAAAGTATTACTAGGACAGGGTATGTTTGGTCTTGCTACGAAACAGCCTGATTTTAAGTTACTGTACATAGTTATCGGTATAACACACAGCTTGATACATAGGAAAATTAAAACTCACTTCCAAACCGAGCAGAATCGGACCAACGCGTAAATAATTTAAAACTCAATATTATGTGCTGGAAAATATACCAAAATGTAGATCTCGGTGAGTTTTATGTCTTTGACCTACTACGGGCCGGATAGCAAGTCGTTAATGTACCGTGGGTAGGGCTAGAATGGTTTTTAAATTAATTTCCGCGTTTTTTGAGACTTTAGCCCGGCTTGCACTACATTAACAACAACCCATCCTGCCCATAGTAGGTCCCAGTTGTAGAACTCGCCAAGATCTACATTTTGCTATACTTTTTAGCTAATAAAACTCAGATTGAAGCGAGTTACGCGCCGGCCCGTGTAGGCCCAAGTTTGTAAGTATGAATTAAAAATCGTGCTCGCTATAATATCGTCAGTTTGTAATAAACTTATGAAACCTAGAAATTTAGATTCCCCTAGTCAATAGTATTCAGATAAGAACGTTTATGACAAGATACTGAGCCCCGCCACAATAACTACAGTAATTGTAAGCTTTCAATGACCATAATTTAAATTATCTCCAAGAAAAACTCACTTCTCATTCTCAATCACCTCCTTGATTGCTCTCGTCAAACTTCTCGCACTAAACTCCGCCTTCTCTACCATAACTCCACTATCTCTTGCCGTGATTCTCAACAGATTATCGTATCCTCGACTGGTCAATGGCACTCCGACAACCGGTACTCCATGATACACCGACTCAATGACACTATTCAATCCTCCATGTGACACGTGGCATCGACATTTCTCATGTCCGAGAAAGTCTTGGAGTGGAAGCCAGGATTTGGTGAGAAGGTTGGAGGGGATTTCAGAAGTTTGGAGGGTACCGTCGAATTGCCAGATGAAGAGAAGGTTGGGGAAAGACTTGAAAGTTTGGAGGTATGCTTGACGGATGGATTCTGGAGACTTGTTCCATTGAGCGGTGAATCCGGTGGAGAGAACGACGAAGCCATCGGGATAGGCGGAGATGCGGTCGGAGAATTCCTGGAATGAGAGAATCAGGGAAAACTAGAATCGCGGTTTGGTTGTCTTGTGACAAAACCCAAATTCAGGGTACTGTAGTTTTTACCACACTTGCAAGCACGAACCGGCGCGTAACTCGCTTAAAACTCAATATTTTGACCTGAAATTTATACCAAAATGAAGATCTCGGCGAGCTCTATGTCCTTGACCTATTACGGGCCGCATGGCAAATCGTTAATGTACCGCGGGCAGGGAAAATGTATATAAAAAAAATCAAAAATGACCAAAACAACCATTTTGGCCCGGCCTACAATAAATTAACGAGCAGCCTTCCGTACCGTATTATGTCAGAGACACAGATCTCTCCGAGATCTGCACTTTGGTGTATTTTTCAGCTCAAAATATTGCGTTTTAAGCGAGTTGCCCGGTTTGCAAGTATGGTTATTACGGAACTACTAACCAGATTTTCCAAGTATGTTTTTCTAAAATCTCCGAAATTTTACCTTTGGCAACTCCTTTGCCTTCCTACACTGAATGGCTCCAATAAAGTTGACGCGTGGCATGTATGGTCGGGAGAAGTCGAAAATTGGTGGTGTGTTCACAAAGTTGATGGAGGCATTACGCTCGATGTCGAATGTCGTGGCGACGCCCGGATAGTACTTCTGAAACTATTAAGGTATTAACATAATTTTGAAAGTCTTGACTTGATTTTTCATATAAACTTTGTTTTAAGGTAATTGGAGCCTTAGACCTCAAGCCTAGTTAGTCTTAAAATGGTAATAATTCTCTACTGTTCCAAACTTTTACTTTCTTATTCTCGACCACCAGACCTCATGGGCTAAAACTGAATATGTATGTGATATCAGCATTATCTCGGCTTTCCAATGATATGAGTCACATCTCATATCTCCACACTGACCCCATACCTTCCCTAGTAACTACCAACCTGAAAGACTGCATCAATTCTCGGCTGCACAATATGTTGGTGAATATACAACTGTTTCATATAAGACGCCACATTATAAACACGTTCACTGAACGTCAGATCATCAGTTAATCCTGTTCCAGCGACTGGAAGGTAGCTGGGTGGAGAGGGGGACTGATTGGCCCAGGCGGATTCGGTGCGGAGGCCGGTCATCGACCAGTAGATGTAGACGGATTCTGAAAAAAAACGCTCAAAAGTATATAACCTACGGTTGGTTTTCTTAAATTTAACAATAATTTGAAATCTATCAAATTACGAAATTCAATTTTCATCACACACTCACTCTTAAGCCCTGCCATCAACACTCCACATGGGTTGTACAAGTCGTCGACGATGACTGTAGAGAATCTAAAATACTGCAAGTTTTAACTATTTAATGTCAAAAAAAACTCACTGCTTCTCAACAAGCCGGTCGAACTTGCTCTTACTCCTAGCCAACACAGAATCACAGAGTCGAATTGATGCCAACCATCCGGTCGTCTGCTCGTTCTCGTTTAGATGGCTGGGGTTCCAGAGCTGGAAATTCGTAGAGTTAGATAATTTAGAGAAAATTCAATAATAAGATAGTTAGACTGAGAGCTTTTCAAAAAACGAAAACCATACCTGTCAAACGTTAGCGCGTAACTCACTCAAATATATAAAACTCGCCGAGATCTACATTTTGGTATACTTTTCAGTTCATAACATTGAGTTTTAGGCGAGTTGCGTGCCCAAACCGACAGTAATCAGAAAATCGGGAATGAATATACTTTTCTGAAAGCTCTCGGCGAGCTGAACACAGTAATTTTTATAATTTTTTTAAATTGTTAAAAATATAGGTGATACCTCCGAATGAGACGAGTGATTCCTATACTGATAAATATCCTGAAGAACTCGGTCCCCGAATTGAGCCGGCCAAAACTCCCTGGTCACTTCTGATGGGAGGATGACGTCAGACTAAAAATAATTGGAATAATTAATTAATTAAATCTGTCTAATGTCCATACCTGCTTTGGTCCAATCTCCAACCACGTCACTTTATGTTCCCTCTCCACCAATTCCTTGGCCAAAACTGCCATTGTCTGTGCGTGAACCGGGTAAAGGGTGCTTGGGATGAAGAGAACATCACCGGCGGATACATAGCCCAAGGCTAATAGAGGTAGTAGCCACGTTTTGAGCATTTTTTGGCTGGAAAAATGAGGTTTGGGTAAAAAGTTGTTAAGGGTCTCTTATATACTCCTAAGATAGACGATGTTATTCAGAGAAAACGGGACAGAGATCGATAAGAACGAAAGGTAACAAGTGATGATAGAGAGAGATGGTTAATTAGATAGATAGAGAGACAGAGACGGTGAGAAGAAAAGTAACTACAACATACAATTGTGTCGTTTGTGTAGTTGATTGATAATTTAGGCAATGTTATAAGTCATATAGAAGATAATACTTCAAAATACATTTTATCGGTCTTTAATGGATTTTGCAGTTGAAAATCGTGAAGTTAATTACTGATTGTCCAATTGCATAAATTTCTTTTTAGTTTTTAAAATATTCATCAAAAATAGGCAGAAAACATTTGTACATTTGACTTTTTGCAAAAAAAAACTTAAAAATGTAAATTTTTGTAATTAAACCCAGGCCGGCCCGTCGCAAGTATGTACAATAGTGTCAATTTAAGTAAGATAGGTACATAGATCAAATCTAGAACTTCAATTTTGTAGTAGAGAACTTTTTTGTACCAATTCTTCTTACTGAGCTGAATGTGAGTAAAGTTTTTTTCAATTCTTGATTAAACCTACTCAAAAAGAAGAATTCACATCGAATTCCTGTGACTTTTTAAGGAACCCGTGTACAAAAAAAACAAAACCACAAAAATCAAGATAAATTCTTGATCTACGTACCAACCAAAGCAAGTTAATACCGTTTGGCAATCAGGGACACCACCAGACACTCTCAAAGTTAGTCAACTTCCACAGGATCCAAAACAGGGCCAAAATAGCGAAAATTATCAAAAAAGACATAGAACTTGTCGAGATCTACATTTTGGTATACTTTTCAGCGCATTATATTAAGTTTGAAGCGAATTACAGCTCCTTTTTTGCAAGTGAGGTATAATATTCACTATTATAGCGCTCGACTATAATAAATTCATACGATATTTAACTAGACTGAGGAAATTAGAAAGGTCTCGCCACGCTTTTAAAAATATGTTGTTTCAACCGAAAAACGAAAAAAACTTGAAAAAAAGTGTGACCAAACATATTTCAAGACCCCCCGTCAGCATAGCCATAAACACTTCAAACCCAGAAAAGGTATAAACCATTACTATTGATAGTTTTCGGCAGTTGAAACAACAAAAACATAGAGAAAAGTGTTCTTTCTTATATTATATTTAGACACACAATCAAAACACAATACTCACGTCCATAATTTTGAATATTCCCACTGGAAAGTAAGGAAAAAAACATTGAACAACTATGGCAAGTGGATTGAAAGAAGAAGAGAGGTCTAGGAAAATACATTATTGAATACCTAGACATATTTTTGACCTACTGTATCTCCTCAGGGTGAATTGCTATAAAAAAGTTGTTAACTAGTAAAATGTAGAAAAAATTACGAGCTTCATTTTTAAAGTTGACAACTTTTTTATAGCTCCGCCCTTTATTGATATTCGGTAGATCAAAGATAAGGTTCAGGCTAGAGTGAGAGAAGCGAAAATATCTAGGTCAGTGAAATTGTCATTATACAAGTTTTTTTTTCAAAAAATACGCCGTGTCACTGTTTGAAAACATCAAAAACTTTAGAAAACCGAACAAGTTCATCCCGGTTTGGCCTAGAAGTTTAGTTTTGAATAAATTCAACTTTCAGTGGCAGATAGAAAACATACATGTAAAAGACTACTACAAAAAAAGTTCAGAAAGAAAAAATAGGGACAAACAGACCGACAGAAAAAATTGCAGCAAGTTTTTGCCCTGTTGTAACTTTCTTTCTACCTTGCTGTCGTATTTAACAAAGTAAGAAAAAAAAAAGAAAAACAAAGAACATTAGAAGAACCTGATTTAGGAAAAATACCAAGGAAATTTCTCTTTCTTTCTCTCACTCTCTCTTTCTCTTATCTCTCAAAGTACTCAAATTGTCTTGATAAGAAATCAAGGACACTCAAACGCAATACATATATATATTTTGCAGAACTTGTACTATTAAAGTGAATTTTGGTCTGAAGTTCAAAAATAAAGGTTTTCAATGACCTAGAAACCTCTCAGATGGCATAGAAACCCAATTTTCTAATTTCTATCATTTTATGACTGTATTTGAGATTTTCAAGACATTTTAAGTGTTCTAAAACAGGGAAACCCTATGGTGGCCTAGAATTCCAGTATAATGGCCTGGAAACCCAAAATTTAAAGTTTTAGGCAATGGACGTTTTGGAACCAAGGTAGTTCTAAATCGAGACATTTTGAGATCAGGAATCTTGATCCGGGAGACGTTTAATAACCGAGGCTCCAGCCGTTTCGCAACCAAGATCTTCCAGGTTTCTAAACGTCCTGGTTTTGAAATGACCTAGAAATCCGAAATCTGCCTTTCTAGGCTATTTCTATGCCATTTCGTGTCAAAAGTGCACTAAAATGAATAAAAAAGGAAAAAGTATGAATATAAAACTTTTGAACTCTCTTCCTCTCATATGAAACTTTTCCTTTTCAAGAGAAAGTTCGCTGCTTCGTTTCCCTTAAGTTGACCTACATATTCAAGAATATACCGTTTCATAATTGGTGACTTCTAAGGGGGCGGAAGGGGAAGGGTAATTAAGTAGGCTAGGAGGGAAGTGAGCGGTTTGGAACAGTGTGTGAAAATAGAAAAAAGTGTATTATAACAATAAACACAAAACAAAAAACATGAAAATCTAATAGCGAATGTACTAAGAATGTATAAAATAACAAATTAAACTAAAAAAAAACTATTTTTTCTGAGTAATAAGTTTTCCATTACAAGTAACAATTAGTCTCGCATACAGCTGTCGCTGAAACAGAGAATGCAGATGCTCGTTGACTCTCCGACCAATTTCCGAGATTCGTTTTCCTCCTTTCCCAATGATAAGTGTGCCATCGCGAGGCTTCTGACACCGAATCTCGCCGACGATTTGGAGGACTTCTCCCTGTTCTTCCCACTCGGAAATTCGGATTTGTACTGAGTAGGCGACGTCGGACGGGGTGGTGTCGAGAACGGCGGCGCGGATCGAGTCGATGGTGAGTTGTTGGGCGGACTGGAAAGATTGGGTTACTGTACAGTGAGTTGGAATGTGAATCTCAATTTGAGATATCTCAAAAGTTGTGCGTCAAAACAGATAAAAACCATACTTGTCACGGGCCGGGCCGGGCTGGGCCGGGCCCACTAAAAAAATCTTCCGGCCCGGGCCGGCCCGTCAAAATATTGAAAAAAAAGCTTGCTGCGGGCCGGCCCGGGCCCTGAAATTTTCAGAGGGCCCGGCCCGGCCCGGCCCGGCCCGTGATTTGACAAGTATGATAAAAACAAAAAAAACCGAAAACTGTCATTATCTCAGTTCTAGAATTACAGTAACCTAGAAGATTTTATACAAACTACAATTGCATAGAGCATGGATCTAATTGGCCTATTAGGATGAAGTCTGTGGAAAACAGGCACATCGACTACTAAATATGAATCCTTAATTCTTAGATCTTGTGACTTGGATCCTGGGTTACTGTAACTCAGATCCTGATTTTCAAGTTTCTGGCCAACCCACAAGGTAGCAAATATGCAAACAACTATATTTTGCTAGTAGTAAAAATCCAGAAACAGTCATTATCTCAGTTCTTGGATTACAGTAACCTAGAGCATTTCATACAGACTACAGTAACCTAGAACATAGTTCCATTAGATCCATGTTCTAGGCTACTGTGGTTTGTATGAAAAATTCAAGGTTACTGCAACCCAAAAACTGAGATAATGACAGTTTCCGGATTTTTACACTACTAGCAAAAAACAGTTGCTTACTTATTTTGCTACCTTATGAATATTCCCGTTATGTCAGAAACTTGAAAATCAAGATCTGAGTTACAGTAACCCAGGATCCAAGTCACAAGATCCTAGAATTCAGGATTCACATTTAGTTGTCGATGCGTCTGCTCTCCACAGATCTGTTTCCGATAAAATTTTTAGAGCCATCGGTTTCGAGCTCCAGAAAATTCCAAAAATTGAGCAATATAGCATTTTTTGTGTAAAAATGCTGTTTTTGAGCGCAAAAAGCCCTAAAATCCCATCCGGATTTTGAAATGGGTGACATGTAAATTGTATGAAATGTTCTAGGTTACTGTAATCCTAGAACTGAGAGTTTCCAGTTTTTCACGGATTACTGTACCTCTCCTGTCGGCATTCCCTCATTCATTTTCCATTCTCCATCCGGTGAAATACTCATCAAATGTTGTCTCAACTCATCGATACCCTCTCCATTCAACGAGCTCACAAAGAAAACTCGCTCGAATCCAGACCATCCACAAATCGTTCGGAACAACGAGCGCGTCTCCGAGTAGCTGCATTTCCACGTGGGTTTCTGGATGAGCTCTCGAAATTGACTTTTCCATTTCTCGTCGGATTCTGGAGGATTCTGGGAGTTTTGAACGAGAAATGGAGTTGTTGTGAGGGATTTGCCGAGACGACCGATTTGGGCGGGTTTTGTGGAGATTTGTTGGTTGTCTGATAGCTGGCCATTTGTGAGAATCTGAAAATAAATTCTGAAATTGAGATTTCTGACACTTTTCAGCGTTGTCCAGATCAGTGCATAACTCGCTTAAAACTCACAACTACAGGCCTGATGGATTGTTAATGTGCCGCGGAACAGAATAAAGAACCAAAAAGCCCTTAAAACGAGACATCACTATTCCAAAATTAAAGATTTTTGATATGCATTGATTCAGAGAGCCAAGGAAAAGAGAAAATCGTCTTGGAGCTATGTCTGAAAATCAGTTCTGAAACGACTTATAAGACCTCGAATGCTGAAAATCGCTCCGTGCAGTTTTTCAGAACATTTAAATAGAAATTCTCCTCGTTTTGTTCAATTTTCAAACGAAAAATGAACGTTTCTATAGAAATGTACTGAAAAAGTGCACGAACGATTTTCAGCATTTTGAGGTCTCATAACTCGCTTCAGACTGAGTTTCAGACCAAGCTTCAAGAAGATTTTCTCTTTTCCTTAGTTTTCTGTATCGATTAATATCAAAACATCTTTAATTTTGGAATAGTGGTGTCTTTCTTTAAGCACTCTTTGGTACCTTAGTCAGTCCCGCGGCACATTAACAGTCCGTTATCCGGCCCAGTGGATCAAAAGAATAGAATTCGCCAAGATCTATATTTTGATACTTTTTTTTCTAATTTTTCAGTTGTTTCGGTCAAAAACTTTAACAAAAAACTGTTTTTAGGTTTTCCCTGTAATTCGCACAGCCCTAAAAATGCCCATAATGGATAAAAGGCATAGAGCTCGCCGAAATACACATTTTGGTATATTTTTCAGCTCATAATATTGCGTTTGAAGGGAAGTTACGCTCTGGTTTGCAATTTTATTAAAAAACTACAGTTCCCCTGAATTTGGGATTCCCCGCAAGACCTAATTGCCAGTTATTCTTTCCCATATTCTATTCACCTCAACCAACGGCAACAAATCCGTTCTCCTCATCACCAAATCAATCTTATTCATAACTAAAGTGCTGGGCACATGTGAATATCTATGTAACATATGAAGAACTCGATGATGAATATATGCTCCAGGAGCTGTCGCATCCTGTACGACTAGAATGTGTTGAGCTCTCTGTAGGGCTCTTTCGGGGTCCTGAAGTACACGATCACCGCTTGTCGCCGACGTCTTCTTCATCGTTTGACGGACGTGGGAGGTGCTGACGGCTCCCGGTGAGTCAACGAACACGAGTTGTGTGGAATCAGTGCAGATTGAGGCGGAGATGTTCTGGAAATACGGATTTTAAGAGGAGGAGGACGATTTCCTAGTCGTGAAAATACCCTCGTCGTCGTGTCCATTTTACTGCTAACCGCTGAGAGCGGACATCTGACTAATGAATTTGTGAGCAGTGATTTTCCGACGTTCGGAGCACCGATTACAGCCAGTTGGAGACATTTTTGGAGTGGTTGGGTGGGCGTTTTCTGGAAAAATGATATAGCAGCATCATCCCTTTTACAACTACGCCCCATCGCAAACGAGAGAGTACCGGCGAGAGACGCAGAGTTTTTTTCTCGCGCAAAACACAACTTTTAACAGTTTTTGAATTATTCTCGCTATTTTTCAAAAGTTTTTTGTAAATTTTTATGAAAAACAGCAAAAATAGGTCAAAAACTGTGAAAATCTGTGTCGGCGCGACAAATTACTCTGCGTCTCTCGCTGATACTCTCTCGTTTGCGGTGGAGCGAAGTTGTAAGAAGTGTGCCGAGTTAATATACAAGGGCATTTGGATGAGGGAAAATCTGGAATTTTCAGATTCTAAAGTAGAAAAATGAACGGAAATCTGGAATTTTCAGGTGAAAATGTCTGAAAATCTGAAATTGTCTGAAAATCTGGAATTTTCCGGTTAAACTTGCCTGAAATTCTAGATTTTCAGGTCAAATCCATCTGAAAATCTCATTTTCTCACCTCCAAACTAGCCGACGTTGAAGCTGTTGAGAATAGGCGGCACGCCACGTGGATTCTTTTCATAATCATCTGGGAACCTGAAATTCTAGATAAGATCTGAAAATAATGAAGAAAAAAAAACAAAATTGAGATGGGAAAATGCCGTAAAAGTAGAAAAACAGAGCTGAAAATTGGTGAAAATAACGATTTTTATAAGGAACTTCAGGGGAAAATCAAGAAAATCAACAAGGAATAACAGATAACAATAAAATGGACAATTTTTGGGTGAAAATTTCAGGAAAATATCAAAAATTTAAGACAAAAAGTGGATATCAGCCTTGTTGAATGCGAGAAGAAGTGCCAAGAAGTCTTCAACTCTCATCTTTCGTGCACGATTCTCTGCGTATCCGGATGCTGTCAGTGTCTCCTCGATGATCTTTTTCATGTTGAGATCTTTCGGGATTGGCTGAAAAAATATGAAATTTTGGTGCTGAAAATCGCATTTTCTGGCTGAAAATGTGATTTTATCACTGAAAATCCAGTTTTTCATGCAAAATTAAAGATTTTTCGATATTAATCAATTCAGAAAACCATCAAAATCGGTCGAATTTGAGCAGGTCTGCCAATTTTCGAAAACGCGTGTCAAAGGCGCGCCAGTAATTGCGAAAATGCTCAAAAAGTGTCGTTTATGACGGAATTTTTTTAAACATCGTTTTTTTTAGGGTTCACCGTAAAAATATGTAAAAATCATCACCGGTCTTTTGGTCAATTACACCAAACTAGCTTAGTTTCAAAAACGCGCCAAAGGTGCGCCAGAAATTGGGAAAAAAGCACTCAAAGCGATGTTTTTAACGAATTTTTTTAAAGTAAAACTTTATTTTCAGAAGATTTAATGCAATAATCTGTGAAATTGACGATTTTCACAGATTTTTACATAAAATTTACTGTAAATAAAGTTTTTGCTAAAAAAAATTCCGTCATAAACGACACTTTTTGAGCATTTACTGGCGCGCCTTTGACGCGTTTTGAAAATTGACAGACCTGTTCAAATTCGACTGATTTTGATGGTTTTTCGACCAAAAATTGACGAATTTCACAGATTTTTACATTAAAATCCTAAAAAAACGCTACCTGATTCTTCATACTGAACACTTTTCGATAGTTATCCTCAATGACTTCAATCACATTCGATAGACGGAAAATGGCGAGAAGTGTCTTATTTTTTCGCATAAAACACAAACGAAGGAGTCCTTCCCACTCGACGAAATTCACTGGTGGCGGTGGATTCTTGGGAGCGATTCTGACGACGGCCGAGTCGACTTTCGGTGGCGGACGGAATTCGGTTCGTTTCACTTTCATCAACATTTCCACTTTGGCGAGTAGTTGAACGTTCACTGACAGTCTACTGTAGTCTTTGTCACCGGGACGGGCTACCAGACGATCGGCGAACTCTTTTTGGAACATGAGCACCGCGTATCTGGAAGAAAAAGATTGAAAATCACGAAAAAATGTGAAATTTTGACAGGAAAATGACATTTTTCGGGTAAAAATGGGAAATTTTGACTGAAAACTTAGAATTTTTTGAGTAAAGGAAGCTTGAGCTAAAATTTTGTGCATCTGGCGTGTCGTTGCCGCGTTTTTACTGTTTTTTCGCTCAAAAATTCCGAATTTTTTGAGTAAAGGAAGCTTGAGCTAAAATTTTGTGCATCTGGCGTGTCGTTGACGCGTTTTTACTGTTTTTTTCGCTCAAAAATTCCGAATTTTTCGAGTAAAGGAAGCTTGAGCTGAAATTTTGTGCATCTGGCGTGTCGTTGGCGCGTTTTTACTGTTTTTTTCGCTCAAAAAACTCCGAATTTTTCAGATTTGAGCAGTAAAACAGACAGAGATTAAGATTTTTGACATTGCCGTCTAGAAATATTGCATTTCAGAGTTGAAAATCAGTTTTCTGCAGTGTCTCCAATATATGATGCATCTGGGGTGTCGATCGCGCGTTTTCGATCTTTTTCGCTTAAAATTTCAGCTCAAGCTCTCAAAAAGGTATCAAAAATGTGATTTTTTTCAAAATTTCACCTCGGAAGTGGCCGATGAAGCAACAATTTCTGTACAAACGGGGATGAAATCTGATAGGGAAGATTCGCAACGCAGACATCAAAGAATGGCCATTCCTGCTTCATAACGTCTCCTCCATTGACTTGAAGCTTCGATTGGAGTGGTCTGTAACAGATTTTGAGTGAAAAATGGGGTTTTAACGAGGTAAATTAGGTTTTTAGCGCTTAAAAACATCAATTTTAGAGTTAAAATCATGATTTTATGGCTTAAAACAAGAATTTTCGAGTTCTTTGCATACTTACGTTCCCATAACTCTTTTCTTGACCTCGGCAATCATTCTCGGATCGATTTCGCACGCGATTACTGTCTTCGCCACTTCCAACATTTTCACCGTCAAATTTCCGGTTCCAGGACCGACTTCGAGTACGGTATCTGTGGATTTCAATGCGGATTTCTCGACGATCGCATTCACAACACCCGGATTCTTGAGAATGTGCTGTCCTTTGTCGGTGTTGAACGGAAGGGCTGGAATTAAAGTTTTAGACAAGAAAATTAAATTTTTGGATTAAAAAACGGTTTTTTTTTGCATCGAAAACTGACTATTCCGCAGTTTGTAGTAATTTCTTAAGGTAAAGTCGAATATTTAGTGAAAGCTCCGGTTTCGAAGTGAAAATCTATCATTTTCCATCAGTTTCACTAAATTTGAGCTTGAAAAACGCTTCGAAACCCCTAAAATTAGCTCAAAAATCAAGTTTTTCCTTAGATAGTTTTTTTCTTCACTATTTTGCACTATTTTGCAGTTTTCAGTTTTTTTTTAGTTTCGAAGTGAAAATCTATAATTTTACTTGATTTTCACTAATTTCAAGCATGAAAAACACGTTTTTTTGCATTTAAAAGACCCTTTGTTAGCTCAGAAACCGATTTATCCTCTTGAAAGTTTTTTTTCACTATATTGCACTATTTTGCAGTTTTTCGTAATTTTTTTTAGTTTCGAAGTGAAAATCTATAATTTTACTTGATTTTTTCTAATTTCAAGCATGAAAAACGGGTTTTTTACATTCTAACCCCTGAAAATTCGCTCAAAAATCAAGTTTTTCCTTCGATAGTTTTTTTTTCACTATTTTGCAGCGTTTAGTAATTTTTAAAGATTTAGCAGTGAAAATTCATAATTTTTCATGATTTTTACTAATTTTAAGCTTGGAAAACGCGTTTTTTTTACATTCTAAACCCTGAATATTAGCTCAAAAATCAAGTTTTCCCCTCAAAAATATTTTTTTCGTTCTAGAACAAGTTTTCACTAAAAATATTCAATTTTAAGCACTTTTCAGAGGAAAAACTTACATTGAACATTTCCAGTTGATGTTCCAGCTTTCGTCTTTTTCACTTTACTCGTTTTTCCCATTTTGTTATCTGAAAACCGTAAAAAATAGGAGTGAAAAATAGAGAATGACGAAAAAGAAAATGTCCACGAGGAGTACACGAGAAGTGGCCTAGAAAACTCTGTTACCGTCACGGCCGTGTACTCCTCGCGGACAACAGGTATTGTGCAATTTTACTCAAATACCTGTCGATTCCAGCAATATTTATCGATTAAACTATCTAAAAATTAGTTTCTAGGCAAAATGGGCACGAAAAGAGCAAATTCCGATGCCAAAAACCACGAAAAGTGTAAGGTTTTACCCTTTAAAACATAAAACAATGATAATCTTCCTATTTTCCAGCGAAAAAGGCAAAAATATTGGATTTTTCTGCTCACCCAAAACGCAAAATCGCCATACAATTCTTCTATTTGGGTTGGGAGCACGATGGACTTGTTCAGCAGCCGAACACGAAGAACACAGTGGAACATGTAAAGATTTTGGAAATAAAATTGATTTTTTTTAAAGAAAAATTGATTTCAGCACCTAATGGAGGCACTTTTAAAAACAAAAATTGTTGAAGACTGGCTGAAATGCGATTTTTCACGATGTGGACGAACGGATAAAGGAGTTTCGGCGTTTAGGCAGACGGCAGCGTTTGTAGCTAGGTTAGGAATGGAAAGTTTAGAAAAAATCAAGATTTTAGCTCTAACTCTCAAAATTAGACTCAAAATCATGATTTTCAGCTCGAACTCCCAAAATTCTACCTAAACCGTCCAAATTTCCAGTTTTTGGAGTGTAAATGATTCAAAAATCGTGGTTTTAGGGTGAAAATAATTAAACATCGAGATTTTTGGAGTAATAATAGTTCAAAAACGTGATTATTAAAGTAAAAAGTTCAAAAATCGAGACTTTTCAGCGAAAACTCTCAAAATTCTACCTAAAATTGTGATTTTTCAGCTCAAACCCTTCGAAATTTTACTTAAATTTGTGATTTTCCGCTGAAACTCTTAAATTTCCACCTAAAATCGTGATTTTAGAGCATAATCCCCTTTAAATTCCGTCTGAAATCGTGATTTTTCAGCTCAAACTCTTAAATTTCCACCTAAAATCGTGATTTTTTTTTAAATGAAAATAGTTCAAAAATCTTTATTTTAGAGTGAAAACCGTTTCAAAGTCGAGATTTTTGGAGTAAAAATAGTTCAAAAATCGTAATTTTCGGAGTGAAAATGATTCAAAATCGTGATTTTTCAGCTCAAATTCTTAAAATTTTACCTAAATTTCCAGATCCACCTGCTCTACGGACCCCAACGTCTTCTGGGACGACTCGACACCTGAAGACGTCCGAAATTCATATAAATCGAAAGAAGAAGAGCTTCCGTACATAAAAATGTTGAATGGAGTGCTTCCGAAGAGTATTCGAGTCTTTGCTTGGGCTCCAGTCGGACAGAATTTCAATGCACGATTCGATTGTAATAGGAGAACTTATAAGTACTCATTCCCGAAGGCTGGGCTGAATTTGGAGGTGATTTTCATTGATTTTTTGTTGAAAAAAGCGTTTTTTGATTGGAAAAACTGCGTTTTTATAGGAGAAACTTTGAAAAATGTGTTTTTTCAATCATTTTTAGAGTTTTTTTTTCTAAAAAAGGCTATTTTTTCAATCAAAAACCACATTTTTACTGTAGAAAACGCCGGTTTTTGAAAGGAAAAACTTGGAAAATGAGTTTTTTCCATCAATTTTAGAGTTTTTTTCATGGAAAATGGCTATTTTTAGTCAATAATCCCATTTTTCCTTTAAAAAAACCGATTTTTGATATGAAAAAATTAAGTTTTGAAGGAGAAACTTCGAAAATACATTGAATTTTGGAAGGAAATTAAGGAATTTTCGCCCAAAATCCTATAAAATTGAATTTCCAGAAAATGCGCGAAGCCGCTCAACTTCTAATCGGCGAGCACGATTTCTCGAATTTCTGTCAAATCGATATGAATGAGAAGCGGCTGGAACAGTCGTACACACGGAAAGTATATGATGTCACTGTGGAACAGGTGTCCACACATTCAGAGAATGGTAAGGAGAGTGTGAAAACGTTGAAAAGAAGAGAAAATTCCCAGAAAAACAGTGGAAAGAGCCATATTTCATGTAATTTCACAGGTTTTTCAACTAAAACTACTTTTTTAAGCATAGAAATCGCAAAAAATCGCATGGGGGCCAGTTTCAGACCAGGAGCACTATATGCTATATGATTGAAAAGTCTGCAATCTCGGAGAAATTTTTTTCGATCTATCTATTAGCACACTTTTCTTACAACTGCGCCCCACCGCAAACGAGAGAGTATTGAAGAGAGACGCAGAGTTTCTCTCTCGCCGATACAGATTTTCAATTTTTTTACTTATTCTCGCAATTTTCCACAATTTTTCGGTAAATTATTATGAAAAATGGCGAGAATAGGGCGGAAACTGTGAAAATCTGTGTCGGCACGAGAAAAAAACTCTGCGTCTCTCTCCAATACTCTCTCGTTTGCGGAGGGGCGCAGTTGTAAGACGGATGAGTTGCTAATAAAAGGCGCCATTTTCCGTTTAAAAAACCCCTAAATTGATGCAAAAATCTCATTTTTTCAAAGTTTCTCATAAAAAATACAGTTTTTTTCAACGGAAAATGTGGGATTTTTGATATTAGCTCGGCACAGTTCTTACATCTGCGCTCCACCGCAAACGAGAGAGTATCGGCTGGAGACGC
The DNA here is from genome assembly GCF_010183535.1 of Caenorhabditis remanei. NCBI lineage: Eukaryota > Metazoa > Nematoda > Chromadorea > Rhabditida > Rhabditidae > Caenorhabditis > Caenorhabditis remanei. Next base: position 402,679 of record NC_071329.1, read on the forward strand.
AGAGTTTTTTTAAACCTATTTTCGGTATTTTCCAATAGTTTTTAAATAAATTGCTATGAAAAAAGCGATAAAAGGTTAAAAACTGAAAATCTGTGTCGGCGCGAGAAAAAAACTCTGCGTCTCTCTTTCCGATACTCTCTCGTTTGCGATGGGGCGCAGTTGTAACAGGCTGTAAGGGGAGTGGAATGCTAATACATAAATGAAAAGTCTGCAATTTCGAAGAAAAAAGTTTTACGACTTCTGCTCAACTCTGACCCCGTTTTTCTTGAATACCAGGCCTCGATGACCAAAACTAAATATATATTTGAAACCAGCGCGTTTTCAGCTTTCCAATGGTATAGGTCACACATTTAGGCTTTTTCAAAGTTCCGCCTTCCAGGGATGTGCCTATGAATGCGCTTTGGGCGCTGAAAGAATTAAAAGTGGGCGAAAATGCGACGAGAGAGAGTGTGTAATATCGAGAGAGTGTATCTGCGTCTCTTCATTTCGCACACTCTTTCTCGTCGCATTTTCGAATTTCGGCTGAAAATGCGAGGCGCTCAACGCCACCCGGGCACATACCTGCCGCCTTCGTCGAAATGCTTCTTCCCAACTTCCAGATATCTACTCAATGGTGGAGCTGACGGTCTCGGGAAGCGGATTCCTGTGGCACATGATTCGCTACATCGTCACAGTACTCCAGGAGATTGCACGTGGAAATGAGGAGCCCTCACTCGTCTCGGATCTTCTGAATCTGTCGAAATATCCGAGTCGTCCGCACTACACACTATCATCAGATACCCCGTTGTGTCTCTTCGATTGTGGATATAAAACAGAAGACGTCGAGTGGAAAATTCACGAGCCAACGATGAAAACTACAGTATCTGGACTGCAAAAGACGTGGGCAACGTATCAAACGAGGTCTCGAATGATGGAGAATATGATTGGAGAGTTGACACAGATGACGTCGTCGTCGTGGGATTCAGAAGAAGACGTCACGAGAGGACTCCATGAATTCGTACAGGATCGACCGATACCGACGAGTTATTGCAAGTTTGAGAAGAGACAAATGTGTGAGAGTTTGGAGGTGAAGAAGCAGAAGATGTTGGTGAAGAAGGAGGAGAAGGAGAAAATGAATGGAAATTGATTGATTTTCTTAGTTTAACTGTGAAATTTTTCTACTTTCACTGCAAACATTGCAATTTTTAGCTCATTTTTGCCTGAAATTCTCTATTTTTTGTATTTTTTCCAGAAGAATGAGAGGGATTCGTCCAAATTCTAGCTGGAAATTGAGAAAAGTTAAAGCAAATTCAGATTTTCTCAGTTTTCCTGTGAATTTTTCCATTTTTCCTTGCCAAAATCCCAATTTTCAGCTATTTTTCACCCGAAATTCTTTAACTTTCGGCATTTTTCCGGAGGAATGAGATGGATTTGTAGAATTTCTAGGTGGAAATTGAAGAAAAATGAATGAAAATTCAGATTTTCTCAATTTTCCAGTGAAATTTTTCCAATTTTTCACTGCAAATTGGGGAAAAAAAAGGAATTTTTCTCTTTCCCTTAAAAAATCCCAATTTTCAGCTAATTTTCATCCGAAATTCTCTATTTTTCGCCATATTTTCGGAGGAATGAGCTGGAACTTGGAAAAATATGAAGAAAAATTCAGATTTTCTCAGTTTTCCAGTGAATTTTTAATTTTTCCTTCGAAAAATCTCAATTTCCCGCTGATTTTCACCCGAAGATCCCTATTTTTCGTCATTTTTCCCAGATCTCTTCGCCTAAATTGTCCATTATCCCCTTTCATATCTTTCCCAGAGACCATATGTTGCACCTCTCACCCCTTCCGCCCGAATCAATACTCTATTTGAATATTTTTGTGTTTTGTTAACAGTTTTTGTTGAATTTTTTGTTTTTGAAAGAAAATAATCAGATTTTTATAATTTTCACCACTTTTTACTCTCAAAATCGGTTTTTTCATACCGTTTAATACTTTGATAACACTATTTTCAGCATTTTCAGCCTAATTTTCAGAATGTCTCTAATCGACGATGAGAACGGTCGTCCCTATAAAGTGCATCTGTGCAAAACGAACATTGCTCAGAATAACAATAAGTTTTATGATATGGAAATGTTGGATAATGGAGGGAATGAACCGCAGAGATATTCGTGAGTCAAAAGGCTGAAAATATGGGAAATTTACGGTTTTTTGATGGAAAATGACAATTTTTCGTTGAAAAAATTGGTTTTTTGTTCGGAAAAATTGCATTTTTATGGAAGAAACTTTGGAAAATGAGCTTTTTTCATCAAATTTGGAGTTCTTCAATGAAAAATGGTGGATTTTAAATAAAACGTCTCATTTTTTCCGTTGAAAAAACCCTTTTTCGTTGGGAAAAACTGAATTTTTAGAGGAAAAACTTCAAAAAATGAACTTTATCTATCAATTTTAAAATTTCTTTTGTGAAAAATGGCGATTTCTTATCAAGAATCCCATTTTTTTTGGAAAAAATGACGATTTTTTCATTGGAAATCTTATTTTTCCGCTGAAAAACCTGTTATTTGATTGAAAAAAAACGGCATTTTTATAAGATAAATTTCGAAAAATAAGGTTTTTCAATCAACTTTTGAGGTTTTTTAAATGGAAAATAACGATTTTCCTTTGAAAAAACTGCATTTTTGATGGGAAAAACTTCGAAAAACTACCAAAAACCTCATTTTTACAATCTAAATCTCCTTTCCAGCGTAAAACTAATCAACGGACGAATCGGCTATCGCGGTGTGACGAATTTCAAGAATTTCGGTTCTCTCGAGAAGGCGAAAGAGTTTTTCGAGAAGAAATTTCAAGAGAAAACTCATTTGAGTTGGGACGAGCGGGATTCAGAGCCCCTACTGAATCGATACGTCGTAGTGGAGTTATTGGCCACTGAAAGGGGCGTGGTCAAGCAGGAGGTGAAAGAGGAGGAGCCAGAAGACGTCGTGCCGGCACCGGAGCCACCGAAGAAGACACGTGGCAGAAAGAAGAAGGCGACGACGGAGGAGGTGGAAATCAAAAAAGAAGAAGAAGAAGAAGAGGTTGATGTGAAAGTGAAGGAGCTGATGAAGTGTATTTGTGATGAAGATGTTCATTTGGGTCTGCTGAAACAGCTGAAATTCAATGAAGCATATGGAAAACCTATTGGTAAGGGAGATCTCGAAAATTGACTGAAAATAACTCAAAAATTGAGATTTGTAACCGAAAAATTGACGATTTTTAGCCAAAAATGAGATTTTTCCCCAAAAATCGCTATTTTCAATTCAAAAATTCACATTTTCACCCAAAAATCTACATTTTCAGCCCAGAAATTGAGATTTGTAACCCAAAAATTTGTCATTTTTAATCCTCTTATAGAGATTCAAGCGATTTTCAGACTGTCTCTCCTTGAGTCAACTGAAAACCGGATACGATATTCTCGCTGCGTTGGAGAAGTCGATTGGAGGGAAAAAAGGTAAGAAATGAGGACATCTGGACTCTCGGACTCACAAAATTACACAATTTTAAGTAGAATTTTCTCATTAAATTTCACTAAATTTCAGACATCCAAAATAGCAGTTTTGTAATGTAAGTCAGCACGAAATGTCTATCGTTTTTGGTTGTTTAGTTCTTTTTTGTTGTGATTTTTGGGTTTCTAGATCGGTTTCAGCTTGTGAAGACATTTGGATGAACAGACAGACAGACAGCTCTTTTCGCGGACATCTTGATACCCAGATTCACAGACAGAAGCCTTAAAACGAAATAGTCTATCTTTCCTAAAGACATCATGATATACCGGACACACAGATAGACATCAGGACTCAGACAGACAGTCAGTTTGGACATCTGGATACACAGATTCAAGGACAGACTTTCAGACATTTGAGTACATTGAAAAGTGGAAATCTAGATGGAAAAAGTTTAAAATTTTGGTCCGGCCTAAAAAAATATCCATTTTTTGATAATTTTGCAGAATTTCTGCATGATAGCCGAAAATTTGACGTTTTTGCAACAACAAAAAATTCGAAAACATTTGAATTTTGGCGCTTCCCTCAAGACGTCCGGACGCACCGAACACACAGACGGAGTCCCCAATTTTCAGTTTCCCCATCAAACCTATACTAACATTCCCATTTCCAGCCGCCCGGAATTTTTTTGCGAAAAAGTCAAATTTTCAACTTTGATTCAGAATTAGAAGAAGTTCTGAAAAATCATTAAAATTCTCACATTTTCGATGAAAAATTTCGAAAATTTCAAAAAATTGGTTATTTTTTGAAAAGTATGCATTAAACCTATACTAATTTTCTCTCTCCCATTTCCAGCCGCTCGTTCCACCACCCGTTCTCGCTCCGCCCCCTCCACCACAACCGCCGCAACAAACTCCGCCTCCATCTTCCACGACACCAACAAATATTACTCTCTGATTCCTCATTCCTTCGGTTTCCAAGTTCCCCCAAAAATCGATTCCCTCGCAAAAGTTGAGGCTGAAAGAGAGCTCCTCGATGCTCTAAAAGGATCAATTGAGGCGTCGATGGAGATGAAGGATCTGAAATCGACGAAATCCGATAAGGATATCTATCAACGACTCTACGAACGTCTTCCATGTCAATTATCTCCGGTTTCTGAGGAAATTGCAGAGAAAATTGGGGATTGTTTGAAGATGAGAGGACCCACTCACTTCATAAAACTCTCCTATTTGGACGCTTTTGAGCTCAAGAATCCAGAGGAGGCGGAGCCAGAGGCAAACCCGCCCCCACCAAAAAGAGGCCGAAAAACCACTAAAAAGACTACAAAGCGTCTCCTATGGCACGGAACACGTGTGACCAACGTCTTCTCAATTCTGATGAATGGTCTCCAGATTCCAGAAGGAGATCGGTATGGACTCATGTTCGGAAACGGAGTCTACTTTGCGAATGTGCCGACGAAATCCGCGAATTATTGTTGCCCGGAGGTGTCGAAGAGGGTTTTTATGCTTCTTTGTGAGGTAAGTATTATATCGTGAAGCCGAATAAGAATAGCCAAGAATCGATAGACAGTCGTTTATATGAGCGGTGGTTTTATGTATGGTTAAACCAAAGAATAATCAATATCAGAGTTCACTAGTTCTATAATTCGAAGGTCGTCACGTCATTGCCAGCGTGGACGGCCACGCGCCTTTCCAACACCTCCCCCCCTTGCAGAAGAATTGTGTTGACCACGACGAGCAGAGGCTGGAGCGATTCCTCTGGCACGAGCGGCTGGATGATCCGGACGGCTGGATCCTCGTGCATTCCTTATTCCATGCTGTGGTTCGGAGCATGGGTCGTAGCGGTTCGGAGCTCGTCTGGGTCTCTGGCTTCTTCGCAAAGAATGGCTTGGGTCAGCAGTTGGTCGGGCTTGTGGACTTGTGTCTGGCAACGGACTGATGGCAGTGCTTGTTGTAGTAGTAGCTGTAGCACTTGTACTAATCGGTAGTGAGTCTTGCGCTCTTCTGTCATAATCTCTCGAAACGTTCAATTCATAGTTCACTTCACTTTGAGCCAAAGACTGTCCACTACTGCCGCTATCAACTCTCGTCCCTCCACCGAACAAAAAATCAGAATCTGACGAAAACGGCAACCGAGTAGTATCTGGAATATCAGAAACATTTAGCCCCACCCTGTGACCCCTTAGGCCCCCGGATTGCTGGGTCTCTACCCTATCACCTTGAGTATTTCCGAAAAACAACGGAAAGATAGTTTCTTCAAACACATCCTCCTTACTCTTATCGCCAACTCTCTGTCTCAATTGATTCACATGACAACGATGAAGTCGATCACCAATCTGTACTTCATAGAGCACGTTCCCATAACGTCGCCGAACGACCCCTAAGCCCCATTCGGACTTGTTACCACGTTGAACCCGAGCGTAAACCTTTTGATCTACCTGAAAAAATTTTGCGCGCGCTGCGTTATGCGTATCGTATTGATGCTTCATTTTTGCTTGATAGTTTGACAACGCAGCCTTCTGATGATTTTCTGCCCTCGGAAGGAGCAGAGACATGGTAGTTCGGATTGCACGGTTAAAGTGAATCTCCGCAGGTGTCCTGCCATTAAGCGCCGCATGAGGCGTGTTACGGTAGTAGAAAAGAAATCTGGATAGTAACTGTTTCGTGATCGAACCAGTACCCTTCAATTTGGTGAGACCTCTTTTGAGAGTGTCCACCATTCTCTCGGCAGCTCCATTGGACCGTGGGTAGTAAGTTGCAGTGGTCGTGTGTTGGATTCCATGGTTTTTACACATGCTCTTGAACAAGGCACTGGTAAACTGTGAACCATTATCCGACATAATCAATTCGGGGAATCCATGGACACAAAATATTTCTTCCATTAGATCAACAGTAGAAACTGCCGAAATGGACTTTGTCATTTTGACTTCTGCATACTTGGATAGACCATCCACAACTACTAGTAGATAATTTCCATCTACTGGACCCGCGTAGTCCACATGAATTCTGATCCATGGCTTTTCCGGAGCCGGCCAAGGATTCAATGGCGCCACGATAGGCATCTTTGCTTGTTCTTGACAACTAGAGCAATGTTGAACAATACGTTCCACTTCTCTGTCCAATCCTCTCCAAAACACGAAAGCTCTGGCTTTCTGCTTCATCTTGATGATGCCGGAGTGTCCTTCATGTAGCTGTGATAACACGGCGGTTTGCAACTTTCTTGGCACTACTACCCGATCATCTAATAGCAAGCAATGTTGCAATATCTTCAAACGGTCTTTGTATCGATGCCAATACTTTCCACATCCGACTGTGGTTTCGGTTTCCATGAATCGTGGCGAACTAGCTTCATAACAGTTGAGACTTCTGGATCAGTTTCGGAAGCTGCTCTAATGTCTTCTGCTGTAACCGGATAAAGTTCCGCCTTTGGGAACTCGTCCTCGAAGTCATCCTCATTTCTTATTTCAGCGATCACAACATCATTTTCATCTCGTGGATAGTTTTGAATCATCCGCGATAACCAGTCAGCCTTCGCGAACTTAGCTGTCGACACATAGCTTATGTCGAAGTTGTACGACAATAACGTAATTGCCCAACGTACAAGTCGGTTCTGCGAGTGCACTGGCAGATCTTTGTTATCTCCAAAGATAGCTAGAAGTGGTTTGTGATCAGTTTGCAGGGAGAACTTTCTTCCAAATACAAACTTGTGACATTTTTTTACGGTGTACACCAATGCTAAGCCCTCCTTCTCGATTTGACTATAACGTTTTTCAGTCTCCGTTAGTGATCGTGCGAAGTGAGCTATGGGCACTTCTTGTCCTTCTGGGTTTATGTGACTGAGCACTCCTCCAATTCCGTATTGGCTCGCATCTGCTGCAATGACAATCTTCCAATCTTCCTTGAAATGAGACAGCATCGTCGCATCGGCCACAGAATTCTTCAATCTATCGAAAGCATTTTGCTCAATGTTGGTCCACTTCCAGTCGACGTCTTGTTTCATCAGACGGTCCAACGGACCCCTAAGATCGCTTAGCTTTGGAACGAAGCGACTGTAGAAGCAGATCGCTCCCAGAAATGAAGCTAGTTGCTTCTGGTTTTTTGGAGATTCCATTCCGCGGATTACTTCAGTTTTCTGTGGATCGGGTTTTCTTCCGTTTCCGTTTACTATAAATCCCAGGAATTTGATCTCTGACTTGGCGAAGGCACATTTCTCTAGACTCACTTTTAATCCATACTCTTCAAGACGAGCGAACAACAACTTTAGTATGTGTTCATGTTCATGCATCGTCTCTGCGGATACAATAATGTCGTCTAAATAAGATGCGACACCTGGCAGCCCATTAGTTAGCTTATCAACAACTTTCTGAAAAATAGCTGGAGCGGGCTTCAACCCAAACGGCATCCGTTTATACTTGAACAGTCCCAAGTGGGTGTTGATGACAGCGAGCTTCTGCGCCTCTGGATCAAGTTCAATCTGCAAGTACGCATCTTTCAGATCGATTTGCGAGAAAATCTTCCCTTTTAACTTTCCAAATATATCTTCACTGGTTGGTAACGGATGGTATTCATCCTGCAAGGCAGTGTTCAGACCAGAACTTTTGAAGTCAGCACATATACGCACTTTACCCGAATCCTTTTTTCGGACCACGACAGTAGGTGAGGCCCAGTCGGAATGTGAGATGCGCTCAATTACTCCCATGTTTTCAAGTCGTTTCAGTTCTGCTTCTACTGGTTTTTCAGATCCATACGGAACTGGTCGGCTCTTTTTGAATGTTGGTTTTACATTCGGAAGAGTGCGAACTTGCGCTTTCTCTTTCGTGCACAACCCTAATGTATCTTCGAAAACTTTTGGAAATTCTGTTTGTAAGGACATTCTCAGCTGGTTGCTGTCCTTCTCCGCAACTGCTGTAGTTACGGTGCTTACCACGACATCGAGTGCTTCTCTGACTTCTGGAGAATGAGCCAACCATGACATGCCAATCAGATTTGTGAACTCCTGTCGAACGTACGCATATTCAGAGTACTGTACTCCTTTTAGCTCAAATGATACTAGCACACGGCCTTTCACGATCATTTCAGTTCCGTTCGCACAGGCAATTCGGTGGGGAACTTCTTCTAGTTCCGGAGCTCCAATAGCCTTCCAGTTCTTCTCGCTGATGAGAGTTATCTCACTTCCAGTATCAAGCTGGAACTTCAGCATCTGACTCCCAACATTCACCCACATCGACGGTTTTACCGACTTACTCTGATTCCCATCAAGATTATCTACTCTAACGCTTTGCGTTTTTTTGGCACCCTTTTTTTCCCAACGCTTACCCGTCTTCTTCTTTCCTGAATTTTGCGGACATTGTGGTGCACAATGACCCTGTTCGCCGCACTTGAAGCAAGTAAACTCTTTCTTCGACTGAGACTCTGAACCGTGACCTTTGGTTTCGGTTTTGTGATTGCTGGTGTTGCGGACGGGTTTCTTTTCAACTTTATTCACACTCAACGGTTGCTTTGGCGAACTCGCTGCCACCGTTTTTGTCTGTTGTTTGAGTTGAAGAAAGCGGAGCCACTCATCATGAATCAAAGCCAATGTGACTTTCTCCTTCTTCCGCTCGCACTGCTCAGCCCACTGCATCAAGAATGCTTTGGCTGCAGCATCACCAGGTCCATCTAATCCCCGGAGGAACAAAAAAACGGACCAATCATCTGTTGACATGGTAGCCAACTTCGAATCTAGGACAGCTTCGCTGATTCTGTTGCTATATTCGAGTGGATCGTGGAACATTCCGGAAGCTCGCGTGATTTGAAGGCACTCTTGTCGTTTCATCATCAGACTACGATGTGAACCAAATACTCTTCCTAACGCCTCAACTGTATCCTTGAATGGAATGTCATATACATCGGCAGCTTCACGCTGCGAGTCGACATAACGATGGAACGCTGATTCATCGAGAGCACCCAGTAGTAACCGGACTTGCTCTCTTGACGATAAGTCTTTTCCATCTTCAACAATCACCAACTCATGACGTGAAAACCATTTCTTAAAAGAATCTGGTTCATCAAGCGTGAACACAAAACGTGGAAGTCGTCTTGCCAAGTCACCCATTAACCGAGCGTTGTTTCTGGCTCGGGGTGTCTGCACAGTCATGTTCTCAAGAGTCTCCGTCTCGGATCCAGCTGCAGCTCGTGCCGCTATTTCTTCGTGTAGCCGCCGATTGTCAGCCATCTGCTGTTGCTGGATTTCCGCCGACGCCACCATTTGTTCGCGGAACATTCGCAGCGTTTCAGTGAGCTCTTTTGCAAATGCTAATTTTTCTTCCCCCATAATACCTGAGTACTTTTAGTTTCCTGATCGCCAATATTATATCGTGAAGCCGAATAAGAATAGCCAAGAATCGATAGACAGTCGTTTATATGAGCGGTGGTTTTATGTATGGTTAAACCAAAGAATAATCAATATCAGAGTTCACTAGTTCTATAATTCGAAGGTCGTCACGTCATTGCCAGCGTGGACGGCCACGCGCCTTTCGTTGCCCGGAGGAATTATTGTTGCCCGGAGGTGTCGAAGAGGGTTTTTATGCTTCTTTGTGAGGTAAGGAGACACATTTTTTAGATTGAAAATGCGTATTTTCAACGTTTTGTTTTTCTTAAAACGCAATTTTTCAGCTCGAAAATGCTCAAAATTCCAAAATGGTCAGTGCTGGCCGAACTTTTTTCTTTTGTGTTTCTAGGCCACGGAAACTTCTTCTACTCGACTATTCTTGAATCTCAGCCTGTTTTCAGTGTTGTTAGCTTAATAATTCTGATAAAACGACGCACTTCAAGAAACATTGTGAAAAAAAAGTTTAGAATGGCCTAAAACCCCTAATTTGAGCATTTTCGGGCTGAAAAATCGTGTTTTTTTTCCAAATTCTTGAAATTCCCCGTGAAAATACAACGTTTTTTGGCTAAAATCCGCTATAAAAACGCGATTTTTCAGAAAATGCTCAAAGTGGTTAGTGGTGGCCTTCTTTGGGGTTCTAGGCCACGGAAAGTTCTTCCACCCGACTATTTCGGTATTACTCTTGAATCTCAGCCTGTTTTCAGTGTTGCCAGTTTAATAATTCTGATAAAACGATGCACTTCAAGAAAAATCGTGAAAAAAAACCGTTTAGAATGGCCTAAAACCCCAAAAATGAAAAGTTTGACCAGCACTAAGGAATTTTGAGCATTTTCGGACTGAAAAATCGTGTTTTTTTCCAAATTCTTGAAATTCCCCTTGAAAATACAACTTTTTCGGCTAAAATCCGGCATAAAACGCGATTTTTCAGCTCGAAAATGCTAAAAATTGCAAAATGGTTAGTGTTGGCCGAACTTTTTTCTTTTGTGCTTCTAGGCCACGGAAACTTCTTCCACCCGACTATTCTTGAATCTCAGCCTGTTTTCAGTGTTGCCAGTTTAATAATTCTGATAAAACGACGCACTTCAAGAAACATTGTGAAAAAAAAACGTTTAGAATGACCTAAAACCCCAAAAATGAAAAGTTTGACCAGCACTAATCACTTCGGAATTTTGAGCATTTTCGGGCTGAAAATTCGCGTTTTTTTCCTGATTCTTGAAATTCCCCGTGAAAATACAACGTTTTTTGGCTAAAATTCACTATAAAAACGCGATTTTTTAGCTCGAAAATTTCAAAATTTCAAAATGGTTAGTGCTGACCGAACTTTTCGTTTTTGTGTTTCTAGGCCACCGAAAGTTCTTCCCCCGATTATCTGAAAATTTGGTATTTTTTGGTAATTTTTTATTAGCAGCCCCCGCCTTATTACAACTACGCCCCACTGCAAACGAGAGAGTATCGGCGAGAGACGCAGAGTTTTTTCTGGCGCGAAACAGATTTTCACCATTTTTGATCTATTTTTGCATAATTTTCACTCGGAAATTGGCAAATTTTTATTAAAACTTGTGAAAATAGATCAAAAATGGTGAAAATCTGTTTCGCGCCAAAAAACTCTGCGTCTCTCGCCTCTCTCGTATGCGATGGAGCGCAGTTGTAACGATATTGCTCTGCTAATAAATTCCCGTAGAAAATACAAAGTTTTTGGTCTAAAATCCACAATTTTTCCCACTTTTTTTCCAGGTGGAAACCGCGAATCCATTGGTTCTCTACGGATCGGAAGTTGACGCCGACGAACAAGTTCAACAGAATAAGAAGTTGTCAGTGTATGCAGCGGGACGTCATACACCAAAAGAAACAGTCGATATCAATGGAATTCCAGCATTCAAATGTGGATTAGAGGAGATTGAAGAGGAAACTCAACTGCTTTATGATGAATATGTCATGTTCGATCAGGAGAGATTCAAGATTAAGTATGTTGTCGAGGTTAAGGTCGAGAAGATGACGGCGGCGGAGATGATGGCGTGATTTGGCTGAAAATGGATGAAAAATAGCTTTATTTTTGAAATTTTCAACTCATTTTGCCAAGATTTTTCTCTAATTTTTATCCCATTTTCTTCTGAAACTCCCAATTTTAACTCATTCCAACTTTACCGAACCCTTTTTATGATTTTTACAATTTCTCATCAAAAATGATGAAAAATTGTTGAAAATCTATAGAAAATGGTCGAAAATCACTCTATTTTCAACATTTTCTACTCATTTTCCAAGTTTTTTAACGGCTATTTAGCCTTTTCCAGTATTTTCCTTCGTTCCCTCATTTTTTGACATATTTTCGTCGAAAATTCTCTTTTTGCTACATTTTTTTTATATTTTTATCCCATTTTTCATCAGAAACCTCCAATTTTTACCTCTTTTAAACTTTATCAATTACTGTATCTCGACCTTCAATTTTTCCCATTTTTTCCCATTTTCTACTGTAAAAATCACTCTGAATCTCACTCTACCTGTTCTCTTCCTCTGCTCATTCCCTTTATATATCTGAATCTCAACATTTCTGCTCAACTCATTTTAATGAATATATAAAAAATACGGATTTTTCTATTTATTTATAAGATTTTTGTGGTTTTTTGAAGGTTTTGAACCTGAATTTTATATATTTTTTGTCACTTGAGGTTGTCTGAAAATGGGCGGAGCCTAACAATTTCAAATTAAAAAACAATTTTCAGCATTCCCAAATATGAGCAGAAGAAAGTTGAGAGCAGTGGAATACGATCGGGATTATGTCAATTTTGATGGTAAATTATGGAAAATTTCAGATATTTCTTAAATTTTGTAATTCTTCTAGAAAACTAGGTTTACGAAACTTTTTTCGTTCGAAAAAGTAGATTTTAAAGGTTTTTTGAGTTGAAAATCACATTTGAAGAATAAAAATAGGGTTTTCGACTATTTTATCTTCATAAATCCAATATTTCTGCTTGAAAACTAGGTTTTTAAAGTTTAAAACGACATTTTTAACATGAAAAATAGATTTTTCATCTATTCTATCATAGAAAATCTATTTTTCTGCTAGAAAAAATGTTTTTCGTCTAAATATTTCAACACCAAAAATTCATTTTTCTGCTTGAAAACTAGGTTTTTTGAGTAAAAGATTACATTTTAATATCAAAAATAGAATTTTCGTCTATTTCAACACCAAAAATTTATTTTTCTGCTTGAAAACTAGATTTTTTGAGTAAAAGATTACATTTTAATATCAAAAATAGAATTTTCGTCTATTTCAACACCAAAAATTCATTTTTCTGCTTGAAAACTAGGTTTTTTGAGTTAAAAATTACATTTTTAGTATCTAAAATCCACATTTTCTTCCACGTTCCAGACGACTTCGAGATCCGTCGTCTCATCGCGACCGTCGAAGAAGTGCATCTGAAAAATCGTGGCGAGAATTGGTCGGCTCAAATGATGGACGAAACTGATACATCGAAATGGACGGCTGAGTTGGAGACATATTTCAGAGATCTCGGTGCACCAGATGGGTGTTCGAGAGCAGCCGCAGTCGATTATGTGCTGAATGCGGCGGTTGCGAAGATTTATGAGCAGAAAGGTACTTGAAGACATCCGGATAGACAGACAGTTGAACAGACATGACAGGAATGTCGATTTTCACACAAAAATTTGAGATTTTCAGTCCAAAAATTGAGCATTTTTAATCCAAAAAGTATCATTTTTAATCCAAAAATCGACTTTTTAAACCCAAAGGTTCTACATTTTTAACTCAAAAATTGAGATTTTAGCCCAAAAAATTCATGATTTTTAACTCAAAAATTGTCCATTTTTAACTGAAAAATTTGTCATTTTCAACCGAAAAATTGAGATTTTCAACCAAAAAATTATACATTTTTAACACAAAAATTATGATTTTTAACCCAAAAATTTACCATTTTCAGCCCAAAAATCGACATTTTTAACTCAAAAAATGAGATTTTAGCCCAAAAATGACTTTTTTAACCGGAAAATTGGCATTTCTTTTAAGCTCCGCCCATTTCCAGGTGGCGACACTGAGCTCTCATCGAAACGGCTCAAAGATCAAGCGGAAAAAGTGCTGGAAGCCCATCGAGACTCGCAGAATCCGATGAATCGACTCGACTGTATGCAACTTCATTTTCGCAAATTCCCTGTTTCCGAATTCAATTTTTTCCAGACTCCTCCCCAAAATTCGCTGAAAACGCGCGAGCACTCTGCTCGATTCTGGGAATCTCTGAACATCATCCGGATCCGAAGGTTCTGATGAAAGCGGCGTGTTTGTATATTACGGAGAATTTGTCGGACGATGTGATTGGCGAGGAAACGGACGAGGTGTTGAAGGGAAAGGTAGGTAGATCTGGCGTGCCTTTAGACGCGTTTCTAGTGCACAAATTGTCTATACTTGAGTCTGGGGCGCCTTTGACCCTTTCCAGGTCTCAAACTATAGAATTTTGAGATCTGGCGTACCTCAGGCGCGTTTTTCATCGCAAAAACTCCAAAAAATGAGGGCTGTAGCGTCGTTGACGCGTTTTTTGTATCGAAAAGACCAATAAAACATAAATTGTCTATATTTGAGATTGGGGCGCCTTAGACGCGTTTTTTCAGGTTTCAAATAACAGAATTTTGAGATCTGGCGCACCTCAGGCGCGTTTTTCAGCGCAAAAACTTCAAAAAATAAGGACTGGGGCGTCGTTGTCACGTTTGTTGAATTAAAAATAACCAGTAAAACATAAATTGCCCATAGTTGAGTCTAGGGCGCCTTTGACGCGCTTTTCAGGTTTCAAACTGCAGAATTTGGAGAGCTGGCTTACCTCAGGCGCGTTTTTCACCACAAAAACTCCAAAAAATAAGAACTGGGCGCCTTTGACGCTTTCCAGGTCTCACATTACAGAATTCTGAGAGCTGGCGCACCTCTGCCGCGTTTTTCCAGCAAAAAAAGACTCCGAACATACAGTACATCAAACAGACATTTTTCTATCAAATCCCAATTCTCTCTTCCATTTCAGAAGCTTCTCGACATCAAAGACTTCCCGATCGGAATGGAAGTTCCAAAGAACGGAGCCGCCCATTTCTCGGCTCGACTCCTTCGACTCATATGTTTGAGTCAGTTGAGAGATGTCTCGAAAATGGTAATTTCGATTATCGGATAGTCCTTACTTCATACTTGCGAAATTGAAAATGTTACATTTTTTGATTTTTTCGCTCGACAAAGTTCTTACAACTGCGCTCCACCGAAATGCCCTTGAAAAATGTCTCTTTTTCTCTGCGTCTCTCAATTTCGCACACCATTTTCTTCGGTTTCGGTAGAGCGCGGTTGTAAGAAGAGTGCCGTGCTAAAATACCTTACTTCAAAGAACAATCCTCTTATTGCAAATGGCTTCTTTTCAAAATTTCAGAAAATTTAAAAATACACTTTCCAAAAGCAAACATCTGTCAGGTTTCACTTCAAAAATCAGTGTGTGATCTGTCTTTTTTTTTGAGAATTTTAAAAGTTTTCCTTTGTCTACCAAAGGCTTCCCCCTCCCTCCGTTCAAAAACCAATTTGTCGCTTAAAATCTTTTAAAATTCTCCCATTTTTTTGATTTCCCCTGAGATCAAATGATCACTTTCTCGATTTTGCAATTTTCAGCCTCCGCTCCGTTTTATTACTTTTTTTCATTAGTTATTTTCCACGCAAGTGACTGAAAAATAGGGTCGGTCTCCATGACAACCGCGTTACACCTCACGGATTTATAGATTTTCTGAAAGCCACGCCCCCATTTTTTGCTAGAAGGCAGGTGACCGAGGTTTTCAGCTGGTTAGAAACTGAAAATATAGATTTTAAGCTCAATTTTCTACTGAAAAACATGATTTTGAACATAGAAAATCGAAGTTTTGAGCCAAAAAGCTCAAATAACCTAATTTTGGCTTAAAAATCCAGTTTTTCAGTCAAATTAACACTGTTTCTGACTGGAAAAGCCCCGATTTCCACTCAGAAAACTTGAGAAAACTCAATAATGCGGAAAATAAGATTTTGAAAGTGAAATTGAGTTTTTCACATCGAAAAGCATGAAATGCGCTTTTTCAATGCAAAAACCACTCTAGATATTCAATTTTTAATACAAAAAGTCGAATTTTGAGCTTATAATTCCGTTCTTCACATCTAAAAGCATAATTTTCTACATTTTCGAGCCTAAAAACCATTTGCCGACCCAAAAAATCCATTTTTCAACACCAAAAATCCAATTTTCCTCTAAAATCCCGCCCCTATTTCCAGATCAACGAAACCCTTGTCGAAATTCAAAATCTAACGATGGATATGTCGAAACGTGCCGATTTGAAACAGGTTCAATACGGACATTAATTCCTTTTTTTGTGATCTGAAATTCCCTGTTTTTTTCTATTTTCCACCATTTTTCCTGATTAAATTATTGCTTTAAATCTCTATTTTTCTTATTTATTTCTATCGCTGTTCTCTTCCCCAACAGCTATACCTATACTTTATACCATTTTGTCTGAAATTCCAGCCAAAAAATGGGTAGTTATTACTATGCGAACAACAATCAACAATTCAGTATGGCCACACCGGAAACTCGCCGAAAACCCAATATTTTGGTGACCGGATCACCGGGAACCGGCAAATCGACGTTGGGACAACAGGTCGCCGAAAAGTTGGGATTCGAGTTTATTGAGGTGAGATAAATGGGAAAAAAAGAGGATTTTCAGCCAAAAAATGACGATTTTTGTGGAAAAAAAGGGATTTTAAGCCTACAAATAACGATTGTTATTAAAAAAAATTGGAGATTTTCAGCCTTAAAAGGGCGATTTTTGTGGAAAAAAAGGGATTTCCAGCTTAAAAGTGTCGATTTTCAGCCTAAAAATGACGATTTTTCGGGGAAAAAAGGAAATTTTCAGCCTAATAAGAGCAATTTTGTGGAAAAAAGAGGATTTTCAACCCAAAAATAGCGATTTTCGTGGAAAAAAGGGATTTTCAGCCTAAAAACGTCGTTATCAACATTTTCTACTCTAAAAATTCATTTTTCGACTCTAAATAAAAACTAATTTTTTGACCATAAAAGACCATTTTTCGACTCTAAAAACTCTTTTTTTGACTCTAAAAGACCATTTTTCGACCATAAAAATCATTTTTTGACCCTAAAAAAAGTGGATTTTCAGCCTAAAAATATACAGATTAATTTCGAAAACCCATTTTTCTCGTTCCAGATCAGCAAAGAAGTGCGCGAGAACAATTTGCAAGGCGAATTCGACGAGCAATACAATTGCCACGTGTTGGATGAGGACAAACTGTTGGATCACATCTCGGAACGAATGGACAGTGATGACGGGGGAATTGTGGTGGATTATCACGGATGTGATCTGTTTCCCGAGAGGTATGAG